>NW_027445436.1:1314823-1638877 GCF_035582795.1 Mycteria americana | reverse complement strand
GCTTTCGTGTGGGAGAAATCGCTGAATGTTTCGAATTTGGCAGCCGGGCTCTGCTAGACAGAGATACACAGTGTTGCCCCTTTACGAAGCAAAGCTTTTGGGGAAAGCGAATGTCTGTGTGGCAGCGAATGCAGTTCCAAGGGACAGTGAAAACCAGTTAAAGCATTCCGTGCTGGCAGCTTTCGTGTGGGCGCAATCGCTGGACGTTTCGAATTTGGCAGCCGGGCTCTGCTAGACAGAGATACACAGTGTTGCCCCATTACCAAGAAAAGCTTTTGGGGAAAGCGAATGTCTGTGTGGCAGCGAATGCAGTTCCAAGGGACAGTGAAAACCAGCTACAGCAGTCCGTGCTGGCAGGTTTCGTGTGGGCGCAATCGCTGGACGTTTCGAATTTGGCAGCTGGGCTCTGCGAGAGAGATACACAGTGTTGCCCCTTTACGAACCAAAGCTTTTGGGGAAAGTGAATGTCTGTGTGGCAGCGAATGCAGTTCCAAGGGACAGTGAAAACCAGCTACAGCGTTCCGTGCTGGCAGCTTTCGTGTGGGAGACATCGCTGAATGTTTCGAATTTGGCAGCCGGGCTCTGCTAGACAGAGATACACAGTGTTGCCCCTTTAGGAACCAAAGCTTTTGGGGAAAGCGAATGTCTGTGTGGCAGCGAATGCAGTTCCAAGGGACAGTGAAAAGCCGTTACAGCATTAGGTGCTGGCAGCTTTCGTGTGGGCGCAATCGCTGGATGTTTCGAATTTGGCAGCCGGGCTCTGCTAGACAGAGATACACAGTGTTGCCCCATTACCAAGAAAATCTTTTGGAGAAAGCGAATGTCTGTGTGGCAGCGAATGCAGTTCCAAGGGACAGTGAAAACCAGCTACAGCATTCCGTGCTGGCAGCTTTCGTGTGGGCGCAAACGCTGGACGTTTCGAATTTGGCAGTCGGGCTCTGCGAGAGACACATACACAGTGTTGCCCCATTACCATGAAAAACTTTTGGGGAAAGCGAATGTCTGTGTGGCAGCGAATGCAGTTCCAAGGGACAGTGAAAACCACCTACAGCATTAGGTGCTGGCAGCTTTCATGTGGGCGCAATCGCTGAATGTTTCGAATTTGGCAGCCGGGCTCTGCTAGACAGAGATACACAGTGTTGCCCCTTTACGAACCCAAGCTTTTGGGGAAAGTGAATGTCTGTGTGGCAGCGAATGCAGTTCCAAGGGACAGTGAAAACCAGCTACAGCGTTCCGTTCTGGCAGCTTTCGTGTGGGCGCAACAGCTGGACGTTTCAAACTTGGAAGCCGGGCTCTGCGAGAGACACATACACAGTGTTGCCCCTTTACGAACCAAAGCTTTTGGGGAAAGCGAATGCCTGTGTGGCAGCGAATGCAGTTCCAAGGGACAGTGAAAACCAGCCACAGCATTCCATGCTGGCAGCTTTCGTGTGGGCGCAGTCGCTGGAAGTTTCGAATTTGGCAGCTGGGCTCTGCGAGAGACACATACACAGTGTTGCCCCTTTACGAACCAAAGCTTTTGGGGAAAGCGAATGTCTGTGTGGCAGCGAATGCAGTTCCAAGGGACAGTGAAAACCAGCTACAGCATTCCGTGCTGGTAGCTTTCGTGTGGATGCAATCGCTCTACTTTTCGAATTTGGCAGCCGGGCTCTGCGAGGGAGAGAGATACAGAGCGTTGCCCGATTACTAGGGAAAGCTTTTGGGGAAAGCGAATGTCTGTGTGGCAGCGAATGCAGTTCTAAGGGACAGTGAAAACCAGCTACAACATTCTGTGCTGGTAGCTTTCGTGTGGGCGCAGTCGCTAGACGTTTCAAATTTGGCAGCCGGGCTCTGCGAGAGACACATACACAGTGTTGCCCCATTACGAACCAAAGCTTTTGGGGAAAGCGAATGTCTGTGTGGCAGCGAATGCAGTTCCAAGGGACAGTGAAAACCAGCTACAGCATTCCGTGCTGGCAGCTTTCGTGTGGGAGAAATCGCTGAATGTTTCGAATTTGACAGCCGGGCTCTGCTAGACAGAGATACACAGTGTTGCCCCTTTACGAAGCAAAGCTTTTGGGGAAAGCGAATGTCTGTGTGGCAGCGAATGCAGTTCCAAGGGACAGTGAAAACCAGTTAAAGCATTCCGTGCTGGCAGCTTTCGTGTGGGCGCAATCGCTGGACGTTTCGAATTTGGCAGCCGGGCTCTGCTAGACAGAGATACACAGTGTTGCCCCATTACCAAGAAAAGCTTTTGGGGAAAGCGAATGTCTGTGTGGCAGCGAATGCAGTTCCAAGGGACAGTGAAAACCATCTACAGCAGTCCGTGCTGGCAGCTTTCGTGTGGGCGCAATCGCTGGACGTTTCGAATTTGGCAATCGGGCTCTGCGAGAGAGATACACAGTGTTGCCCCTTTACGAACCAAAGCTTTTGGGGAAAGTGAATGTCTGTGTGGCAGCGAATGCAGTTCCAAGGGACAGTGAAAACCAGCTACAGCGTTCCGTGCTGGCAGCTTTCGTGTGGGCGCAACAGCTGGACGTTTCAAATTTGGAAGCCGGGCTCTGCTAGACAGAGATACACAGTGTTGCCCCTTTAGGAACCAAAGCTTTTGGGGAAAGCGAATGTCTGTGTGGCAGCGAATGCAGTTCCAAGGGACAGTGAAAAGCCGTTACAGCATTAGGTGCTGGCAGCTTTCGTGTGGGCGCAATCGCTGGATGTTTCGAATTTGGCAGCCGGGCTCTGCTAGACAGAGATACACAGTGTTGCCCCATTACCAAGAAAAGCTTTTGGAGAAAGCGAATGTCTGTGTGGCAGCGAATGCAGTTCCAAGGGACAGTGAAAACCAGCTACAGCATTCCGTGCTGGCAGCTTTCGTGTGGGCGCAATCGCTGGACGTTTCGAATTTGGCAGTCGGGCTCTGCGAGAGACACATACACAGTGTTGCCCCATTACCATGAAAAACTTTTGGGGAAAGCGAATGTCTGTGTGGCAGCGAATGCAGTTCCAAGGGACAGTGAAAACCAGCTACAGCATTCCGTGCTGGCAGCTTTCCTGTGGGCGCAATCGCTGGACGTTTCGAATTTGGCATCCGGGCTCTGCGAGAGAGAGATACACAGTGTTGCCCCTTTACGAAGCAAAGCTTTTGGGGAAAGTGAATGTCTGTGTGGCAGCGAATGCAGTTCCAAGGGACAGTGAAAACCACCTACAGCATTAGGTGCTGGCAGCTTTCATGTGGGCGCAATCGCTGAATGTTTCGAATTTGGCAGCCGGGCTCTGCTAGACAGAGATACACAGTGTTGCCCCTTTACGAACCAAAGCTTTTGGGGAAAGTGAATGTCTGTGTGGCAGCGAATGCAGTTCCAAGGGACAGTGAAAACCAGCTACAGCGTTCCGTTCTGGCAGCTTTCGTGTGGGCGCAACAGCTGGACGTTTCAAACTTGGAAGCCGGGCTCTGCGAGAGACACATACACAGTGTTGCCCCTTTACGAACCAAAGCTTTTGGGGAAAGCGAATGCCTGTGTGGCAGCGAATGCAGTTCCAAGGGACAGTGAAAACCAGCCACAGCATTCCATGCTGGCAGCTTTCGTGTGGGCGCAGTCGCTGGAAGTTTCGAATTTGGCAGCTGGGCTCTGCGAGAGACACATACACAGTGTTGCCCCTTTACGAACCAAAGCTTTTGGGGAAAGCGAATGTCTGTGTGGCAGCGAATGCAGATCCAAGGGACAGTGAAAACCAGCTACAGCATTCCGTGCTGGTAGCTTTCGTGTGGGCGCAATCGCTCTACTTTTCGAATTTGGCAGCCGGGCTCTGCGAGGGATAGAGATACAGAGCGTTGCCCGATTACTAGGGAAAGCTTTTGGGGAAAGCGAATGTCTGTGTGGCAGCGAATGGAGTTCTAAGGGACAGTGAAAACCAGCTACAACATTCTGTGCTGGTAGCTTTCGTGTGGGCGCAGTCGCTAGACGTTTTAAATTTGGCAGCCGGGCTCTGCGAGAGACACATACACAGTGTTGCCCCATTACGAACCAAAGCTTTTGGGGAAAGCGAATGTCTGTGTGGCAGCGAATGCAGTTCCAAGGGACAGTGAAAACCAGCTACAGCATTCCGTGCTGGCAGCTTTCGTGTGGTCGCAATCGCTGGGTGTTTCCAATTGGGTAGCCGGGTCTGCGAGAGAGAGATAAGCAGTGTTGCCCCATTAAGAACCAAAGCTTTTGGGGAAAGCGAATGTCTGTGTGGTAGCGAATGCAGTTCCAAGGGACAGTGAAAACCAGTTACAGCATTAGGTGCTGGCAGCTTTCGTGTGGGCGCAATCGCTGAACGTTGCGAATTTGGCAGCCGGGCTCTGCTAGACAGAGATACACAGTGTTGCCCCTTTACGAAGCAAAGCTTTTGGGGAAAGCGAAAGCCTGTGTGGCAGCGAATGCAGTTCCAAGGGACAGTGAAAACCAGCTACAGCATTCCGTGCTGGCAGCTTTCGTGTGGGCGGAATCGCTGGACGTTTCGAATTTGGCAGCCGGGCTCTGCGAGAGACACATAGACAGTGTTGCCCCATTGCCAAGCAAAGCTTTTGGGGAAAGTGAATGCCTGTGTGGCAGCGAATGCAGTTCCAAGGGACAGTGAAAACCAGCTACAGCATTCCGTGCTGGCAGCTTTCGTGCGGGCGCAATCGCTGGACGTTTCGAATTTGGCAGCCGGGCTCTCCGAGAGACAAATACACAGTGTTGCCCCTTTATGAATCAAAGCTTTTGGGGAAAGCGAATGCCTGTGTGGCAGCGAATGCAGTTCCAAGGGACAGTGAAAACCAACAACAGCATTGCGAGCTGGCAGCTTTCGTGTGGGCACAGTCGCTGGACGTTTCGAATTTGGCAGCCGGGCTCTGCTAGACAGAGATACACAGTGTTGCCCCTTTACGAACCAAAGCTTTTGGGGAAAGCGAATGTCTGTGTGGCAGCGAATGCAGTTCCAAGGGACAGTGAAAACCAGCTACAACATTCCGTGCTGGCAGCTTTCGTCTGGGAGAAATCGCTGGACGTTTCGAATTTGGCAGCCGGGCTCTGCTAGACAGAGATACACAGTGTTGCCCCTTTACGAACCAAAGCTTTCGGGGAAAGCGAATGTCTGTGTGGCAGCGAATGCAGTTCCAAGGGACAGTGAAAACCAGCTACAGCCTTCCGTGCTGGCAGCTTTCGTGTGGGAGAAATCGCTGGACGTTTCGAATTGGGCAGCCGGGCTCTGCGAGAGAGAGATACACAGTGTTGCCCCATTACCAAGCAAAGCTTTTGGGGAAAGCGAATGTCTGTGTGGCAGCGAATGCACTACCAAGGGACAGTGAAAACCAGCTACAGCATTCCGTGCTGGCAGCTTTCCTGTGGGCGCAATCGCTGGACGTTTCGAATTTGGCAGCTGGGCTCTGCGAGAGACACATACACAGTGTTGCCCCTTTACGAACCAAAGCTTTTGGGGAAAGTGAATGTCTGTGTGGCAGCGAATGGAGTTCCAAGGGACAGTGAAAACCAGCTACAGCATTCCGTGCTGGCAGCTTTCGTGTGGGAGAAATCGCTGGACGTTTCGAATTTGGCAGCCGGGCTCTGCTAGACAGAGATACACAGTGTTGCCCCATTACCAAGCAAAGCTTTTGGGGAAAGTGAATGTCTGTGTGGCAGCGAATGCAGTTCCAAGGGACAGTGAAAAGCAGTTACAGCATTAGGTGCTGGCAGCTTTCATGTGGGCGCAATCGCTGGACGTTTTGAATTTGGCAGCCGGGCTCTGCTAGACAGAGATACACAGTGTTGCCCCATTACCAAGAAAAGCTTTTGGGGAAAGCGAATGCCTGTGTGGCAGGGAATGCAGTTCCAAGGGACAGTGAAAACCAGCTACAGCATTCCGTGCTGGCAGCTTTCGTGTGGGCGCAATCGCTGGACGTTTCGAATTTGGCTGTCGGGCTCTGCGAGAGAGATACACAATGTTGTCCTTTTACGAACCAAAGCTTTTGGGGAAAGCGAATGTCTGTGTGGCAGCGAATGCAGTTCCAAGGGACAGTGAAAACCAGCTACAGCGTTCCGTTCTGGCAGCTTTCGTGTGGGCGCAAGAGCTGGACGTATCAAATTTGGAAGCCGGGCTCTGTGAGAGACACATACACAGTGTTGCCCCTTTATGAACCAAAGCTTTTGGGGAAAGCAAATGCCTGTGTGGCAGCGAATGCAGTTCCAAGGGACAGTGAAAACCAGCCACAGCATTCCATGCTGGCAGCTTTCGTGTGGGCGCAGTCGCTGGAAGTTTCGAATTTGGCAGCTGGGCTCTGCGAGAGACACATACACAGTGTTGCCCCTTTACGAACCAAAGCTTTTGGGGAAAGCGAATGTCTGTGTGGCAGCGAATGCAGTTCCAAGGGACAGTGAAAACCAGCTACAGAATTCCGTGCTGGCAGGTTTCGTGTGGGCGCAATCGCTGGAAGTTTCGAATTTGGCAGCCGGGCTCTGCAAGAGTGAGATACAGAGTGTTGCCCCTTTACGAACCAAAGCTTTTGGGGAAAGCGAATGTCTGTGTGGCAGCGAATGCACTTCCAAGGGGCAGTGAATACCAGCTACAGCATTCCGTGCTGGTAGCTTTCGTGTGGGCGCAATCGCTCGACTTTTCGAATTTGGCATCCGGGCTCTGCGAGAGAGAGAGATACAGAGCGTTGCCCGATTACTAGGGAAAGCTTTTGGGGAAAGCGAATGTCTGTGTGGCAGCGAATGCAGTTCTAAGGGACAGTGAAAACCAGCTACAGCATTCTGTGCTGGTAGCTTTCGTGTGGGCGCAGTCACTAGACGTTTTAAATTTGGCAGCCGGGCTCTGCGAGAGAGAGATACACAGTGTTGCCCCATTACGAACCAAAGCTTTTGGGGAAAGCGAATGTCTGTGTGGCAGCAAATGCAGTTCCAAGGGACAGTGAAAACCAGCTACAGCATTCCGTGCTGGCAGCTTTCGTGTGGTCGCAATCGCTGGGTGTTTCAAATTGGGTAGCCGGGTCTGCGAGAGAGAGATAAGCAGTGTTGCCCCATTAAGAACCAAAGCTTTTGGGGAAAGCGAGTGTCTGTGTGGTAGCGAATGCAGTTCCAAGGGACAGTGAAAACCAGCTACAGCATTCCGTGCTGGCAGCTTTCGTGTGGGCGCAATCGCTCGACTTTTCGAATTTGGCATCCGGGCTCTGCGAGGGAGAGAGATACAGAGCGTTGGCCGATTACTAGGGAAGCTTTTGGGGAAAGCGAATGTCTGTGTGGCAGCGAATGCAGTTCCAAGGGACAGTGAAAACCAGCTTCAGCATTCCGTACTGGCAGCTTTCGTGTGGGCGCAATCGCTGGACGTTTCGAATTTGGCAGCCGGGCTCTGCGAGAGACACATACACAGTGTTGCCCCATTACCATGAAAAACTTTAGGGGAAAGCGAATGTCTGTGTGGCAGCGAATGCAGTTCCAAGGGACAGTGAAAACCAGCTACACCATTCCGTGCTGGCAGCTTTCGTGTGGGCGCAATCGCTGGACGTTTCGAATTTGGCAGCCGGGCTCTGCTAGAGTGAGATACAAAGTGTTGCCCCTTTACGAAGAAAAGCTTTCGGGGAAAGCGAATGTCTGTGTGGCAGCGAATGCAGTTCCAAGGGACACTGAAAACCAGCTACAGCATTCCGTGCTGGCAGCTTTCCTGTGGGCGCAATCGCTGGACGTTTCGAATTTGGCAGCCGGGCTCTGCGAGAGACACATACACAGTGTTGCCCCATTACCAAGAAAAGGTTTTGGGGAAAGCGAATGTCTGTGTGGCAGCGAATGCAGTTCCAAGGGACAGTGAAAACCAGCTACAGCATTCCGTGCTGGCATCTTTCGTGTGGGCGCAATCGCTGGGTGTTTCAAACTGGGTAGCCGGGTCTGCGAGAGAGAGATAAGCAGTGTTGCCCCATTAAGAACCAAAGCTTTTTGGGAAAGCGAATGTCTGTGTGGTAGCGAATGCAGTTCCAAGGGACAGTGAAAACCAGTTACAGCATTAGGTGCTGGCAGCTTTCGTGTGGGCGCAATCGCTAAACGTTGCGAATTTGGCAGCCGGGCTCTGCTAGACAGAGATACACAGTGTTGCCCCTTTACGAAGCAAAGCTTTTGGGGAAAGCGAAAGCCTGTGTGGCAGCGAATGCAGTTCCAAGGTACAGTGAAAACCAGCTACAGCATTCCGTG
This sequence comes from Mycteria americana, assembly GCF_035582795.1. Taxonomy (NCBI): domain Eukaryota; kingdom Metazoa; phylum Chordata; class Aves; order Ciconiiformes; family Ciconiidae; genus Mycteria; species Mycteria americana. The sequence continues at coordinate 1,630,697 of NW_027445436.1, read as the reverse complement.
CTGGCAGCTTTCGTGTGGGCGGAATCGCTGGACGTTTCGAATTTGGCAGCCGGGCTCTGCGAGAGACACATAGACAGTGTTGCCCCATTGCCAAGCTAAGCTTTTGGGGAAAGTGAATGCCTGTGTGGCAGCGAATGCAGTTCCAAGGGACAGTGAAAACCAGCTACAGCATTCCGTGCTGGCAGCTTTCGTGCGGGCGCAATCGCTGGACGTTTCGAATTTGGCAGCCGGGCTCTGCTAGACAGAGATACATATTGTTGCCGAATTACCAAGAAAAGCTTTTGGGGAAAGCGAATGCCTGTGTGGCAGCGAATGCAGTTCCAAGGGACAGTGAAAACCAACTACAGCATTGCGAGCTGGCAGCTTTCGTGTGGGCACAGTTGCTGGACGTTTCGAATTTGGCAGCCGGGCTCTGCTAGACAGAGATACACAGTGTTGCCCCTTTACGAACCAAAGCTTTTGGCGAAAGCGAATGTCTGTGTGGCAGCGAATGCAGTTCCAAGGGACAGTGAAAACCAGCTACAACATTCCGTGCTGGCAGCTTTCGTCTGGGAGAAATCGCTGGACGTTTCGAATTTGGCAGCCGGGCTCTGCTAGACAGAGATACACAGTGTTGCCCCTTTACGAACCAAAGCTTTCGGGGAAAGCGAATGTCTGTGTGGCAGCGAATGCAGTTCCAAGGGACAGTGAAAACCAGCTACAGCATTCCGTGCTGGCAGCTTTCGTGTGGGAGAAATCGCTGGACGTTTCGAATTGGGCAGCCGGGCTCTGCGAGAGACAGATACACAGTGTTGCCCCATTACCAAGAAAAGCTTTTGGGGAAAGCGAATGTCTGTGTGGCAGCGAATGCAGTTCCAAGGGACAGTGAAAACCAGCTACAGCATTCCGTGCTGGCAGCTTTCGTGTGGGCGCAATCGCTGCATGTTTCGAATTTGGCAGCCGGGCTCTGCGAGAGAGATACACAGTGTTGCCCCTTTACGAACCAAAGCTTTTGGGGAAAGTGAATGTCTGTGTGGCAGCGAATGCAGTTCCAAGGGACAGTGAAAACCAGCTACAGCGTTCCGTTCTGGCAGCTTTCGTGTGGGCGCAACAGCTGGATTTTTCAAATTTGGAAGCCGGGCTCTGCGAGAGACACATACACAGTGTTGCCCATTTATGAACCAAAGCTTTTGGGGAAAGCGAATGCCTGTGTGGCAACGAATGCAGTTCCAAGGGACAGTGAAAACCAGCCACAGCATTCCATGCTGGCAGCTTTCGTGTGGGCGCAGTCGCTGGAAGTTTCGAATTTGGCAGCTGGGCTCTGCGAGAGACACATACACAGTGTTGCCCCTTTACGAACCAAAGCTTTTGGGGAAAGCGAATGTCTGTGTGGCAGCGAATGCAGTTCCAAGGGACAGTGAAAACCAGCTACAGCATTCCGTGCCGGCAGGTTTCGTGTGGGGGAAATCGCTGGACGTTTCGAATTTGGCAGCCGGGCTCTGCAAGAGTGAGATACAGAGTGTTGCCCCTTTACGAAGAAAAGCTTTTGGGGAAAGCGAATGTCTGTGTGGCAGCGAATGCAGTTCCAAGGGACAATGAAAACCAGCTACAGCATTCCGTGCTGGCAGCTTTCATGTGGGCGCAATCGCTGGACGTTTCGAATTTGGCAGTCGGGCTCTGCGAGAGAGAGATACACAGTGTTGGCCCTTTACGAACCAAAGCTTTTGGGGAAAGCGAATGTCTGTGTGGCAGCGAATGCAGTTCCAAGGGACAGTGAAAACCAGCTACAGCATTCCGTACTGACAGCTTTCGTGTGGGCGCAATCGCTGGACGTTTCGAATTTGGCAGCCGGGCTCTGCGAGAGAGAGATACAGAGTGTTGCCCCTTTACGAAGCAAAGCTTTTGGGGAAAGCGAATGTCTGTGTGGCAGCGAATGCAGTTCCAAGGGACAGTGAAAACCAGCTACAGCATTCCGTGCTGGCAGCTTTCGTGTGGGAGAAATCGCTGAATGTTTCGAATTTGGCAGCCGGGCTCTGCTAGAGTGAGATACACAGTGTTGCCCCTTTACGAACCAAAGCTTTTGGGGAAAGCGAATGTCTGTGTGGCAGCGAATGCAGTTACAAGGGACAGTGAAAACCAGTTACAGCATTAGGTGCTGCCAGCTTTCGTGTGGGCGCAATCGCTGGACGTTTCGAATTTGGCAGCCGGGCTCTGCTAGACAGAGATACACAGTGTTGCCCCATTACCAAGAAAAGCTTTTGGGGAAAGCGAATGTCTGTGTGGCAGCGAATGCAGTTCCAAGGGACAGTGAAAAACAGCTACAGCATTCCGTGCTAGCAGCTTTCGTGTGGGCGCAATCGCTGGACGTTTCGAATTTGGCAATCGGGCTCTGCGAGAGAGATACACAGTGTTGCCCCTTTACGAACCAAAGCTTTTGGGGAACGTGAATGTCTGTGTGGCAGCGAATGCAGTTCCAAGGGACAGTGAAAAGCAGCTACAGCGTTCCGTGCTGGCAGCTTTCGTGTGGTCGCAATCGCTGGGTGTTTCAAATTGGGTAGCCGGGTCTGCGAGAGAGAGATAAGCAGTGTTGCCCCATTAAGAACCAAAGCTTTTGGGGAAAGCGAATGTCTGTGTGGTAGCGAATGCAGTTCCAAGGGACAGTGAAAACCAGTTACAGCATTAGGTGCTGGCAGCTTTCGTGTGGGCGCAATCGCTGAACGTTGCGAATTTGGCAGCCGGGCTCTGCTAGACAGAGATACACAGTGTTGCCCCTTTACAAAGCAAAGCTTTTGGGGAAAGCGAAAGCCTGTGTGGCAGCGAATGCAGTTCCAAGGGACAGTGAAAACCAGCTACAGCATTCCGTGCTGGCAGCTTTCGTGTGGGCGGAATTGCTGGACGTTTCGAATTTGGCAGCCGGGCTCTGCGAGAGACACATAGACAGTGTTGCCCCATTGCCAAGCAAAGCTTTTGGGGAAAGCGAATGTCTGTGTGGCAGCGAATGCAGTTCCAAGGGACAGTGAAAACCAGCTACAGCATTCCGTGCTGGCAGCTTTCGTGCGGGCGCAATCGCTGGACGTTTCGAATTTGGCAGCCGGGCTCTGCGAGAGACAAATACACAGTGTTGCCCCTTTATGAATCAAAGCTTTTGGGGAAAGCGAATGCCTGTGTGGCAGCGAATGCAGTTCCAAGGGACAGTGAAAACCAACTACAGCATTGCGAGCTGGCAGCTTTCTTGTGGGCACAGTCGCTGGACGTTTCGAATTTGGCAGCCGGGCTCTGCTAGACAGAGATACACAGTGTTGCCCCTTTACGAACCAAAGCTTTTGGCGAAAGCGAATGTCTGTGTGGCAGCGAATGCAGTTCCAAGGGACAGTGAAAACCAGCTACAACAATCCGTGCTGGCAGCTTTCGTCTGGGAGAAATCGCTGGACGTTTCGAATTTGGCAGCCGGGCTCGGCTAGACAGAGATACACAGTGTTGCCCCTTTACGAACCAAAGCTTTCGGGGAAAGCGAATGTCTGTGTGGCAGCGAATGCAGTTCCAAGGGACAGTGAAAGCCAGCTACAGCATTCCGTGCTGGCAGCTTTCGTGTGGGAGAAATCGCTGGACGTTTCGAATTTGGCAGCCGGGCTCTGCGAGAGAGAGATACACAGTGTTGCCCCTTTACGAAGCAAAGCTTTTGGGGAAAGCGAATGTCTGTGTGGCAGCGACTGCAGTTCCAAGGGACAGTGAAAACCAGCTACAGCATTCCGTGCTGGCAGCTTTCGTGTGGGAGAAATTGCTGGACGTTTCGAATTTGGCAGCCGGGCTCTGCTACACAGAGATACAAAGTGTTGCCCCTTTACGAACCAAAGCTTTTGGGGAAAGTGAATGTCTGTGTGGCAGCGAATGCAGTTCCAAGGGACAGTGAAAAGCAGTTACAGCATTAGGTGCTGGCAGCTTTCATGTGGGCGCAATCGCTGGACGTTTCGAATTTGGCAGCCGGGCTCTGCTAGACAGAGATACACAGTGTTGCCCCATTACCAAGAAAAGCTTTTGGGGAAAGCGAATGTCTGTGTGGCAGCGAATGCAGTTCCAAGGGACAGTGAAAACCAGCTACAGCATTCCGTGCTGGCAGCTTTCGTGTGGGCGCAATCGCTGGACGTTTCGAATCTGGCAGTCGGGCTCTGCGAGAGAGATACACAATGTTGTCCCTTTACGAACCAAAGCTTTTGGGGAAAGCGAATGCCTGTGTGGCAGCGAATGCAGTTCCAAGGGACAGTGAAAACCAGCCACAGCATTCCATGCTGGCAGCTTTCGTGTGGGCGCAGTCGCTGGAAGTTTCGAATTTGGCAGCTGGGCTCTGCGAGAGACACATACACAGTGTTGCCCCTTTACGAACCAAAGCTTTTGGGGAAAGCGAATGTCTGTGTGGCAGCGAATGCAGTTCCAAGGGACAGTGAAAACCAGCTACAGCATTCCGTGCTGGCAGGTTTCGTGTGGGCGCAATCGCTGGACGTTTCGAATTTGGCAGCCGGGCTCTGCAAGAGTGAGATACAGAGTGTTGCCCCTTTACGAACCAAAGCTTTTGGGGAAAGCGAATGTCTGTGTGGCAGCGAATGCAGTTCCAAGGGGCAGTGAATACCAGCTACAGCATTCCGTGCTGGTAGCTTTCGTGTGGGCGTAATCGCTCGACTTTTCGAATTGGCAGCCGGGCTCTGCGAGGGAGAGAGATACAGAGCGTTGCCCGATTACTAGGGAAAGCTTTTGGGGAAAGCGAATGTCTGTGTGGCAGCGAATGCAGTTCCAAGGGACAGTGAAAACCAGCTACAGCATTCCGTACTGGCAGCTTTCGTGTGGGCGCAATCGCTGGACGTTTCGAATTTGGCAGCCGGGCTCTGCGAGAGACACATACACAGTGTTGCCCCATTACCATGAGAAACTTTAGGGGAAAGCGAATGTCTGTGTGGCAGCGAATGCAGTTCCAAGGGACAGTGAAAACCAGCTACAGCATTCCGTGCTGGCAGCTTTCGTGTGGGAGAAATCGCTGAATGTTTCGAATTTGGCAGCCGGGCTCTGCGAGGGAGAGAGATACAGAGCGTTGCCCGATTACTAGGGAAAGCTTTTGGGGAAAGCGAATGTCTGTGTGGCAGCGAATGCAGTTCCAAGGGACAGTGAAAACCAGCTACAGCATTCTGTGCTGGTAGCTTTCGTGTGGGCGCAGTCGCTAGACATTTCAAATTTGGCAGCCGGGCTCTGCGAGAGATACACAGTGTTGCCCCATTACGAACCAAAGCTTTTGGGGAAAGCGAATGTCTGTGTGGCAGCGAATGCAGTTCCAAGGGACAGTGAAAACCAGCTACAGCATTCCGTGCTGGCAGCTTTTGTGTTGGAGATATCGCTGGATGTTTCGAATTTGGCAGCTAGGCTCTGCTAGACAGAGATACACAGTGTTGCCCCATTACCAAGCAAAGCTTTTGGGGAAAGCGAGTGTCTGTGTGGCAGCGAATGCAGTTCCAAGGGACAGTGAATACCAGCTACAGCATTGCGTGCTGGCAGCTTTCGTGTGGGCGCAATCACTGGATGTTTCGAATTTGGCAGCCGGGATCTGCTAGAGACACATACACAGTGTTGCCCCTTAATGAACCAAAGCTTTTGGGGAAAGCGAATGTCTGTGTGGCAGCGAATGCAGTTCCAAGGGACAGTGAAAACCAGCTACAGCATTCCGTTCTGGCAGCTTTCGTGTGGGCGCAATCGCTGGACGTTTCGAATTTGGCAGCCGGGCTCTGCTAGAGTGAGATACACAGTGTTGCCCCTTTACGAACCTAAGCTTTTGGGGAAAGCGAATGCCTGTGTGGCAGCGAATGCAGTTCCAAGGGACAGTGAAAACCAGCTACAGCATTCCGTGCTGGCAACTTTCGTGTGGGAGAAATCGCTGGATGTTTCGAATTTGGCAGCCGGGCTCTGCTAGACAGAGATACACAGTGTTGCCCAACTACCAAGCAAAGCTTTTGTGGAAAGCGAATGTCTGTGTGGCAGCGAATGCAGTTCCAAGGGACAGTGAAAACCACCTACAGCATTCCGTACTGGCAGCTTTCGTGCGGGTGCAATTGCTAGACGTTTCGAATTTGGCAGCCGGGCTCTGCAAGAGTGAGATACACAGTGTTGCCCCTTTACGAACCAAAGCTTTTGGGGAAAGCGAATGTCTGTGTGGCAGTGAATGCAGTTCCAAGGGACAGTGAAAACCAGCTACAGCATTCCGTGCTGCCAGCTTTCGTGTGGGCGCTATCGCTGGATGTTTCGAATTTGGCAGCCGGGCTCTGCGAGAGACACATACACAGTGTTGCCCCTTTACAAACCAAAGCTTTCGGGGAATGCGAATGCCTGTGTGGCAGCGAATGCAGTTCCAAGGGACAGTGAAAACCAGCTACAGCATTCCGTGCTGGCAACTTTCGTGTGGGAGAAATGGCTGGACGATTCGAATTTGGCAGTCGGGTTCTGCGAGAGAGTGATACACAGTGTTGCCCCTTTACGAAACAAATATTTTGGGGAAAGCGAATGTCTGTGTGGCAGTGAATGCAGTTCCAAGGGACAGTGAAAACCAGGTACAGCATTCCGTGCTGGCAGCTTTCGTGTTGGAGAAATCGCTGGATGTTTCGAATTTGGCAGCTGGGCTCTGCTAGACAGAGATACACAGTGTTGCCCCATTACCAAGCAAACCTTTTGGGGAAAGCGAATGTCTGTGTGGCAGCGAATGCAGTTCCAAGGGACAGTGAATACCAGCTACAGCATTGTGTGCTGGCAGCTTTCGTGTGGGCGCAATCGCTGGACGTTTCGAATTTGGCAGCCGGGCTCTGCGAGAGAGAGATACACAGTGTTGCCCCATTACCAAGCAAAGCTTTTGGGGAAAGCGAATGTCTGTGTGGCAGCGAATGCAGTTCCAAGGGACAGTGAAAACCAGCTACAGCATTCCGTACTGGCAGCTTTCGTGTGGGCGCAATCGCTGGACGTTTCGAATTTGGCAGTCGGGTTCTGTGAGAGAGAGATACACAGTGTTGCGCCTTTACGAACCAAAGCTTTTGGGGAAAGCGAATGTCTGTGTGGCAGCGAATGCAGTTCCAAGGGACAGTGAAAACCAGCTACAGCATTCCGTGCTGGCATCTTTCGTGTGGGAGAAATGGCTTGACGTTTCGAATTTGGCAGCCCGGCTCTGCGAGAGACACATACACAGTGTTGCCCCTTTACGAACCAAAGCTTTTGGGGAAAGCGAATGTCTGTGTGGCAGCGAATGCAGTTCCAAGGGACAGTGAAAACCAGCTACAGCATTCCGTGCTGGCAGCTTTCGTGTGGGCGCAATCGCGTGACATTTCGAATTTGGCAGCCGGGCTCTGCGAGAGTGAGATACACAGTGTTGCCCCTTTACGAACCAAAGCTTTTGGGGAAAGCGAATATCTGTGTGGCAGCGAATGCAGTTCCAAGGGACAGTGAAAACCAGCTACAGCATTCCATGCTGGCAGCTTTTTTTGTGGTAGAAATCGCTGGATGTTTCGAATTTGGCAGCCGGGCTCTGCTAGACAGAGATACACAGTGTTGCACAATTACCAAGCAAAGCTTTTGGGGAAAGCGAATGCCTGTGTGGCAGCGAATGCAGTTCCAAGGGACAGTGAAAACCAGCTACAGCATTCCGTGCTGGCAGCTTTCGTGTGGGGGAAATCGCGTGACGTTTCGAATTTGGCAGCCGGGTTCTGCGAGAGACACATACACAGTGTTGCCCCTTTACGAACCAAAGCTTTTGGGGAAAGCGAATGTCTGTGTGGCAGCGAATGCAGTTCCAAGGGACAGTGAAAACCAGCTACAGAATTCCGTGCTGGCAGCTTTCTTGTGGGAGAAATCGCTGGATGTTTCCAATTTACAGCCGGGCTCTGCGAGAGACACATACACAGTGTTGCCCCTTTACGAACCAAAGCTTTTGGGGAAAGCGAATGTCTGTGTGGCAGCGAATGCAGTTCCAAGGGACAGTGAATACCAGCTACAGCATTCCGTGCTGGCAGCTTTCGTGTGGGCACAATCGCTGGATGTTTCGAATTTGGCAGCTGGGCTCTGCGAGAGACACATACACAGTGTTGCCCCTTTACGAACCAAAGCTTTCGGGGAAAGCGAATGCCTGTGTGGCAGCGAATGCAGTTCCAAGGGACAGTGAAAACCACCTACAGCATTCCGTACTGGCAGCTTTCGTGCGGGTGCAATTGCTATACGTTTCGAATTTGCCAGCTGGGCTCTGCAAGAGTGAGATACACAGTGTTGCCCCTTTCCGAACCAAAGCTTTTGGGGAAAGCAAATGTCTGTGTGGCAGTGAATGCAGTTCCAAGGGACAGTGAAAACCAGCTACAGCATTCCGTGCTGGGAGCTTTCGTGTGGGCGCTATCGCTGGATGTTTCGAATTTGGCAGCCGGGCTCTGCAAGAGACACATACACAGTGTTGCCCCTTTACGAACCAAAGCTTTTGGGGAAAGCGAATGTCTGTGTGGCAGCGAATGCAGTTCCAAGGGACAGTGAAAACCAGCTACAGCATTCCGTGCTGGCAGCTTTCGTGCGGGCGCAATTGCTAGACGTTTCGAATTTGGCAGCCGGGCTCTGCAAGAGTGAGATACACAGTGTTGCCCCTTTACGAACCAAAGCTTTTGGGGAAAGCGAATGTCTGTGTGGCAGTGAATGCAGTTCCAAGGGACAGTGAAAACCAGCTACAGCATTCCATGCTGGCAGCTTTTGTGCGGGCGCAATCGCTGGACGTTTCGAATTTGGCAGTCGGGTTCTGTGAGAGAGAGATACACAGTGTTGCCCCTTTACGAACCAAATCTTTTGGGGAAAGCGAATGTCTGTGTGGCAGCGAATGCAGTTCCAAGGGACAGTGAAAACCAGCTACAGCATTCCGTGCTGGCAGCTTTCGTGTGGGGGAAATCGCTGGACGTTTCGAATTTGGCAGCCGGGCTCTGCGAGAGAGAGATACACAGTGTTGCCCCTTTACGAACCAAAGCTTTTGGGGAAAGCGAATGTCTGTGTGGCAGCGAATGCAGTTCCAAGGGACAGTGAAAACCAGCTACAGCATTCCGTGCTGGCAGCTTTCGTGTGGGCGCAATCGCTGGACGTTTCGAATTTGGCAGCCGGGCTCTGCGAGAGAGAGATACACAGTATTGCCCCATTACCATGAAAACATTTTGGGGAAAGCGAATGTCTGTGTGGCAGCGAATGCAGTTCCAAGGGACAGTGAAAACCAGCTACAACATTCCGTGCTGGCAGCTTTCGTGTGGGAGAAATCGCTGGACGTTTCGAATTTGGCAGCCGGGCTCTGCGAGAGAGAGATACACAGTGTTGCCCTTTTCGAACTAAAGCTTTTGGGCAAAGCGTATGTCTGTGTGGCAGCGAATGCAGTTCCAAGGGACAGTGAAAACCAGCTACAGCATTCCGTGCTGGCAGCTTTCGTGTGGGGGAAATCGCTGGACGTTTCGAATTTGGCAGCCGGGCTCTGCGAGAGAGAGATACACAGTGTTGCCGGATTACCATGAAAAAGTTTTGGGTAAAGCGAATGTCTGTGTGGCAGCGAATGCAGTTCCAAGGGACAGTGAAAACCAGCTACAGCATTGCGAGCTGGCAGCTTTCGTGTGGGCGCAATCGCTGGACGTTTCGAATTTGGCAGCCGGGCTCTGCGAGAGACACATACACAGTGTTGCCCCTTTACGAAACAAAGCTTTTGGGGAAAGCGAATGCCTGTGTGGCAGCGAATGCAGTTCCAAGGGACAGTGAAAACCAGCTACAGCATTCCGTGCTGGCAGCTTTCGTGCGGGTGCAATTGCTAGACGTTTGGAATTTGGCAGCCGGGCTCTGCGAGAGACACATACACAGTGTTGCACCATTACCATGAAAAACTTTTGGGGAAAGCGAATGTCTGTGTGGCAGCGAATGCAGTTCCAAGGGACAGTGAAAACCAGCTACAGCATTCCGTGCTGGCAGCTTTCGTGTGGGCGCAATCGCTGGACGTTTCGAATTTGGCAGCCGGGCTCTGCGAGAGAGAGATACACACTGTGCGCCTTTATGAACCAAAGCTTTTGGGCAAAGCCAATGAGTGTGTGGCAGCTAATGTTGTTCCAAGGGACAGTGAAAACCAGCTACAGCATTCCGTGCTGGCAGCTTTCGTGTGGGAGAAATCGCTGGACGTTTCAAATTTGGCAGCCGGGCTCTGCGAGAGAGAGATACACAGTGCTGCCCCTTTACGAACTAAAGCTTTTGGGCAAAGCGTATGTCTGTGTGGCAGCGAATGCAGTTCCAAGGCACAGTGAAAACCAGCTACAGCATTCGGTGCTGGCAGCTTCGTGTGGGGGAAATCGCAGGAGGTTTCGAATTTGGCAGCCGGGCTCTGCGAGAGACACATACACAGTGTTGCCCCATTACCATGAAAACATTTTGGGGAAAGCGAATGTCTGTGTGGCAGCGAATGCAGTTCCAAGGGACAGTGAAAACCAGCTACAGCATTCCGTGCTGGCATCTTTCGTATGGGAGAAATTGCTGGACATTGCGAATTTGGCAGCCGGGCTCTGCGAGAGACACATACACAGTGTTGCCCCATTACCAAGCAAAGCTTTTGGGGAAAGCGAATGTCTGTGTGGCAGCGAATGCAGTTCCAAGGGACAGTGAAAACCAGCTACAGCATTCCGTGCTGGCAGCTTTTTTGTGGTCGCAATCGCAGGACGTTTCGAATTTGGCAGCCGGGCTCTGCGAGAGAGAGATACACAGTGTTGCCCCTTTACGAACCAAAGCTTTTGGGGAAAGCGAATGTCTGTGTGGCAGCGAATGCAGTTCCAAGGCACAGTGAAAACCAGCTACAGCATTCGGTGCTGGCAGCTTCGTGTGGGGGAAATCGCTGGAGGTTTCGAATTTGGCAGCCGGGCTCTGCGAGAGACACATACACAGTGTTGCCCCATTATCATGAAAACCTTTTGGGGAAAGCGAATGTCTGTGTGGCAGCGAATGCAGTTCCAAGGGACAGTGAAAACCAGCTACAGCATTCCGTGCTGGCAGCTTTCGTGTGGGCGCAATCGCTGCATGTTTCGAATTTGGCAGCCGGGCTCTGCGAGAGACACATACACAGTGTTGCCCCATTACCATGAAAACATTTTGGGGAAAGCGAATGTCTGTGTGGCAGCGAATGCAGTTCCAAGGGACAGTGAAAACCAGCTACAGCATTCCGTGCTGGCAGCTTTCGTGTGGGAGAAATCGCTGGACGTTTCAAATTTGGCAGCCGGGCTCTGCGAGAGAGAGATACACAGTGTTGCCCATTTACGAACCAAAGCTTTTGGGGAAAGCAAATGAGTGTGGGGCAGCGAATGCAGTTCCAAGGGACAGTGAAAACCAGCTACAGCATTCTGTGCTGGCAGCTTTCGTGTGTGAGAAATTGCTGGACGTTTCGAATTTGGCAGCCGGGCTCTGCGAGAGACACATACACAGTGTTGACCCATTACCATGAAAACCTTTTGGGGAAAGCGAATGTCTGTGTGGCAGCGAATGCAGTTCCAAGGGACAGTGAAAACCAGCTATAGCATTCCGTGCTGGCAGCTTTCGTGTGGGAGAAATTGCTGGACGTATCGAATTTGGCAGCCGGGCTCTGCGACAGATACATACACAGTGTTGCCCCATTACCAAGAAAACCTTTTGGGGAAAGCGAATGTCTGTGTGGCAGCGAATGCAGTTCCAAGGGACAGTGAAAACCAGCTACAGCATTCCGTGCTGGCAGCTTTCGTGTGGGAGAAATTGCTGGACGTATCGAATTTGGCAGCCGGGCTCTGCGAGAGATACATACACAGTGTTGCCCCATTACCAAGAAAACCTTTTGGGGAAAGCGAATGTCTGTGTGGCAGCGAATGCAGTTCCAAGGGACAGTGAAAACCAGCTACAGCATTCCGTGCTGGCAGCTTTCGTGTGGGCGCAATCGCTGCATGCTTCGAATTTGGCAGCCGGGCTCTGCGAGAGACACATACACAGTGTTGCCCCATTACCATGAAAAACTTTTGGGGAAAGCGAATGTCTGTGTGGCAGCGAATGCAGTTCCAAGGGACAGTGAAAACCAGCTACAGCATTCCGTGCTGGCAGTTTTCGTGTGGGCGCAATCGCTGGACGTTTTGAATTTGGCAGCCAGGCTCTGCGAGAGACACATACACAGTGTTGCCCCTCTACGAACCAAAGCTTTTGGCGAAAGCGAATGTCTGTGTGGCAGCGAATGCAGTTCCAAGGGACAGTGAAAACCAGCTACAGCATTCCGTGCTGGCAGTTTTCGTGTGGGCGCAATCGCTGGACGTTTCGAATTTGGCAGCCGGGCTCTGCGAGAGACACATACACAGTGTTGCCCCATTACCATGAAATCCTTTTGGGGAAAGCGAATGTCTGTGTGGCAGCGAATTCAGTTCCAAGGGACAGTGAAAACCAGCTACAGCATTCCGTGCTGGCAGTTTTCGTGTGGGAGAAATTGCTGGACGTATCGAATTTGGCAGCCGGGCTCTGCGAGAGAGAGATACAGAATGTTGCCCCATTACCAAGAAAACCTTTTGGGGAAAGCGAATGTCTGTGTGGCAGCGAATGCAGTTCCAAGGGACAGTGAAAACCAGCTACAGCATTCCGTGCTGGCAGCTTTCGTGTGGGAGAAATTGCTGGATATATCGAATTTGGCAGCCGGGCTCTTCAAGAGAGAGATACAGAATGTTGCCCCATTACCAAGCAAAGCTTTTGGGGAAAGCGAATGTCTGTGTGGCAGCGAATGCAGTTCCAAGGGACAGTGAAAACCAGCTACAGCATTCCGTGCTGGCAGCTTTCGTATGGGCACAATGGCTGGAAGTTTCGAATTTGGCAGCCGGGCTCTGCGAGAGACACATACACGGTTTTGCCCCATTACCAAGAAAACCTTTGGGGAAAGCGAATGCCTGTGTGGCAGCGAATGCAGTTCCAAGGGACAGTGAAAACCAGCTACAGCATTCCGTGCTGGCAGCTTTCGTGTGGGGGAAATCGCTGGACGTTTCGAATTTGGCAGCCGGGCTCTGCGAGAGACACATACACAGTGTTGTCTCATTACCATGAAAACCTTTCGGGGAAATTGAATGTCTGTGTGGCAGCGAATGCAGTTCCAAGGGACACTGAAAAGCAGCTACAGCATTCCGTTCTGGCAGCTTTCGTGTGGGGGAAATCGCTGGACGTTTCGAATTTGGCAGCCGGGCTCTGCGAGAGAGAGATACACAGTGTTGCCGCATTACCATGAAAAAGTTTTGGGTAAAGCGAATGTCTGTGTGGCAGCGAATGCAGTTCCAAGGGACAGTGAAAACCAGCTACAGCATTGCGAGCTGGCAGCTTTCGTGTGGGCGCAATCGCTGGACGTTTCGAATTTGGCAGCCGGGCTCTGCGAGAGACACATACACAGTGTTGCCCCTTTACGAAACAAAGCTTTTGGGGAAAGCGAATGCCTGTGTGGCAGCGAATGCAGTTCCAAGGGACAGTGAAAACCAGCTACAGCATTCCGTGCTGGCAGCTTTCGTGCGGGTGCAATTGCTAGACGTTTCGAATTTGGCAGCCGGGCTCTGCGAGAGACACATACACAGTGTTGCACCATTACCAAGAAAAACTTTTGGGGAAAGCGAATGTCTGTGTGGCAGCGAATGCAGTTCCAAGGGACAGTGAAAACCAGCTACAGCATTCCGTGCTGGCAGCTTTCGTGTGGGCGCAATCGCTGGACGTTTCGAATTTGGCAGCCGGGCTCTGCGAGAGAGAGATACACACTGTGCGCCTTTATGAACCAAAGCTTTTGGGCAAAGCCAATGAGTGTGTGGCAGCTAATGTTGTTCCAAGGGACAGTGAAAACCAGCTACAGCATTCCGTGCTGGCAGCTTTCGTGTGGGAGAAATCGCTGGACGTTTCAAATTTGGCAGCCGGGCTCTGCGAGAGAGAGATACACAGTGTTGCCCCTTTACGAACTAAAGCTTTTGGGCAAAGCGTATGTCTGTGTGGCAGAGAATGCAGTTCCAAGGCACAGTGAAAACCAGCTACAGCATTCGGTGCTGGCAGCTTCGTGTGGGGGAAATCGCTGGAGGTTTCGAATTTGGCAGCCGGGCTCTGCGAGAGACACATACACAGTGTTGCCCCATTACCATGAAAACATTTTGGGGAAAGCGAATGTCTGTGTGGCAGCGAATGCAGTTCCAAGGGACAGTGAAAACCAGCTACAGCATTCCGTGCTGGCATCTTTCGTATGGGAGAAATTGCTGGACATTGCAAATTTGGCAGCCGGGCTCTGCGAGAGACACATACACAGTGTTGCCCCATTACCAAGCAAAGCTTTTGGGGAAAGCGAATGTCTGTGTGGCAGCGAATGCAGTTCCAAGGGACAGTGAAAACCAGCTACAGCATTCCGTGCTGGCAGCTTTCGTGTGGGGGAAATCGCTGGACGTTTCGAATTTGGCAGCCGGGCTCTGCGAGAGAGAGATACACAGTGTTGCCCCTTTACGAACCAAAGCTTTTGGGGAAAGCGAATGTCTGTGTGGCAGCGAATGCAGTTCCAAGGCACAGTGAAAACCAGCTACAGCATTCGGTGCTGGCAGCTTCGTGTGGGGGAAATCGCTGGAGGTTTCGAATTTGGCAGCCGGGCTCTGCGAGAGACACATACACAGTGTTGCCCCATTATCATGAAAACCTTTTGGGGAAAGCGAATGTCTGTGTGGCAGCGAATGCAGTTCCAAGGGACAGTGAAAACCAGCTACAGCATTCCGTGCTGGCAGCTTTCGTGTGGGCGCAATCGCTGCATGTTTCGAATTTGGCAGCCGGGCTCTGCGAGAGACACATACACAGTGTTGCCCCATTACCATGAAAACATTTTGGGGAAAGCGAATGTCTGTGTGGCAGCGAATGCAGTTCCAAGGGACAGTGAAAACCAGCTACAGCATTCCGTGCTGGCAGCTTTCGTGTGGGAGAAATCGCTGGACGTTTCAAATTTGGCAGCCGGGCTCTGCGAGAGAGAGATACACAGTGTTGCCCATTTACGAACCAAAGCTTTTGGGGAAAGCAAATGAGTGTGGGGCAGCGAATGCAGTTCCAAGGGACAGTGAAAACCAGCTACAGCATTCTGTGCTGGCAGCTTTCGTGTGTGAGAAATTGCTGGACGTTTCGAATTTGGCAGCCGGGCTCTGCGAGAGACACATACACAGTGTTGACCCATTACCATGAAAACCTTTTGGGGAAAGCGAATGTCTGTGTGGCAGCGAATGCAGTTCCAAGGGACAGTGAAAACCAGCTATAGCATTCCGTGCTGGCAGCTTTCGTGTGGGAGAAATTGCTGGACGTATCGAATTTGGCAGCCGGGCTCTGCGACAGATACATACACAGTGTTGCCCCATTACCAAGAAAACCTTTTGGGGAAAGCGAATGTCTGTGTGGCAGCGAATGCAGTTCCAAGGGACAGTGAAAACCAGCTACAGCATTCCGTGCTGGTAGCTTTCGTGTGGGAGAAATTGCTGGACGTATCGAATTTGGCAGCCGGGCTCTGCGAGAGATACATACACAGTGTTGCCCCATTACCAAGAAAACCTTTTGGGGAAAGCGAATGTCTGTGTGGCAGCGAATGCAGTTCCAAGGGACAGTGAAAACCAGCTACAGCATTCCGTGCTGGCAGCTTTCGTGTGGGCGCAATCGCTGCATGCTTCGAATTTGGCAGCCGGGCTCTGCGAGAGACACATACACAGTGTTGCCCCATTACCATGAAAAACTTTTGGGGAAAGCGAATGTCTGTGTGGCAGCGAATGCAGTTCCAAGGGACAGTGAAAACCAGCTACAGCATTCCGTGCTGGCAGTTTTCGTGTGGGCGCAATCGCTGGACGTTTTGAATTTGGCAGCCAGGCTCTGCGAGAGACACATACACAGTGTTGCCCCTCTACGAACCAAAGCTTTTGGCGAAAGCGAATGTCTGTGTGGCAGCGAATGCAGTTCCAAGGGACAGTGAAAACCAGCTACAGCATTCCGTGCTGGCAGTTTTCGTGTGGGCGCAATCGCTGGACGTTTCGAATTTGGCAGCCGGGCTCTGCGAGAGACACATACACAGTGTTGCCCCATTACCATGAAATCCTTTTGGGGAAAGCGAATGTCTGTGTGGCAGCGAATTCAGTTCCAAGGGACAGTGAAAACCAGCTACAGCATTCCGTGCTGGCAGTTTTCGTGTGGGAGAAATTGCTGGATGTATCGAATTTGGCAGCCGGGCTCTGCGAGAGAGAGATACAGAATGTTGCCCCATTACCAAGAAAACCTTTTGGGGAAAGCGAATGTCTGTGTGGCAGCGAATGCAGTTCCAAGGGACAGTGAAAACCAGCTACAGCATTCCGTGCTGGCAGCTTTCGTGTGGGAGAAATTGCTGGATATATCGAATTTGGCAGCCGGGCTCTTCAAGAGAGAGATACAGAATGTTGCCCCATTACCAAGCAAAGCTTTTGGGGAAAGCGAATGTCTGTGTGGCAGCGAATGCAGTTCCAAGGGACAGTGAAAACCAGCTACAGCATTCCGTGCTGGCAGCTTTCGTATGGGCACAATGGCTGGAAGTTTCGAATTTGGCAGCCGGGCTCTGCGAGAGACACATACACGGTTTTGCCCCATTACCAAGAAAACCTTTGGGGAAAGCGAATGCCTGTGTGGCAGCGAATGCAGTTCCAAGGGACAGTGAAAACCAGCTACAGCATTCCGTGCTGGCAGCTTTCGTGTGGGGGAAATCGCTGGACGTTTCGAATTTGGCAGCCGGGCTCTGCGAGAGACACATACACAGTGTTGTCTCATTACCATGAAAACCTTTCGGGGAAATTGAATGTCTGTGTGGCAGCGAATGCAGTTCCAAGGGACACTGAAAAGCAGCTACAGCATTCCGTTCTGGCAGCTTTCGTGTGGGGGAAATCGCTGGACGTTTCGAATTTGGCAGCCGGGCTCTGCGAGAGAGAGATACACAGTGTTGCCGCATTACCATGAAAAAGTTTTGGGTAAAGCGAATGTCTGTGTGGCAGCGAATGCAGTTCCAAGGGACAGTGAAAACCAGCTACAGCATTGCGAGCTGGCAGCTTTCGTGTGGGCGCAATCGCTGGACGTTTCGAATTTGGCAGCCGGGCTCTGCGAGAGACACATACACAGTGTTGCCCCTTTACGAAACAAAGCTTTTGGGGAAAGCGAATGCCTGTGTGGCAGCGAATGCAGTTCCAAGGGACAGTGAAAACCAGCTACAGCATTCCGTGCTGGCAGCTTTCGTGCGGGTGCAATTGCTAGACGTTTCGAATTTGGCAGCCGGGCTCTGCGAGAGACACATACACAGTGTTGCACCATTACCATAAAAACTTTTGGGGAAAGCGAATGTCTGTGTGGCAGCGAATGCAGTTCCAAGGGACAGTGAAAACCAGCTACAGCATTCCGTGCTGGCAGCTTTCGTGTGGGCGCAATCGCTGGACGTTTCGAATTTGGCAGCCGGGCTCTGCGAGAGAGAGATACACACTGTGCGCCTTTATGAACCAAAGCTTTTGGGCAAAGCCAATGAGTGTGTGGCAGCTAATGTTGTTCCAAGGGACAGTGAAAACCAGCTACAGCATTCCGTGCTGGCAGCTTTCGTGTGGGAGAAATCGCTGGACGTTTCAAATTTGGCAGCCGGGCTCTGCAAGAGAGAGATACACAGTGTTGCCCCTTTACGAACTAAAGCTTTTGGGCAAAGCGTATGTCTGTGTGGCAGAGAATGCAGTTCCAAGGCACAGTGAAAACCAGCTACAGCATTCGGTGCTGGCAGCTTCGTGTGGGGGAAATCGCTGGAGGTTTCGAATTTGGCAGCCGGGCTCTGCGAGAGACACATACACAGTGTTGCCCCATTACCATGAAAACATTTTGGGGAAAGCGAATGTCTGTGTGGCAGCGAATGCAGTTCCAAGGGACAGTGAAAACCAGCTACAGCATTCCGTGCTGGCATCTTTCGTATGGGAGAAATTGCTGGACATTGCGAATTTGGCAGCCGGGCTCTGCGAGAGACACATACACAGTGTTGCCCCATTACCAAGCAAAGCTTTTGGGGAAAGCGAATGTCTGTGTGGCAGCGAATGCAGTTCCAATGGACAGTGAAAACCAGCTACAGCATTCCGTGCTGGCAGCTTTTTTGTGGTCGCAATCGCTGGACGTTTCGAATTTGGCAGCCGGGCTCTGCGAGAGAGAGATACACAGTGTTGCCCCTTTACGAACCAAAGCTTTTGGGGAAAGCGAATGCCTGTGTGGCAGCGAATGCAGTTCCAAGGCACAGTGAAAACCAGCTACAGCATTCGGTGCTGGCAGCTTCGTGTGGGGGAAATCGCTGGAGGTTTCGAATTTGGCAGCCGGGCTCTGCGAGAGACACATACACAGTGTTGCCCCATTATCATGAAAACCTTTTGGGGAAAGCGAATGTCTGTGTGGCAGCGAATGCAGTTCCAAGGGACAGTGAAAACCAGCTACAGCATTCCGTGCTGGCAGCTTTCGTGTGGGCGCAATCGCTGCATGTTTCGAATTTGGCAGCCGGGCTCTGCGAGAGACACATACACAGTGTTGCCCCATTACCATGAAAACATTTTGGGGAAAGCGAATGTCTGTGTGGCAGCGAATGCAGTTCCAAGGGACAGTGAAAACCAGCTACAGCATTCCGTGCTGGCAGCTTTCGTGTGGGAGAAATCGCTGGACGTTTCAAATTTGGCAGCCGGGCTCTGCGAGAGAGAGATACACAGTGTTGCCCATTTACGAACCAAAGCTTTTGGGGAAAGCAAATGAGTGTGGGGCAGCGAATGCAGTTCCAAGGGACAGTGAAAACCAGCTACAGCATTCCGTGCTGGCAGCTTTCGTGTGTGAGAAATTGCTGGACGTTTCGAATTTGGCAGCCGGGCTCTGCGAGAGACACATACACAGTGTTGACCCATTACCATGAAAAACTTTTGGGGAAAGCGAATGTCTGTGTGGCAGCGAATGCAGTTCCAAGGGACAGTGAAAACCAGCTATAGCATTCCGTGCTGGCAGCTTTCGTGTGGGAGAAATTGCTGGACGTATCGAATTTGGCAGCCGGGCTCTGCGACAGATACATACACAGTGTTGCCCCATTACCAAGAAAACCTTTTGGGGAAAGCGAATGTCTGTGTGGCAGCGAATGCAGTTCCAAGGGACAGTGAAAACCAGCTACAGCATTCCGTGCTGGCAGCTTTCGTGTGGGAGAAATTGCTGGACGTATCGAATTTGGCAGCCGGGCTCTGCGAGAGATACATACACAGTGTTGCCCCATTACCAAGAAAACCTTTTGGGGAAAGCGAATGTCTGTGTGGCAGCGAATGCAGTTCCAAGGGACAGTGAAAACCAGCTACAGCATTCCGTGCTGGCAGCTTTCGTGTGGGCGCAATCGCTGCATGTTTCGAATTTGGCAGCCGGGCTCTGCGAGAGACACATACACAGTGTTGCCCCATTACCATGAAAAACTTTTGGGGAAAGCGAATGTCTGTGTGGCAGCAAATGCAGTTCCAAGGGACAGTGAAAACCAGCTACAGCATTCCGTGCTGGCAGCTTTCGTGTGGGCGCAATCGCTGGACGTTTTGAATTTGGCAGCCAGGCTCTGCGAGAGACACATACACAGTGTTGCCCCTCTACGAACCAAAGCTTTTGGCGAAAGCGAATGTCTGTGTGGCAGCAAATGCAGTTCCAAGGGACAGTGAAAACCAGCTACAGCATTCCATTCTGGCAGCTTTCGTGTGGGCGCAATCGCTGGACGTTTCGAATTTGGCAGCCGGGCTCTGCGAGAGACACATACACAGTGTTGCCCCATTAACATGAAATCCTTTTGGGGAAAGCGAATGTCTGTGTGGCAGCGAATTCAGTTCCAAGGGACAGTGAAAAGCAGCTACAGCATTCCGTGCTGGCAGCTTTCGTGTGGGAGAAATTGCTGGATGTATCGAATTTGGCAGCCGGGCTCTGCGAGAGAGAGATACAGAATGTTGCCCCATTACCAAGAAAACCTTTTGGGGAAAGCGAATGTCTGTGTGGCAGTGAATGCAGTTCCAAGGGACA
Source organism: Mycteria americana (assembly GCF_035582795.1). Classification (NCBI taxonomy): domain Eukaryota; kingdom Metazoa; phylum Chordata; class Aves; order Ciconiiformes; family Ciconiidae; genus Mycteria; species Mycteria americana. Next base: position 1,610,630 of record NW_027445436.1, on the reverse strand, counting down.
GTGAAAACCAGCTACAGCATTCCGTGCTGGCAGCTTTCGTGTGGGAGAAATTGCTGGATATATCGAATTTGGCAGCCGGGCTCTTCAAGAGAGAGATACGGAATGTTGCCCCATTACCAAGAAAACCTTTTGGGGAAAGCGAATGTCTGTGTGGCAGCGAATGCAGTTCCAAGGGACAGTGAAAACCAGCTACAGCATTCCGTGCTGGCTACTTTCGTGCGGGCGCAATCGCTCGACGTTTCGAATTTGGCAGCCGGGCTCTGCGAGAGACACATACACAGTGTTGCCCCATTACCAAGCAAAGCTTTTGGGGAAAGCGAATGTCTGTGTGGCAGCGAATGCAGTTCCAAGGGACAGTGAAAACCAGCTACAGCATTCCGTGCTGGCAGCTTTCGTATGGGCGCAATGGCTGGAAGTTTCGAATTTGGCAGCCGGGTTCTGCGAGAGACACATACACGGTTTTGCCCCATTACCAAGAAAACCTTTGGGGAAAGCGAATGCCTGTGTGGCAGCGAATGCAGTTCCAAGGGACAGTGAAAACCAGCTACAGCATTCCGTGCTGGCAGCTTTCGTGTGGGGGAAATCGCTGGACGTTTCGAATTTGGCAGCCGGGCTCTGCGAGAGACACATACACAGTGTTGTCCCATTACCATGAAAACCTTTCGGGGAAATTGAATGTCTGTGTGGCAGCGAATGCAGTTCCAAGGGACAATGAAAAGCAGCTACAGCATTCCGTTCTGGCAGCTTTCGTGTGGGGGAAATCGCTGGACGTTTCGAATTTGGCAGCCGGGCTCTGCGAGAGACACATACACAGTGTTGCCCCTTTACGAACCAAAGCTTTTGGGGAAAGCGAATGTCTGTGTGGCAGCGAATGCAGTTCCAAGAGACAGTGAAAACCAGCTACAGCATTCCGTGCCTGCAGCTTTCGTGTGGGCGCAATCGCTGGACGTTTCGAATTTGGCAGCCGGGCTCTGCGAGAGACACATACACAGTGTTGCCCCATTACCATGAAAACCTTTTGGGGAAAGCGAATGTCTGTGTGGCAGCGAATGCAGTTCCAAGGGACAGTGAAAAGCAGCTACAGCATTCCGTGCTGGCAGCTTTCGTGCGAGCGCAATCGCTGGACGTTTCGAATTTGGCAGCCGGGCTCTGCGAGAGACACATACACAGTGTTGCCCCATTACCAAGCAAAGCTTTTGGGGAAAGCGAATGTCTGTGTGGCAGCGAATGCAGTTCCAAGGGACAGTGAAAACGAGCTACAGCATTGCGTGCTGGCAGCTTTCGTGCGGGCGCAATCGCTGGACGTTTCGAATTTGGCAGCCGGGCTCTGCGAGAGACACATACACAGTGTTGCCCTTTTACGAACCAAAGCTTTTGGGGAAAGCAAATGCCTTTGTGGCAACGAATGCAGTTCCAAGGCACAGTGAAAACCAGCTACAGCATTCCGTGCTGGCACCTTTCGTGTGGGGGAAATCGCTGGACGTTTCGAATTTGGCAGCCGGGCTCTGCGAGAGACACATACACAGTGTTGCACCATTACCATGAAAAACTTTTGGGGAAAGCGAATGTCTGTGTGGCAGCGAATGCAGTTCCAAGGGACAGTGAAAAGCAGCTACAGCATTCCGTGCTGGCAGCTTTCGTGTGGGCGCAATCGCTGGACGTTTCGAATTTGGCAGCCGGTCTGTGCGAGAGATACATATACAGTGTTGCCCCTTTACGAACCAAAGCTTGTGGGGAAAGCGAATGTCTGTGTGTCAGCGAATGCAGTTCCAAGGGACAGTGAAAACCAGCTACAGCATTCTGTGCTGGCAGCTTTCGTGTGGGAGAAATTGATGGACGTTTAGAATTTGGCAGCCGGACTCTGCGAGAGACACATACACAGTGTTGCCCCATTACCATGAAAACCTTTTGGGGAAAGCGAATGTCTGTGTGGCAGCGAATGCAGTTCCAAGGGACAGTGAAAACCAGCTACAGCATTCCGTGCTAGCAGCTTTCATGTGGGCACAATCGCTGGACGTTTCGAATTTGGCAGCCGTGCTCTGCAAGAGACACATACGCACTGTTGCCCCTTTACGAACCAAAGCTTTTGGGGAAAGCGAATGCCTGTGTGGCAGCGAATGCAGTTCCCAGGGACAGTGAAAACCAGCTACAGCATTCCGTGGTGGTAGCTTTCGTATGGGAGAAATTGCTGGATGTTTCGAATTTGGCTGCCGGGCTCTGCAAGAGACACATACACAGTTTTGCCCCATTACCAAGAAAAGCGTTTGGGGCAAGCGAATGCCTGTGTGGCAGGGAATGCAGTTCCAAGGGACAGTGAAAACCAGCTACAGCATTCCGTGCTGGCAGCTTTCGTGTGGGAGAAATCGCTGGACGTTTCGAATTTGGCCGCCGGGCTCTGCGAGAGAGAGATACACAGTGTTGCCCCTTTAGGAACCAAAGCTTTTGGGGAAAGCGAAAGCCTCTGTGGCAGTGAATGCAGTTCCAAGGGACAGTGAAAACCAGCTACAGCATTCCGTGCTGGCAGCTTTTGGGCGGGCGCAATCGCTGGACGTTTTGAATTTGGCAGCCGGGCTCTGCGAGAGTGAGATACACAGTGTTGCCCCTTTACGAACCAAAGCTTTTGGGGAAAGCGAATGTCTGTGTGGCAGTGAATGCAGTTCCAAGGGACAGTGATAACCAGCTACAGCATTCCGTGCTGGCAGCTTTCGTGTTGGAGAAATCGCTGGATGTTTCGAATTTGGCAGCCGGGCTCTGCTAGACAGAGATACACAGTGTTGCCCCATTACCAAGCAAAGCTTTTGGGGAAAGCGAATGTCTGTGTGGCAGCGAATGCAGTTCCAAGGGACAGTGAAAACCAGCTACAGCATTCCGTGCTGGCAGCTTTCGTGCGGGCGCAATCGCTGGATGTTTCGAATTTGGCAGCCGGGCTCTTGCGAGAGACACATACACAGTTTTGCCCGTTTACGAACCAAAGATTTTGGGGAAAGCGAATGCCTGTGTGGCAGCGAATGCAGTTCCAAGGGACAGTGAAAACCAGCTACAGCATTCCGTGCTGGCAGCTTTCGTGTGGGCACAATCGCTGGACGTTTCGAATTTGGCAGCCGGGCTCTGCGAGAGACACATACACAGTGTTGCCCCTTTACGAGCCAAAGCTTTTGGGGAAAGCGAATGCCTGTGTGGCAGCGAATGCAGTTCCAAGGGACAGTGAAAACCAGCTACAGCATTCCGTGGTTGTAGGTTTCTGTGGGAGAAATTGCTGGACGTTTCGAATTTGGCAGCCGGGCTCTGCAAGAGTGAGATACACATTGTTGCCCCTTTACGAACCAAAGCTTTTGGGGAAAGCGAATGTCTGTGTGGCAGAGAATGCAGTTCCAAGGGACAGTGAAAACCAGCTACAGCATTCCGTGCTGGCAGCTTTCGTATCGGAGAAATTGCTGGACGTTTCGAAATTGGCAGCTGGGCTCTGCGAGAGACACATACACAGTGTTGCCCCACTACCAAGAAAACCTTTGGGGAAAGCGAATGTCTGTGTGGCAGCGAATGCAGTTCCAAGGGACAGTGAAAACCAGCTACACCATTCCGTGCTGGCAGCTTTCGTGTGGGAGAAATCGCTGGACGTTTCGAATTTGGCAGCCGGGCTCTGCCAGAGAGAGATACACAGTGTTGCCTCTTTACGAACCAAAGCTTTTGGGGAAAGCGAATGTCTGTGTGGCAGCGAATGCAGTTCCAAGGGACAGTGAAAACCAGCTACAGCATTCCGTGCTGGCAGCTTTTGTGCGGGCGCAATCGCTGGAGGTTTCGAATTTGGCAGCCGGGCAGTGCGAGAGACACATACACAGTGTTGCCCCTTTACGAACCAAAGCTTTTGGGGAAAGCGAATGCCTGTGTGGCAGCGAATGCCGTTCCAAGGGACAGTGACAACCAGCTACAGCATTCCATGCTGGCAGCTTTCGTGTGGGAGAAATCGCTGGATGTTTCGAATTTGGCAGCCGGGCTCTGCTAGACAGAGATACACAGTGTTGCCCAATTACCAAGCAAAGATTTTGGGGAAAGCGAATGTCTGTGTGGCAGCGAATGCAGTTCCAAGGGACAGTGAAAACCAGCTAAAGAATTCCGTGCGGGCAGCTTTCGTGTGGGCGCAATCGCTGGACCTTTCGAATTTGGCAGCCGGGCTCTGAGAGAGACATATACACAGTGTTGCTCAATTACCAAGCAAAGCTTTTGGGGAAAGCGAATGCCTGTGTGGCAGCGAATGCAGTTCCAAGGGACAATGAAAACCAGCTACAGCATTCCGTACTGGCAGCTTTCGTGCGGGTGCAATTGCTAGACGTTTCGAATTTGGCAGCGGGGCTCTGCGACAGACACATACACAGTGTTGCCCCTTTACGAACCAAAGCTTTTGCAGAAAGCGAATGTCTGTGTGGCAGTGAATGCAGTTCCAAGGGACAGTGAAAAGCAGCTACAGCATTCCGTGCTGGCAGCTTTCGTGTGGGAGAAATCGCTGCACGTTTCGAATTTGGCAGCGGGGCTCTGCGACAGACACATACACAGTGTTGCCCCTTTACGAACCAAAGCTTTTGCAGAAAGCGAATGTCTGTGTGGCAGCGAATGCAGTTCAAGGGACAGTGAAAACCAGCTACAGCATTCCGTGCTGGCAGCTTTCTTGTGGGAGAAATCGCTGGACGTTTCGAATTTGCACCCGGGCTCTGCTAGACAGAGATACACAGTGTTGCCCCTTTACGAACCAAGGCCTTTGCAGAAAGCGAATGTCTGTGTGGCAGCGAATGCAGTTCCAAGGGACAGTGAAAACCAGCTAGAGCATTCCGTGCTGGCAGCTTTCGTGTGGGAGAAATCGCTGGACGTTTCGAATTTGGCAGCTGGGCTCTGCGAGAGACACATACACAGTGTTGCCCCTTTACGAACCAAAGCTTTCGGGGAAAGCGAATGTCTGCGTGGCAGCGAATGCAGTTCCAAGGGACAGTGAAAACCAGCTACAGCATTCCGTGCTGGCAGCTTTCGTGTGGGAGAAATCGCTGGACGTTTCGAATTTGCAGCCGGGCTCTGCTAGACAGAGATACACAGTGTTGCCCCTTTACGAACCAAAGCTTTTGCAGAAGCGAATGTCTGTGTGGCAGCGAATGCAGTTCCAAGGGACAGTGAAAACCAGCTACAGCATTCCGTGCTGGAAGCTTTCGTGTGGCGCAATTGCTAGACGTTGAGAAATTGGCAGCCGGGCTCTGCGAGAGACACATACACAGTTTTGCCCCTTTACGAACCAAAGCTTTTGGGGAAAGCGAATGTCTGTGTGGCAGTGAATGCAGTTCCAAGGGACAGTGAAAACCAGCTACAGCATTCCGTGCTGGCAGCTTTCGTGTGGGAGAAATCGCTGGACGTTTCGAATTTGGCAGCCGGGCTCTGCGAGAGACACATACACAGTGTTGGCCCATTACCAAGAAAACCTTTGGGGAAAGCGAATGTCTGTGTGGCAGCGAATGCAGTTCCAAGGGACAGTGAAAATCAGCTACAGCATTCCGTGCTGGCAGCTTTCGTGTGGGAGAAATCGCTGGACGTTTCGAATTTGCAGCCGGGGTCTGCTAGACAGAGATACAGAGTGTTGCCCCTTTACGAACCAAAGCTTTTGCAGAAAGCGAATGTCTGTGTGGCAGCGAATGCAGTTCCAAGGGACAGTGAAAACTAGCTACAGCATTCCGTGCTGGCAGCTTTCGTGTGGGAGAAATCGCTGGACGTTTCGAATTTGGCAGCCGGGCTCTAAGAGAGAGAGATATACATTATTGCCACTTACCAAGAAAAGCTTTTGGGGAAAGCGAATGTCTGTGTGGCAGTGAATGCAGTTCCAAGGGACAGTGAAAACCAGCTACAGCATTCCGTGCTGGCAGCTTTCGTGTGGGAGAAATCGCTGGACGTTTCGAATTTGACAGCCGGGCTCTGCAAGAGACACATACACAGTGTTGCCCCTTTACGAATCAAAACTTTTGGGGAAAGCGAATGTCTGTGTGGCAGCGAATGCAGTTCCAAGGGACAGTGAAAACCAGCTACAGCTTTCTGTGCTGGTAGCTTTCGTGTGGGCGCAATCGCTGGACGTTTCAAATTTGGCAGCCGGGCTCTGCGAGAGACACATACACAGTGTTGCCCCTTTACGAACTAAAGCTTTTGGGGCAAGCGAATGTCTGTGTGGCAGCGAATGCAGTTCCAAGGGACAGTGAAAACCAGCTACAGCATTCCGTGCTGGCAGCTTTCGTGTGGGAGAAATTGCTGGATGTTTCGAATTTGGCAGCGGGGCTCTGCGAGAGACACATACACAGTGTTGCCCCATTACCAAGAAAACCTTTGGGGAAAGCGAATGTCTGTGTGGCAGCGAATGCAGTTCCAAGGGACAGTGAAAACCAGCTACAGCATTCCGTGCTGGCAGCTTTCGTGTGGGAGAAATCGCTGGACGTTTCGAATTTGCAGCCGGGCTCTGCTAGACAGAGATACACAGTGTTGCCCCTTTACGACCCAAAGCTTTTGGGGAAAGCGAATGTCTGTGTGGCAGCGAATGCAGTTCCAAGGGACAGTGAAAACCAGCTACAGCATTCCGTGCTGGCAGCTTTCGTGTGGGAGAAATCGCTGGACGTTTCGAATTTGGCAGCCGGGCTCTGCGAGAGAGAGATACATATTATTGCCACTTACCAAGAAAAGCTTTTGGGGAAAGCGAATGTCTGTGTGGCAGTGAATGCAGTTCCAAGGGACAGTGAAAACCAGCTACAGCATTCCGTGCTGGCAGCTTTCGTGTGGGCGCAATCGCTGGACGTTTCGAATTTGGCAGCCGGGCTCTGCTAGACAGAGATACACAGTGTTGCCCCTTTACGAACCAAAGCTTTTGCAGAAAGCGAATGTCTGTGTGGCAGCGAATGCAGTTCCAAGGGACAGTGAAAACCAGCTACAGCATTCCATGCTGGCAGCTTTCGTGTGGGAGAAATCGCTGGACGTTTCGAATTTGGCAGCGGGGCTCTGCGACAGACACATACACAGTGTTGCCACTTACCAAGAAAAGCTTTTGGGGAAAGCGAATGTCTGTGTGGCAGCGAATGCAGTTCCAAGGGACAGTGAAAACCAGCTACAGCATTCCGTGCTGGCAGCATTCTTGTGGGAGAAATCGCTGGACGTTTCGAATTTGCAGCCGGGCTGCGCTAGACAGAGATACACAGTGTTGCCCCTTTACGAACCAAAGCTTTTGCAGAAAGCGAATGTCTGTGTGGCAGAGAATGCAGTTCCAAGGGACAGTGAAAACCAGCTACAGAATTCCGTGCTGGCAGCTTTCGTGTGGGAGAAATCGCTGGACATTTCGAATTTGGCAGCCGGGCTCTGCGAGAGACACATACACAGTGTTGCCCCATTACCAAGAAAACCTTTGGGGAAAGCGAATGTCTGTGTGGCAGCGAATGCAGTTCCAAGGGACAGTGAAAACCAGCTACAGCATTCCGTGCTGGCAGCTTTCGTGTGGGAGAAATCGCTGGACGTTTCGAATTTGGCAGCCGGGCTCTGCTAGACAGAGATACACAGTGTTGCCCCTTTACGAACCAAAGCTTTTGGGGAAAGCGAATGTCTGTGTGGCAGCGAATGCAGTTCCAAGGGACAGTGAAAACCAGCTACAGCATTCCGTGCTGGCAGCTTTCGTGTGGGAGAAATCACTGGACGTTTCGAATTTGGCAGCGGGGCTCTGCGACAGACACATAAACAGTGTTGCCACTTACCAAGAAAAGCTTTTGGGGAAAGCGAATGTCTGTATGGCAGCGAATGCAGTTCCAAGGGACAGTGAAAACCAGCTACAGCATTCCGTGCTGGCAGCTTTCATGTGGGCGCAATCGCTGGACGTTTCGAATTTGGCAGCCGGGCTCTGCTAGACAGAGATACAGAGTGTTGCCTCTTTACGAACCAAAGCTTTTGCAGAAAGCGAATGTCTGTGTGGCAGCGAATGCAGTTCCAAGGGACAGTGAAAACCAGCTACAGCATTCCGTGCTGGCAGCTTTCGTATGGGAGAAATCGCTGGACGTTACGAACTTGGCAGCCGGGCTCTGCGACAGACACATGCACAGTATTGCCACTTACCAAGAAAAGCTTTTGGGGAAAGCGAATGTCTGTGTGGCAGTGAATGCAGTTCCAAGGGACAGTGAAAACCAGCTACAGCATTCCGTGCTGGCAGCTTTCGTGTGGGAGAAATCGCTGGACGTTTCAAATTTGGCAGCCGGGCTCTGCAAGAGACACATACACAGTGTTGCCCCTTTACGAACCAAAGCTTTTGGGGAAAGCGAATGCCTGTGTGGCAGCGAATGCAGTTCCAAGGGACAATGAAAACCAGCTACAGCATTCTGTGCTGGTAGCTTTCGTGTGGGCGCAATCGCTGGACGTTGAGAAATTGGCAGCCGGGCTCTGCGAGAGACACATACACAGTGTTGCCCTTTACGAACCAAAGCTTTCGGGGAAAGCGAATGTCTGTGTGGCAGCGAATGCAGTTCTAAGGGACAGTGAAAACCAGCTACAGCATTCCGTGCTGGCAGCTTTCGTGTGGGCACAATCGCTGGACGTTTCGAATTTGGCAGCCGGGCTCTGCGAGAGACACATACACAGTGTTGCCCCTTTACGAACTAAAGCTTTTGGGGCAAGCGAATGTCTGTGTGGCAGCGAATGCAGTTCCAAGGGACAGTGAAAACCAGCTACAGCATTCCGTGCTGGCAGCTTTCGTGTGGGAGAAATTGCTGGATGTTTCGAATTTGGCAGCGGGGCTCTGCGAGAGACACATACACAGTGTTGCCCCATTACCAAGAAAACCTTTGGGGAAAGCGAATGTCTGTGTGGCAGCGAATGCAGTTCCAAGGGACAGTGAAAACCAGCTACAGCATTCCGTGCTGGCAGCTTTCGTGTGGGAGAAATCGCTGGACGTTTCGAATTTGCAGCCGGGCTCTGCTAGACAGAGATACACAGTGTTGCCCCTTTACGACCCAAAGCTTTTGGGGAAAGCGAATGTCTGTGTGGCAGCGAATGCAGTTCCAAGGGACAGTGAAAACCAGCTACAGCATTCCGTGCTGGCAGCTTTCGTGTGGGAGAAATCGCTGGACGTTTCGAATTTGGCAGCCGGGCTCTGCGAGAGAGAGATACATATTATTGCCACTTACCAAGAAAAGCTTTTGGGGAAAGCGAATGTCTGTGTGGCAGTGAATGCAGTTCCAAGGGACAGTGAAAACCAGCTACAGCATTCCGTGCTGGCAGCTTTCGTGTGGGCGCAATCGCTGGACGTTTCGAATTTGGCAGCCGGGCTCTGCTAGACAGAGATACACAGTGTTGCCCCTTTACGAACCAAAGCTTTTGCAGAAAGCGAATGTCTGTGTGGCAGCGAATGCAGTTCCAAGGGACAGTGAAAACCAGCTACAGCATTCCATGCTGGCAGCTTTCGTGTGGGAGAAATCGCTGGACGTTTCGAATTTGGCAGCGGGGCTCTGCGACAGACACATACACAGTGTTGCCACTTACCAAGAAAAGCTTTTGGGGAAAGCGAATGTCTGTGTGGCAGCGAATGCAGTTCCAAGGGACAGTGAAAACCAGCTACAGCATTCCGTGCTGGCAGCATTCTTGTGGGAGAAATCGCTGGACGTTTCGAATTTGCAGCCGGGCTGCGCTAGACAGAGATACACAGTGTTGCCCCTTTACGAACCAAAGCTTTTGCAGAAAGCGAATGTCTGTGTGGCAGAGAATGCAGTTCCAAGGGACAGTGAAAACCAGCTACAGAATTCCGTGCTGGCAGCTTTCGTGTGGGAGAAATCGCTGGACATTTCGAATTTGGCAGCCGGGCTCTGCGAGAGACACATACACAGTGTTGCCCCATTACCAAGAAAACCTTTGGGGAAAGCGAATGTCTGTGTGGCAGCGAATGCAGTTCCAAGGGACAGTGAAAACCAGCTACAGCATTCCGTGCTGGCAGCTTTCGTGTGGGAGAAATCGCTGGACGTTTCGAATTTGGCAGCCGGGCTCTGCTAGACAGAGATACACAGTGTTGCCCCTTTACGAACCAAAGCTTTTGGGGAAAGCGAATGTCTGTGTGGCAGCGAATGCAGTTCCAAGGGACAGTGAAAACCAGCTACAGCATTCCGTGCTGGCAGCTTTCGTGTGGGAGAAATCACTGGACGTTTCGAATTTGGCAGCGGGGCTCTGCGACAGACACATAAACAGTGTTGCCACTTACCAAGAAAAGCTTTTGGGGAAAGCGAATGTCTGTATGGCAGCGAATGCAGTTCCAAGGGACAGTGAAAACCAGCTACAGCATTCCGTGCTGGCAGCTTTCATGTGGGCGCAATCGCTGGACGTTTCGAATTTGGCAGCCGGGCTCTGCTAGACAGAGATACAGAGTGTTGCCTCTTTACGAACCAAAGCTTTTGCAGAAAGCGAATGTCTGTGTGGCAGCGAATGCAGTTCCAAGGGACAGTGAAAACCAGCTACAGCATTCCGTGCTGGCAGCTTTCGTATGGGAGAAATCGCTGGACGTTACGAACTTGGCAGCCGGGCTCTGCGACAGACACATGCACAGTATTGCCACTTACCAAGAAAAGCTTTTGGGGAAAGCGAATGTCTGTGTGGCAGTGAATGCAGTTCCAAGGGACAGTGAAAACCAGCTACAGCATTCCGTGCTGGCAGCTTTCGTGTGGGAGAAATCGCTGGACGTTTCAAATTTGGCAGCCGGGCTCTGCAAGAGACACATACACAGTGTTGCCCCTTTACGAACCAAAGCTTTTGGGGAAAGCGAATGCCTGTGTGGCAGCGAATGCAGTTCCAAGGGACAATGAAAACCAGCTACAGCATTCTGTGCTGGTAGCTTTCGTGTGGGCGCAATCGCTGGACGTTGAGAAATTGGCAGCCGGGCTCTGCGAGAGACACATACACAGTGTTGCCCTTTACGAACCAAAGCTTTCGGGGAAAGCGAATGTCTGTGTGGCAGCGAATGCAGTTCTAAGGGACAGTGAAAACCAGCTACAGCATTCCGTGCTGGCAGCTTTCGTGTGGGCACAATCGCTGGACGTTTCGAATTTGGCAGCCGGGCTCTGCGAGAGACACATACACAGTGTTGCCCCTTTACGAACCAAAGCTTTTTGGGAAAGCGAATGTCTGTGTGGCAGCGAATGCAGTTCCAAGGGACAGTAAAACCAGCTACAGCATTCCGTGCTGGCAGCTTTCGTGTGGGAGAAATCGCTGGAAGTTTCGAATTTGGCAGCCGGGCTCTGCTAGACACAGATACACAGTGTTGCCCCTTTACGAACCAAAGCTTTTGGGGAAAGCGAATGTCTGTGTGGCAGCGAATGCAGTTCCAAGGGACAGTGAAAACTAGCTACAGCATTCCGTGCTGGCAGCTTTCGTGTGGGAGAAATCGCTGGACGTTTCGAATTTGGCAGCCGGGCTCTGCGACAGACACATACACAGTATTGCCACTTACCAAGAAAAGCTTTTGGGGAAAGCGAATGTCTGTGTGGCAGCGAATGCAGTTCCAAGGGACAGTGAAAACCAGCTACAGCATTCCGTGCTGGCAGCTTTCTTGTGGGAGAAATCGCTGGACGTTTCGAATTTGGCAGCCGGGCTCTGCTAGACAGAGATACACAGTGTTGCCCCTTTACGAACCAAAGCTTTTGCAGAAAGCAAATGTCTGTGTGGCAGCGAATGCAGTTCCAAGGGACAGTGAAAACCAGCTACAGCATTCCGTGCTGGCAGCTTTCGTGTGGGAGAAATCGCTGGACGTTTCGAATTTGACAGCTGGGCTCTGCAAGAGACAGAGACACAGTGTTGCCCCTTTACGAACCAAAGCTTTTGGGGAAAGCGAATGCATGTGTGGCAGCGAATGCAGTTCCAAGGGACAGTGAAAACCAGCTACAGCATTCCGTGCTGGCAGCTTTCGTGTGGCGCAATCACTAGACGTTTAGAATTTGGCAGCCGGACTCTGCGAGAGACACATACACAGTGTTGCCCCTTTACGAACCAAAGCTTTTGGGGAAAGCGAATGTCTGTGTGGCAGCGAATGCAGTTCCAAGGGACAGTGAAAACCAGCTACAGCATTTCGTGCTGGCAGCTTTCGTGTGGGAGAAATCGCTAGACGTTTCTAATTTGGCAGCTGGGCTCTGCTAGACAGAGATACACAGTGTTGCCCCATTACCAAGCAAAGCTTTTGGGGAAAGCGAATGTCTGTGTGGCAGCGAATGCAGTTCCAAGGGACAGTGAATACCAGCTACAGCATTGCGTGCTGGCAGCTTTTGTGCGGGCGCAATAACTGGACGTTTTGAATTTGGCTGCCGGGCTCTGCAAGAGACACATACACAGTGTTGCTCCTTTACGAACCAAAGCTTTCTGGGAAAGCGAATGTCTGTGTGGCAGCGAATGCAGTTCCAAGGGACAGTGAAAACCAGCTACAGCATTCCGTACCGGCAGCTTTCGTGTGGGATAAATCGCTGGACGTTTCGAATTTGGCAGCCGGGCTCTGCGAGAGACACATACACAGTGTTGCCCCTTTACGAACCAAAGCTTTTTGGGAAAGCGAATGTCTGTGTGGCAGCGAATGCAGTTCCAAGGGACAGTGAAATCCAGCTACAGCTTTCCGTGCTGGCAGCTTTCGTGTGGGCGCAATCGCTGGACGTTTCGAACTTGACAGCTGGGTTCTGCGAGAGACACATACACAGTATTGCCCCTTTACGAACCAAAGCTTTTGGGGAAAGCGAATGCCTGTGTGGCAGCGAATGCAGTTCCTAGGGACAGTAAAAACCAGCTACAGCATTCCGTGCTGGCTGCTTTCATGTGGGCGCAATCGCTGGAAATTTCGAATTTGGCAGCCGGGCTCTGCGAGAGAGAGATACACAGTGTTGCCCCTTTACGAACCAAAGCTTTTGGGGAAAGCGAATGCCTGTGTGGCAGCGAATGCAGTTCCAAGGGACAGTGAAAACCAGCTACAGCATTCCATGCTGGCAGCTTTCCTGTGGGCACAATCGCTGGACGTTTCGAATTTGGCAGCCGGGCTCTGCGAGAGACACATACACAGTGTTGCCCCATTACGAACCAAAGCTTTTTGGGAAAGCGAATGTCTGTGTGGCAGCGAATGCAGTTCCAAGGGACAGTGAAAACCAGAAACAGCATTCCATGCTGGCAGCTTTCGTGTAGGAGAAATCGCTGGATGTTTCGAATTTGGCAGCCGGGCTCTGCGAGAGAGAGATACACATTGTTGCCCCATTACCAAGCAAAGCTTTTGGGGAAAGCGAATGTCTGTGTGGCAGCGAATGTAGTTCCAAGGGACAATGAAAACCAGCTACAGCATTGCGTGCTGGCAGCTTTTGTGTGGGCGCAATCGCTGGATGTTTCGAATTTGGCAGCTGGGCTCTGCGAGAGACACATACACAGTGTTGCCCCTTTACGAACCAAAGCTTTTGGGGAAAGCGAATGCCTGTGTGGCAGCGAATGCAGTTCCCAGGGACAGTGAAAACCAGCTACAGCATTCCATGCTGGCAGCTTTCGTGTGGGCGCAATCGCTGGACGTTTCGAATTTGGCAGCCGCTCTCTGCGAGAGAGAGATACACAGTGTTGCCCCTTTACGAACCAAAGATTTAGGGAAAGCGAATATCTGTGTGGCAGCGAATGCAGTTCCAAGGGACAGTGATAACCAGCTACAGCATTCCGTGCTGGTACCTTTTGTGTGGGCGCAATCGCTGGACGTTTCGAATTTGGCAGCAGGGCTCTGCGAGAGATACATACACAGTATTGCCCCATTACCAAGCAAAGCTTTTGGGGAAAGCGAATGTCTGTGTGGCAGCGAATGCAATTCCAAGGGACAGTGAAAACCAGCTACAGCATTGCGTACTGGCAGCTTTTATGCGGGCGCAATCACTGGACGTTTCGAATTTGGCAGCCGGGCTCTGCGAGAGTGAGATACACAGTGTTGCCCCTTTACGAACCAAAGCTTTTGGGGAAAGCGAATGCCTGTGTGGCAGCGAATGCAGTTCCAAGGGACAGTGAAAACCAGCTACAGCATTCCGTGCTGGCAGCTTTCGTGTGGGAGAAATGGCTGGACGTTTCGAATTTGGCAGCCGGGTTCTGCGACAGACACATACACAGTGTTGCCCCTTTACGAACCAAAGCTTTTGGGGAAAGCGAATGTCTGTGTGGCAGCGAATGCAGTTCCAAGGGACAGTGAAAAGCAGCTACAGAATTCCGTGCTGGCAGCTTTAGTGTGGGAGAAATCGCTGGATGATTCGAATTTGGCAGCCGGGCTCTGCGAGAGACACATAGACAGTGTTGCTCGATTACTAGGTAAAGCTTTTGGGGAAAGCGAATGTCTGTGTGGCAGCGAATGCAGTTCCAAGGGACAGTGAATACCAGCTACAGCATTCCGTGCTGCCAGCTTTCGTGTGGGCACAATCGCTGGATGTTTCGAATTTGGCAGCCGGGCTCTGCGAGAGACACATACACAGTGTTGCCCAATTACCAAGCAAAGCTTTAGAGGAAAGCGAATGTCTGTGTGGCAGCGAATGCAGTTCCAAGGGACAGTGAAAACCAGCTACAGCATTCCATGCTGGCAGCTTTCGTGTGGGCGCAATCACTGGACGTTTTGAATTTGGCAGCCGGGCTCTGCGAGAGACACATACACAGTGTTGCCTCTTTACGAACCAAAGCTTTTTGGGAAAGCGAATGTCTGTGTGGCAGCGAATGCAGTTCCAAGGGACAGTGAAATCCAGCTACAGCTTTCCGTGCTGGCAGCTTTCGTGTGGGCGCAATCGCTGGACGTTTCGAACTTGACAGCTGGGTTGTGCCTGAGACACATACACAGTATTGCCCCTTTACGAACCAAAGCTTTTGGGGAAAGCGAATGCCTGTGTGGCAGCGAATGCAGTTCCTAGGGACAGTAAAAACCAGCTACAGCATTCCGTGCTGGCTGCTTTCATGTGGGCGCAATCGCTGGAAGTTTCGAATTTGGCAGCCGGGCTCTGCGAGAGAGAGATACACAGTGTTGCCCCTTTACGAACCAAAGCTTTTGGGGAAAGCGAATGCCTGTGTGGCAGCGAATGCAGTTCCAAGGGACAGTGAAAACCAGCTACAGCATTCCGTGCTGGCAGCTTTCCTGTGGGCACAATCGCTGGACGTTTCGAATTTGGCAGCCGGGCTCTGCGAGAGACACATACACAGTGTTGCCCCATTACGAACCAAAGCTTTTTGGGAAAGCGAATGTCTGTGTGGCAGCGAATGCAGTTCCAAGGGACAGTGAAAACCAGAAACAGCATTCCATGCTGGCAGCTTTCGTGTAGGAGAAATCGCTGGATGTTTCGAATTTGGCAGCCGGGCTCTGCGAGAGAGAGATACACATTGTTGCCCCATTACCAAGCAAAGCTTTTGGGGAAAGCGAATGTCTGTGTGGCAGCGAATGTAGTTCCAAGGGACAATGAAAACCAGCTACAGCATTGCGTGCTGGCAGCTTTTGTGTGGGCGCAATCGCTGGATGTTTCGAATTTGGCAGCTGGGCTCTGCGAGAGACACATACACAGTGTTGCCCCTTTAAGAACCAAAGCTTTTGGGGAAAGCGAATGTCTGTGTGGCAGCGAATGCAGTTCCAAGGGACAGTGAAAACCAGCTACAGCATTCCGTGCTGGCAGCTTTCCTGTGGGCGCAATCGCTGGACTTTTCGAATTTGGCAGCCGGGCTCTGCAAGAGTGAGATACACAGTGTTGCTCCTTTACGAACCAAAGCTTTTGGGGAAAGCGAATGCCTGTGTGGCAGCGAATGCAGTTCCCAGGGACAGTGAAAACCAGCTACAGCATTCCATGCTGGCAGCTTTCGTGTTGGAGAAATCGCTGGATGTTTCGAATTTGGCAGCCGGGCTCTGCTAGACAGAGATACACAGTGTTGCCCCTTTACGAACCAAAGATTTAGGGAAAGCGAATATCTGTGTGGCAGCGAATGCAGTTCCAAGGGACAGTGATAACCAGCTACAGCATTCCGTGCTGGTACCTTTTGTGTGGGCGCAATCGCTGGACGTTTCGAATTTGGCAGCAGGGCTCTGCGAGAGATACATAGACAGTATTGCTCCATTACCAAGCAAAGCTTTTGGGGAAAGCGAATGTCTGTGTGGCAGCGAATGCAATTGCAAGGGACAGTGAAAACCAGCTACAGCATTCCGTGATGGCAGCTTTCGTGTGGGCGCTATCGCTGAATGTTTCGAATTTGGCAGCCGGGCTCTGCGAGAGACACATACACAGTGTTGCCCCTTTACGAACCAAAGCTTTTGGGGAAACCAAATGTCTGTGTGGCAGCGAATGCAGTTCCAAGGGACAGTGAAAACCAGCTACAGCATTCCGTGCTGGTACCTTTCGTGTGGGCGCAATCGCTGGATGTTTCGAATTTGGCAGGCGCGCTCTGCTAGACAGAGATACACAGTGTTGCCCCATTACCAAGCACAGCTTTTGGGGAAAGCGAATGTCTGTGTGGCAGCGAATGCAGTTCCAAGGGACAGTGAAAACCAGCTACAGGATTGCGTGCTGGCAGCTTTTGTGTTGGTGCAATCGCTGTATGTTTCCAATTTGGCAGCCGGGCTCTTCGAGAGACACATACAGAGTTTTGCCCCTTTACGAACCAAAGCTTTTTGAGTAAGCGAATGTCTGTGTGGCAGCGAATGCAGTTCCAAGGGACAGTGAAAACCAGCTACAGCATTCCGTGCTGGCAGCTTTCGTGTGGGATAAATCGCTGGACGTTTCGAATTGGGCAGCCGGGCTCTGCGAGAGACACATACACAGTGTTGCCCCGTTACGAAGCAAAGCTTTTGGGGAAAGCGAATGTCTGTGTGGCAGCGAATGCAGTTCCAAGGGACAGTGAAAACCAGCTACAGCATTCCATGCTGGCAGCTTTCGTGTGGGCGCAATCGCTGGACGTTTCAAATATGTCAGCCGGGCTCTGCGAGAGACACATACACAGTGTTGCCCCTTTACGAACCAAAGCTTTTGGGGAAAGTGAATGTCTGTGTGGCAGCGAAAGCAGTTCCAAGGGACAGTGAATACCAGCTACAGCATTCCATGCTGGCATCTTTCGTGTGGGAGAAATCGCTGGATGTTTCGAATTTGGCAGCCGGGCTCTGTTAGACAGAGATACACAGTTTTGCATAATTACCAAGCAAAGCTTTTGGGGAAAGCGAATGCCTGTGTGGCAGCGAATGCAGTTCCAAGGGACAGTGAAAACCAGCTAGAGCATTCCGTGCTGGTAGCTTTCGTGTGGGCGCTGTCGCTGCATGTTTCGAATTTGGCAGCCGCGCTCTGCTAGACAGAGATACACAGTGTTGCCCCATTACCAAGCACAGCTTTTGGGGAAAGCGAATGTCTGTGTGGCAGCGAATGCAGTTCCAAGGGACAGTGAAAACCAGCTACAGCATTCCGTGTTGGCATCTTTCGTGTGGGCGCAATCGCGTGACGTTTCGAATTTGGCAGCCGGGCTCTGCGAGAGACACATACACAGTGTTGCCCTTTTACGAACCAAAGCTTTTGGGGAAAGCGAATGTCTGTGTGGCAGCGAATGCAGTTCCAAGGGACAGTGAAAACCAGCTACAGCATTCCATGCTGGCAGCTTTCGTGTGGGAGAAATCGCTGGATGTTTCGAATTTGGCAGCCGGGCTCTGCTAGACAGAGATACAGAGTTTTGCACAATTACCAAGCAAAGCTTTTGGGGAAAGCGAATGACTGTGTGGCAGCGAATGCAGTTCCAAGGGACAGTGAATACCAGCTACAGCATTCCGTGCTGGCAGCTTTCGTGTTGGAGAAATCGCTGGATGTTTCGAATTTGGCAGCCGGACTCTGCGAGAGACACATACACAGTGTTGCCCCTTTACGAACTAAAGCTTTTGGGGAAAGCGAATGCCTGTGTGGCAGCGAATGCAGTTCCAAGGGACAGTGAAAACCAGCTACAGCATTCCATGCTGGCAGCTTTCGTGTGGGAGAAATCGCTGGATGTTTCGAATTTGGCAGCCGGGCTCTGCTAGACAGAGATACACAGTGTTGCACAATTACCAAGCAAAGCTTTTGGGGAAAGCGAATGCCTGTGTGGCAGCGAATGCAGTTCCAAGGGACAGTGAAAACCAGCTACAGCATTCCGTGCTGGCAGCTTTCGTGTGGGGGAAATCGCTGGACTTTTCGAATTTAGCAGCCGGGTTCTGCGAGAGACACATACACAGTGTTGCCCCTTTACGAACCAAAGCTTTTGGGGAAAGCGAATGTCTGTGTGGCAGCGAATGCAGTTCCAAGGGACAGTGAAAACCAGCTACAGAATTCCGTGCTGGCAGCTTTCGTGTGGGAGAAATCGCTGGATGTTTCGAATTTGGCAGCCGGGCTCTGCGAGAGACACATAGACAGTGTTGCCCGATTACTAGGTAAAGCTTTCGGGGAAAGCGAATGTCTGTGTGGCAGCGAATGCAGTTCCAAGGGACAATGAAAACCAGCTACAGGATTGCGTGCTGGCAGCTTTTGTGTGGGCGCAATCGCTGTATGTTTCGAATTTGGCAGCCGGGCTCTGCGAGAGACACATACAGAGTTTTGCCCCTTTACGAACCAAAGCTTTTGGGGAAAGCGAATGTCTGTGTGGCAGCGAATGCAGTTCCAAGGGACAGTGAAAACCAGCTACAGCATTCCGTGTTGGCAGCTTTCGTGTGGGCGCAATCACGTGACGTTTCGAATTTGGCAGCCCGGCTCTGCGAGAGTGAAATACACAGTGTTGCCCCTTTACGAACCAAAGCTTTTTGGGAAAGCGAATGTCTGTGTGGCAGCGAATGCAGTTCCAAGGGACAGTGAAAACCAGCTACAGCATTCCATGCTGGCAGCTTTCGTGTGGGAGAAATCGCTGGATGTTTCGAATTTGGCAGCCGGGCTCTGCTAGACAGAGATACACAGTGTTGCCCCATTACCAAGCAAAGCTTTTGGGGAAAGCGAATGCCTGTGTGGCAGCGAATGCAGTTCCAAGGGACAGTGAAAACCAGCTACAGCATTCCGTACTGGCAGCTTTCTTGTGGGGGAAATCGCTGGACTTCTCGAATTTGGCAGCCGGGTTCTGCGAGAGACACATACACAGTGTTGCCCCTTTACGAACCAAAGCTTTTGGGGAAAGCGAATGCCTGTGTGGCAGCGAATGCAGTTCCAAGGGACAGTGAAAAGCAGCTAAAGAATTCCGTGCTGGCAGCTTTCGTGTGGGAGAAATCGCTGGATGTTTCGAATTTGGCAGCCGGGCTCTGCGAGAGACACATAGACAGTGTTGCCCGATTACTAGGTAAAGCTTTTGGGGAAAGCGAATGTCTGTGTGGCAGCGAATGCAGTTCCAAGGGACAGTGAATACCAGCTACAGCATTCCGTGCTGCCAGCTTTCGTGTGGGCACAATCGCTGGATGTTTCGAATTTGGCAGCCGGGCTCTGAGAGAGACACATACACAGTGTTGCCCCTTTACGAACCAAAGCTTTCGGGGAAAGCGAATGCCTGTGTGGCAGCGAATGCAGTTCCAAGGGACAGTGAAAACCACCTACAGCATTCCGTACTGGCAGCTTTCGTGCGGGTGCAATTGCTAGACGTTTCGAATTTGGCAGCCGGGCTCTGCAAGAGTGAGATACACAGTGTTGCCCCTTTACGAACCAAAGCTTTTGGGGAAAGCGAATGTCTGTGTGGCAGTGAATGCAGTTCCAAGGGACAGTGAAAACCAGCTACAGCATTCCGTGCTGGCAGCTTTCGTGTTGGAGAAATCGCTGGATGTTTCGAATTTGGCAGCCGGGCTCTGCGAGAGACACATACACAGTGTTGCCCCTTTACGAACCAAAGCTTTTGGGGAAATCGAATGTCTGTGTGGCAGCGAATGCAGTTCCAAGGGACAGTGAAAACCAGCTACAGCATTCCGTGCTGGCAGCTTTCGTGTGGGCGCAATCGCGTGACGTTTCGAATTTGGCAGCCCGGCTCTGCGAGAGTGAGATACACAGTGTTGCCCCTTTACGAACCAAAGCTTTTGGGGAAAGCGAATGCCTGTGTGGCAGCGAATGCAGTTCCAAGGGACAGTGAGAAACAGCTACAGCATTCCGTGCTGGCAGCTTTCGTGTGGCGGAAATCGCTGGACTTTTCGAATTTGGCAGCCGGGCTCTGCGAGAGACACATACACAGTGTTGCCCCTTTACGAACCAAAGCTTTTGGGGAAAGCGAATGTCTGTGTGGCAGCGAATGCAGTTCCAAGGGACAGTGAAAACCAGCTACAGAATTCCGTACTGGCAGCTTTCGTGTGGGAGAAATCGCTGGATGTTTCGAATTTGGCAGCCGGGCTCTGCGAGAGACACATAGAGAGTGTTGCCCGATTACTAGGTAAAGCTTTTGGGGAAAGCGAATGTCTGTGTGGCAGCGAATGCAGTTCCAAGGGACAATGAAAACCAGCTACAGGATTGCGTGCTGGCAGCTTTTGTGTGGGCGCAGTCGCTGTATGTTTCGAATTTGGCAGCCGGGCTCTGCGAGAGACACATACAGAGTTTTGCCCCTTTACGAACCAAAGCTTTCGGGGAAAGCGAATGTCTGTGTGGCAGCGAATGCAGTTCCAAGGGACAGTGAAACCCAGCTACAGCATTCCGTGCTGGCAGCTTTCCTGTGGGCGCAATCGCTGGATGTTTCGAATTTGGCAGCCGGGCTCTGAGAGAGACACATACACAGTGTTGCCCCTTTACGAACCAAAGCTTTCGGGGAAAGCGAATGCCTGTGTGGCAGCGAATGCAGTTCCAAGGGACAGTGAAAACCAGCTACAGCATTCCGTACTGGCAGCTTTCGTGCGGGTGCAATTGCTAGACGTTTCGAATTTGGCAGCCGGGCTCTGCAAGAGTGAGATACACAGTGTTGCCCCTTTACGAACCAAAGCTTTTGGGGAAAGCGAATGTCTGTGTGGCAGTGAATGCAGTTCCAAGGGACAGTGAAAACCAGCTACAGCATTCCGTGCTGGCAGCTTTCGTGTTGGAGAAATCGCTGGATGTTTCGAATTTGGCAGCCGGGCTCTGCGAGAGACACATACACAGTGTTGCCCCTTTACGAACCAAAGCTTTTGGGGAAAGCGAATGTCTGTGTGGCAGCGAATGCAGTTCCAAGGGACAGTGAAAACCAGCTACAGCATTCCGTGCTGGCAGCTTTCGTGTGGGCGCAATCGCTGGACGTTTCGAATTTGGCAGCCCGGCTCTGCGAGAGTGAGATACACAGTGTTGCCCCTTTACGAACCAAAGCTTTTGGGGAAAGCGAATGCCTGTGTGGCAGCGAATGCAGTTCCAAGGGACAGTGAAAACCAGCTACAGCATTCCGTGCTGGCAGCTTTCGTGTGGGAGAAATGGCTGGACGTTTCGAATTTGGCAGCCGGGTTCTGCGAGAGACACATACACAGTGTTGCCCCTTTACGAACCAAAGCTTTTGGGGAAAGCGAATGTCTGTGTGGCAGCGAATGCAGTTCCAAGGGACAGTGAAAAGCAGCTACAGAATTCCGTGCTGGCAGCTTTCGTGTGGGAGAAATCGCTGGATGTTTCGAATTTGGCAGCCGGGCTCTGCGAGAGACACATAGACAGTGTTGCCCGATTACTACGTAAAGCTTTTGGGGAAAGCGAATGTCTGTGTGGCAGCGAATGCAGTTCCAAGGGACAGTGAATACCAGCTACAGCATTCCGTGCTGCCAGCTTTCGTGTGGGCACAATCGTTGGATGTTTCGAATTTGGCAGCCGGGCTCTGCGAGAGACACATACACAGTGTTGCCCCTTTACGAACCAAAGCTTTCGGGGAAAGCGAATGCCTGTGTGGCAGCGAATGCAGTTCCAAGGGACAGTGAAAACCACCTACAGCATTCCGTACTGGCAGCTTTCGTGCGGGTGCAATTGCTAGACGTTTCGAATTTGGCAGCCGGGCTCTGCAAGAGTGAGATACGCAGTGTTGCCCCTTTACGAACCAAAGCTTTTGGGGAAAGCGAATGTCTGTGTGGCAGTGAATGCAGTTCCAAGGGACAGTGAAAACCAGCTACAGCATTCCGTGCTGGCAGCTTTCGTGTGGGCGCAATCGCGTGACGTTTCGAATTTGGCAGCCCGGCTCTGCGAGAGTGAGATACACAGTGTTGCCCCTTTACGAACCAAAGCTTTTGGGGAAAGTGAATGCCTGTGTGGCAGCGAATGCAGTTCCAAGGGACAGTGAGAAACAGCTACAGCATTCCGTGCTGGCAGCTTTCGTGTGGCGGAAATCGCTGGACTTTTCGAATTTGGCAGCCGGGCTCTGCGAGAGACACATACACAGTGTTGCCCCTTTACGAACCAAAGCTTTCGGGGAAAGCGAATGTCTGTGTGGCAGCGAATGCAGTTCCAAGGGACAGTAAAAACCAGCTACAGAATTCCGTGCTGGCAGCTTTCGTGTGGGAGAAATCGCTGGATGTTTCGAATTTGGCAGCCGGGCTCTGCGAGAGACACATAGACAGTGTTGCCCGATTACTAGGTAAAGCTTTTGGGGAAAGCGAATGTCTGTGTGGCAGAGAATGCAGTTCCAAGGGACAATGAAAACCAGCTACAGGATTGCGTGCTGGCAGCTTTTGTGTGGGCGCAATCGCTGTATGTTTCGAATTTGGCAGCCGGGCTCTGCGAGAGACACATACAGAGTTTTGCCCCTTTACGAACCAAAGCTTTCGGGGAAAGCGAATGTCTGTGTGGCAGCGAATGCAGTTCCAAGGGACAGTGAAACCCAGCTACAGCATTCCGTGGTGGCAGCTTTCCTGTGGGCGCAATCGCTGGATGTTTCGAATTTGGCAGCCGGGCTCTGAGAGAGACACATACACAGTGTTGCCCCTTTACGAACCAAAGCTTTTGCAGAAAGCGAATGCCTGTGTGGCAGCGAATGCAGTTCCAAGGGACAGTGAAAACCACCTGCAGCATTCCTTACTGGCAGCTTTCGTGCGGGTGCAATTGCTAGACGTTTCGAATTTGGCAGCCGGGCTCTGCAAGAGTGAGATACACAGTGTTGCCCCTTTACAAACCAAAGCTTTTGGGGAAAGCGAATGTCTGTGTGGCAGTGAATCCAGTTCCAAGGGACAGTGAAAACCAGCTACAGCATTCCGTGCTGGCAGCTTTCGTGTTGGAGAAATCGCTGGATGTTTCGAATTTGGCAGCCGGGCTCTGCGAGAGACACATACACAGTGTTGCCCCTTTACGAACCAAAGCTTTTGGGGAAAGCGAATGTCTGTGTGGCAGCGAATGCAGTTCCAAGGGACAGTGAAAACCAGCTACAGCATTCCGTGCTGGCAGCTTTCGTGTGGGCGCAATCGCTGGACGTTTCGAATTTGGCAGCCCGGCTCTGCGAGAGTGAGATACACAGTGTTGCCCCTTTACGAACCAAAGCTTTTGGGGAAAGCGAATGCCTGTGTGGCAGCGAATGCAGTTCCAAGGGATAGTGAAAACCAGCTACAGCATTCCGTGCTGGCAGCTTTCGTGTGGGAGAAATGGCTGGACGTTTCGAATTTGGCAGCCGGGTTCTGCGAGAGACACATACACAGTGTTGCCCCTTTACGAACCAAAGCTTTTGGGGAAAGCGAATGTCTGTGTGGCAGCGAATGCAGTTCCAAGGGACAGTGAAAAGCAGCTACAGAATTCCGTGCTGGCAGCTTTCGTGTGGGAAAAATCGCTGGATGTTTCGAATTTGGCAGCCGGGCTCTGCGAGAGACACATAGACAGTGTTGCCCGATTACTAGGTAAAGCTTTTGGGGAAAGCGAATGTCTGTGTGGCAGCGAATGCAGTTCCAAGGGACAGTGAATACCAGCTACAGCATTCCGTGCTGCCAGCTTTCGTGTGGGCACAATCGCTGGATGTTGCGAATTTGGCAGCCGGGCTCTGCGAGAGACACATACACAGTGTTGCCCCTTTACGAACCAAAGCTTTCGGGGAAAGCGAATGCCTGTGTGGCAGCGAATGCAGTTCCAAGGGACAGTGAAAACCACCTACAGCATTCCGTACTGGCAGCTTTCGTGCGGGTGCAATTGCTAGACGTTTCGAATTTGGCAGCCGGGCTCTGCAAGAGTGAGATACACAGTGTTGCCCCTTTACGAACCAAAGCTTTTGGGGAAAGCGAATGTCTGTGTGGCAGTGAATGCAGTTCCAAGGGACAGTGAAAACCAGCTACAGCATTCCGTGATGGCAGCTTTCGTGTGGGCGCAATCGCGTGACATTTCGAATTGGGCAGCCGCGCTCTGCTAGACAGAGATACAGAGTCTTGCCCAATTACCAAGCAAAGCTTTTGGGGAAAGCGAATGCCTGTGTGGCAGCGAATGCAATTCCAAGGGACAGTGAAAACCAGATACAGCATTCCGTGCTGGCAGCTTTCGTGTGGGAGAAATCGCTGGATGTTTCGAATTTGGCAGCCGGGCTCTGCTAGACAGAGATACACAGTGTTGCCCCATTACCAAGCAAATCTTTTGGGGAAAGCGAATGTCTGTGTGGCAGCAAATGCAGTTCCAAGGGACAGTGAAAACCAGCTACAGCATTCCGTGCTGGTAGCTTTTGTGTGGGCGCAATCGCTGGACGTTTCGAATTTGGCAGCAGGGCTCTGCGAGAGATACATACACAGTATTGCCCCATTACCAAGCAAAGCTTTTGGGGAAAGCGAATGTCTGTTTGGCAGCGAATGAAATTCCAAGGGACAGAGAAAACTAGCTACAGCATTCCGTGCTGGCAGCTTTCGTGTGGACGCTATGGCTGAATGTTTCGAATTTGGCAGCAGGGCTCTCGACAGATACATACACAGTATTGCCCCATTACCAAGCAAAGCTTTTGGGGAAAGCGAATGTTGTGTGGCAGCGAATGCAGTTCCCAGGGACAGTGATAACCAGCTACAGCATTCCGTGCTGGTACCTTTCGTGTGGGCGCAATCGCTGGACTTTTCGAATTTGGCAGCCGGGCTCTGCGAGAGACACATACACAGTTTTGCCCCTTTACGAACCAAAGCTTTCGGGGAAAGTGCATGTCAGTGTGGCAGTGAATGCAGTTCCAAGGGACAGTGAAAACCAGCTACAGCATTCCATGCTGGCAGCTTTCGTGTGGGCGCAATCGCTGGACGTTTCAAATTTGGCAGCCGGGCTCTGCGAGAGACAGATACACAGTGTTGACCCTTTACGAACCAAAGCTTTTGGGGAAAGCGAATGTCTGTGTGGCAGCGAATGCAGTTCCAAGGGACAGTGAAAACCAGCTACAGCATTCCGTGCTGGCAGCTTTCATGTGGGCGCAATCGCGTGACGTTTCGAATTTGGCAGCCGGGCTCTGCGAGAGTGAGATACACAGTGTTGCCCCTTTACGAACCAAAGCTTTTGGGGAAAGCGAATGTCTGTGTGGCAGTGAATGCAGTTCCAAGGGACAGTGAAAACCAGCTACAGCATTCCATGCTGGCAGCTTTCGTGTGGGCGCAATCGCTGGACGTTGCAAATATGGCAGCCGGGCTCTGCGAGAGACACATACACAGTGTTGCCCCTTTAGGAACCAAAGCTTTTGGGGAAAGCGAATGTCTGTGTGACAGCGAATGCAGTTCCAAGGGACAGTGAAAACCAGCTACAGGATTGCGTGCTGGCAGCTTTTGTGTGGGCGCAATCGCTGGATGGTTCGAATTTGGTAGCCGGGCTCTGCGAGAGATACATACAGAGTTTTGCCCCTTTACGAACCAAAGCTTTTGGGGAAAGCGAAT
The DNA here is from genome assembly GCF_035582795.1 of Mycteria americana. Lineage (NCBI taxonomy): Eukaryota > Metazoa > Chordata > Aves > Ciconiiformes > Ciconiidae > Mycteria > Mycteria americana. The sequence goes on along the minus strand of NW_027445436.1, from coordinate 1,584,889 downwards.
GTCTGTGTGGCAGCGAATGCAGTTCCAAGGGACAGTGAAACCCAGCTACAGCATTCCGTGCTGGCAGCTTTCCTGTGGGCGCAATCGCTGGACTTTTCGAATTTGGCAGCCGGGCTCTGCTAGAGACGCATACACAGTGTTCCCCATTACCAAGAAAAGCTTTTTGGGAAAGCGAATGTCTGTGTGGCAGCGAATGCAGTTCCAAGGGACAGTGAAAACCAGCTACAGCATTCCGTGCTGGCAGCTTTCGTGTGGGAGAAATGGCTGGACGTTTCCAATTTGGCAGCCGGGCTCTGCGAGAGACACATACACAGTGCTGCCCCTTTACGAACCAAAGCTTTTGGGGAAAGCGAATGTCTGTGTGGCAGCGAATGCAGTTCCAAGGGACACTGAGAACCAGCTACAGCATTCCGTACTGGCAGCTTTCGTGTGGGATAAATCGCTGGACGTTTCGAATTGGGCAGCCGGGCTCTGCGAGAGACACATACATAGTGTAGCCCTGTTACCAAGCAAAGCTCTTGGGGAAAGCGAATGTCTGTGTGGCAGCGAATGCAGTTCCAAGGGACAGTGAATACCAGGTACAGCATTCCGTGCTGGCAGCTTTCGTGTTGGAGAAAACGCTGGATGTTTCGAATTTGGCAGCCGGGCTCTGCGAGAGACACATACACAGTGTTGCCCCTTTACGAACTAAAGCTTTTGGGGAAAGCGAATGTCTGTGTGGCAGCGAATGCAGTTCCAAGGGACAGTGAAAACCAGCTACAGCATTCCATGCTGGCAGCTTTCGTGTGGGCGCAATCGCTGGACGTTTCGAATTTGGCAGCCCGGCTCTGCGAGAGTGAGATACACAGTGTTGCCCCTTTACGAACCAAAGCTTTTGGGGAAAGCGAATGCCTGTGTGGCAGCGAATGCAGTTCCAAGGGAGAGTGAAAACCAGCTACAGCATTCCATGCTGGTAGCTTTCGTGTGGGAGAAATCGCTGGATGTTTCGAATTTGGCAGACGGGCTCTGCTAGACAGAGATACACAGTGTTGCACAATTACCAAGCAAAGCTTTTGGGGAAAGCGAATGCCTGTGTGGCAGCGAATGCAGTTCCAAGGGACAGTGAAAACCAGCTACAGCATTCCGTGCTGGCAGCTTTCGTGTGGGGGCTATCGCTGGATGTTTCGAATTTCGCAGCCGGGCTCTGCGAGAGACACATACACAGTGTTGCCCCTTTACAAACCAAAGCTTTCGGGGAAAGCGAATGTCTGTGTGGCAGCGAATGCAGTTCCAAGGGACAGTGAAAACCAGCTACAGCATTCCGTGCTGGCAGCTTTCCTGTGGGCGCAATCGCTGGACGTTTCGAATTTGGCAGCCGGGCTCTGCGAGAGACACATACAAAGTGTTGCCCCTTTACGAACCAAAGCTTTTGGGGAAAGCGAATGCCTGTGTGGCAGCGAATTCAGTTCCAAGGGACAGTGAAAACCAGCTACAGCATTCCATGCTGGCAGCTTTCGTGTGGGCGCAATCGCTGGACGTTTCAAATATGGCAGCCGGGTTCTGCGAGAGACACATACACAGTGTTGCCCCTTTACGAACCAAAGCTTTTGGGGAAAGCGAATGTCTGTGTGGCAGCGAATGCAGTTCCAAGGGACAGTAAAAACCAGCTACAGAATTCCGTGCTGGCAGCTTTCGTGTGGGAGAAATCGCTGGATGTTTCGAATTTGGCAGCCGGGCTCTGCGAGAGACACATAGACAGTGTTGCCCGATTACTAGGTAAAGCTTTTGGGGAAAGCGAATGTCTGTGTGGCAGCGAATGCAGTTCCAAGGGACAATGAAAACCAGCTACAGGATTGCGTGCTGGCAGCTTTTGTGTGGGCGCAATCGCTGTATGTTTCGAATTTGGCAGCTGGGCTCTGCGAGAGACACATACAGAGTTTTGCCCCTTTACGAACCAAAGCTTTCGGGGAAAGCGAATGTCTGTGTGGCAGCGAATGCAGTTCCAAGGGACAGTGAAACCCAGCTACAGCATTCCGTGGTGGCAGCTTTCCTGTGGGCGCAATCGCTGGATGTTTCGAATTTGGCAGCCGGGCTCTGAGAGAGACACATACACAGTGTTGCCCCTTTACGAACCAAAGCTTTTGCAGAAAGCGAATGCCTGTGTGGCAGCGAATGCAGTTCCAAGGGACAGTGAAAACCACCTACAGCATTCCTTACTGGCAGCTTTCGTGCGGGTGCAATTGCTAGACGTTTCGAATTTGGCAGCCGGGCTCTGCAAGAGTGAGATACACAGTGTTGCCCCTTTACAAACCAAAGCTTTTGGGGAAAGCGAATGTCTGTGTGGCAGTGAATCCAGTTCCAAGGGACAGTGAAAACCAGCTACAGCATTCCGTGCTGGCAGCTTTCGTGTGGGCGCAATCGCTGGACGTTTCGAATTGGGCAGCCGGGCTCTGCGAGAGACAGATACACAGTGTTGACCCTTTACGAACCAAAGCTTTTGGGGAAAGCGAATGTCTGTGTGGCAGCGAATGCAGTTCCAAGGGACAGTGAAAACCAGCTACAGCATTCCGTGCTGGCAGCTTTCATGTGGGCGCAATCGCGTGACGTTTCGAATTTGGCAGCCGGGCTCTGCGAGAGTGAGATACACAGTGTTGCCCCTTTACGAACCAAAGCTTTTGGGGAAAGCGAATGTCTGTGTGGCAGTGAATGCAGTTCCAAGGGACAGTGAAAACCAGCTACAGCATTCCATGCTGGCAGCTTTCGTGTGGGCGCAATCGCTGGACGTTGCAAATATGGCAGCCGGGCTCTGCGAGAGACACATACACAGTGTTGCCCCTTTAGGAACCAAAGCTTTTGGGGAAAGCGAATGTCTGTGTGACAGCGAATGCAGTTCCAAGGGACAGTGAAAACCAGCTACAGGATTGCGTGCTGGCAGCTTTTGTGTGGGCGCAATCGCTGGATGGTTCGAATTTGGTAGCCGGGCTCTGCGAGAGATACATACAGAGTTTTGCCCCTTTACGAACCAAAGCTTTTGGGGAAAGCGAATGTCTGTGTGGCAGCGAATGCAGTTCCAAGGGACAGTGAAACCCAGCTACAGCATTCCGTGCTGGCAGCTTTCCTGTGGGCGCAATCGCTGGACTTTTCGAATTTGGCAGCCGGGCTCTGCTAGAGACGCATACACAGTGTTCCCCATTACCAAGAAAAGCTTTTTGGGAAAGCGAATGTCTGTGTGGCAGCGAATGCAGTTCCAAGGGACAGTGAAAACCAGCTACAGCATTCCGTGCTGGCAGCTTTCGTGTGGGAGAAATGGCTGGACGTTTCCAATTTGGCAGCCGGGCTCTGCGAGAGACACATACACAGTGCTGCCCCTTTACGAACCAAAGCTTTTGGGGAAAGCGAATGTCTGTGTGGCAGCGAATGCAGTTCCAAGGGACACTGAGAACCAGCTACAGCATTCCGTACTGGCAGCTTTCGTGTGGGATAAATCGCTGGACGTTTCGAATTGGGCAGCCGGGCTCTGCGAGAGACACATACATAGTGTAGCCCTGTTACCAAGCAAAGCTCTTGGGGAAAGCGAATGTCTGTGTGGCAGCGAATGCAGTTCCAAGGGACAGTGAATACCAGGTACAGCATTCCGTGCTGGCAGCTTTCGTGTTGGAGAAAACGCTGGATGTTTCGAATTTGGCAGCCGGGCTCTGCGAGAGACACATACACAGTGTTGCCCCTTTACGAACTAAAGCTTTTGGGGAAAGCGAATGTCTGTGTGGCAGCGAATGCAGTTCCAAGGGACAGTGAAAACCAGCTACAGCATTCCGTGCTGGCAGCTTTCGTGTGGGCGCAATCGCTGGACGTTTCGAATTTGGCAGCCCGGCTCTGCGAGAGTGAGATACACAGTGTTGCCCCTTTACGAACCAAAGCTTTTGGGGAAAGCGAATGCCTGTGTGGCAGCGAATGCAGTTCCAAGGGAGAGTGAAAACCAGCTACAGCATTCCATGCTGGTAGCTTTCGTGTGGGAGAAATCGCTGGATGTTTCGAATTTGGCAGCCGGGCTCTGCTAGACAGAGATACACAGTGTTGCACAATTACCAAGCAAAGCTTTTGGGGAAAGCGAATGCCTGTGTGGCAGCGAATGCAGTTCCAAGGGACAGTGAAAACCAGCTACAGCATTCCGTGCTGGCAGCTTTCGTGTGGGGGCTATCGCTGGATGTTTCGAATTTCGCAGCCGGGCTCTGCGAGAGACACATACACAGTGTTGCCCCTTTACAAACCAAAGCTTTCGGGGAAAGCGAATGTCTGTGTGGCAGCGAATGCAGTTCCAAGGGACAGTGAAAACCAGCTACAGCATTCCGTGCTGGCAGCTTTCCTGTGGGCGCAATCGCTGGACGTTTCGAATTTGGCAGCCGGGCTCTGCGAGAGACACATACAAAGTGTTGCCCCTTTACGAACCAAAGCTTTTGGGGAAAGCGAATGCCTGTGTGGCAGCGAATTCAGTTCCAAGGGACAGTGAAAACCAGCTACAGCATTCCATGCTGGCAGCTTTCGTGTGGGCGCAATCGCTGGACGTTTCAAATATGGCAGCCGGGTTCTGCGAGAGACACATACACAGTGTTGCCCCTTTACGAACCAAAGCTTTTGGGGAAAGCGAATGTCTGTGTGGCAGCGAATGCAGTTCCAAGGGACAGTGAAAACCAGCTACAGCATTCCGTGCTGGCAGTTTTCCTGTGGGCGCAATCGCGTGACGTTTCGAATTTGACAGCCGGGCTCTGCAAGAGTGAGATACACAGTGTTGCCCCTTTACGAACCAAAGCTTTCGGGGAAAGCGAATATCTGTGTGGCAGTGAATGCCGTTCCAAGGGACAGTGAAAACCAGCTACAGCATTCCGTGCTGGCAGCTTTCGTGTGGGCGCAATCGCGTGACGTTTCGAATTTGGCAGCCGGGCTCTGCAAGAGTGAGATACACAGTGTTGCCCCTTTACGAACCAAAGCTTTTGGGGAAAGCGAATGTCTGTGTGGCAGCGAATGCAGTTCCAAGGGACAGTGAAAACCAGCTACAGCATTCCGTGCTGGCAGATTTCGTGTCGGCGCAATCGCTGGACGTTTCGAATTTGGCAGCCGGGCTCTGCGAGAGTGAGATACACAGTGTTGCCCCTTTACGAACCAAAGCTTTTGGGGAAAGCGAATATCTGTGTGGCAGTGAATGCCGTTCCAAGGGACAGTGAAAACCAGCTACAGCATTCCATGCTGGCAGCTTTCGTGTGGGAGAAATCGCTGGACGTTTCGAATTTGGCAGCCGGGCTCTGCTAGACAGAGATACAGAGTCTTGCCCAATTACCAAGCAAAGCTTTTGGGGAAAGCGAATGTCTGTGTGGCAGCGAATGCAGTTCCAAGGGACAGTGAAAACCAGCTACAGCATTCCGTGCTGGTAGCTTTTGTGCGGGCGCAATCACTGGACGTTTCGAGTTTGGCAGCCGGGCTCTGCAAGAGACACATACACAGTGTTGCCCCTTTACGAAGCAAACGTTTTTGGGAAAGCGAATGCCTGTGTGGCAGCGAATGCAGTTCCAAGGGACAGTGAAAACCAGATACAGCATTGCGTGCTGGCAGCTTTCGTCTGGGCGCAATCGCTGGACGTTTCGAATTTGTCAGCCGGGCTCTGCGAGAGACACATACACAGTTTTGCCACTTTACAAACCAAAGCTTTCGGGGAAAGCGAATGTCTGTGTGGCAGCGAATGCAGTTCCAAGGGACAGTGAAAACCAGCTACAGCATTCCGTGCTGGCAGCTTTCCTGTGGGCGCTATCGCTGGATGTTTCGAATTTCGCAGCCGGGCTCTGCGAGAGACACATACACAGTGTTGCCACTTTAGAAACCAAAGCTTTTGGGGAAAGCGAATGCCTGTGTGGCAGCGAATTCAGTTCCAAGGGACAGTGAAAACCATCTACAGCATTCCATGCTGGCAGCTTTCGTGAGGGAGAAATCACTGGATGTTTCGAATTTGGCAGCCGGGCTCTGATAGACAGAGATACACAGTGTTACCCCATTACCAAGCAAAGCTTTTGGGGAAAGCGAATGTCTTTGTGGCAGCGAATGCAGTTCCAAGGGACAGTGAAAACCAGCTACAGCATTCCGTGCTGGCAGCTTTCATGTGGGCGCAGTCGCGTGACCTTTCGAATTTGGCAGCCGGGCTCTGCGAGAGTGAGATACAGAGTGTTGCCCCTTTACGAACCAAAGCTTTTGGGGAAAGCGAATATCTGTGTGGCAGTGAATTCCGTTCCAAGGGACAGTGAAAACCAGCTACAGCATTCCGTGCTGGCAGCTTTCGTGTGGCCGCTATCGCTGGATGTTTCGAATTTGGCAGCCGGGCTCTGCGAGAGACACATACACAGTGTTGCCCCTTTACGAACCAAAGCTTTCGGGGAAAGCGAATGTCTGTGTGGCAGCGAATGCAGTTCCAAGGGACAGTGAAAACCAGCTACAGCATTCCGTGCTGGCAGCTTTCGTGTGGTCGCAATCGCGTGACGTTTCGAATTTGGCAGCCGGGCTCTGCAAGAGTGAGATACACAGTGTTGCCCCTTTACGAACCAAAGCTTTTGGGGAAAGCGAATATCTGTGTGGCAGAGAATGCCGTTCCAAGGGACAGTGAAAACCAGCTACAGCATTCCGTGCTGGCAGCTTTCGTGTGGGCGCAATCGCGGGACGTTTCGAATTTGGCAGCCGGGCTCTGCGAGAGTGAGATACACAGTGTTGCCCCTTTACGAACCAAAGCTTTTGGGGAAAGCGAATATCTGTGTGGCAGTGAATGCCGTTCCAAGGGACAGTGAAAACCAGCTACAGTATTCCATGCTGGCAGCTTTCGTGAGGGAGAAATCGCTGGATGTTTCGAATTTGGCAGCCGGGCTCTGCGAGAGTGAGATACACAGTGTTGCCCCTTTACGAACCAAAGCTTTTGGGGAAAGCGAATGTCTGTGTGGCAGCGAATGCAGTTCCAAGGGACAGTGAAAACCAGCTAGAGCATTCCGTGCTGGCAGCTTTCGTGTGGGAGAAATCGCTGGACGTTTCGAATTTGGCAGCCGGGCTCTGCAAGAGTGAGATACACAGTGTTGCCCCTTTACGAACCAAAGCTTTTGGGGAAAGCGAATATCTGTGTGGCAGTGAATGCCGTTCCAAGGGACAGTGAAAACCAGCTACAGCATTCCGTGCTGGCAGCTTTCGTGTGGGCGCAATCGCGTGACGTTTCGAATTTGGCAGCCGGGCTCTGCTAGACAGAGATACACAGTGTTCCCAAGTACCAAGCAAAGCTTTTGTGGAAAGTGAATGTCTGTGTGGCAGCGAATGCAGTTCCAAGGGACAGTGAAAACCAGCTACAGCATTCCGTGCTGGTAGCTTTTGTGCGGGCGCAATCACTGGATGTTTCGAATTTGGCAGCCGGGCTCTGCAAGAGACACATACACAGTGTTGCCCCTTTACGAACCAAACGTTTTTGGGAAAGCGAATGCCTGTGTGGCAGCGAATGCAGTTCCAAGGGACAGTGAAAACCAGATACAGCATTCCGTGCTGGCAGTTTTCGTGTGGGAGAAATGGCTGGACGTTTCGAATTTGGCAGCCGGGCTCTGCAAGAGTGAGATGCAAAGTGTTGCCCCTTTACGAACCAAAGCTTTTGGGGAAAGCGAATGTCTGTGTGGCAGTGAATGCAGTTCCAAGGGCAGTGAGAACCAGATACAGCATTCCGTGCTGGCAGCTTCCGTGTGGGCGCTATCGCTGGATGTTTCGAATTTGGCAGCCGGGCTCTGCGAGAGACACATACACAGTGTTGCCCCTTTACAAACCAAAGCTTTCGGGGAAAGCGAATGTCTGTGTGGCAGCAAATGCAGTTCCAAGGGACAGTGAAAACCAGCTACAGCATTCCGTGCTGGCAGCTTTCCTGTGGGCGCAATCGCTGGACGTTTCGAATTTGGCAGCCGGGCTCTGCGAGAGACACATACAAAGTGTTGTCCCTTTACGAACCAAAGCTTTTGGGGAAAGCGAATGCCTGTGTGGCAGCGAATTCAGTTCCAAGGGACAGTGAAAACCAGCTACAGCATTCCATGCTGGCAGCTTTCGTGTGGGCGCAATTTCTGGACGTTTCAAATATGGCAGCCGGGTTCTGCGAGAGACACATACACAGTGTTGCCCCTTTACGAACCAAAGCTTTTGGGGAAAGCGAATGTCTGTGTGGCAGCGAATGCAGTTCCAAGGGACAGTGAAAACCAGCTACAGCATTCCGTGCTGGCAGTTTTCCTGTGGGCGCAATCGCGTGACCTTTCGAATTTGACAGCCGGGCTCTGCAAGAGTGAGATATACAGTGTTGCCCCTTTACGAACAAAAGCTTTCGGGGAAAGCGAATATCTGTGTGGCAGTGAATGCCGTTCCAAGGGACAGTGAAAACCAGCTACAGCATTCCATGCTGGCAGCTTTCGTGTGGGAGAAATCGCTGGATGTTTCGAATTTGGCAGCCGGGCTCTGCTAGACAGAGATACACAGTGTTGCCCCTTTACGAACCAAAGCTTTTGGGGAAAGCGAATGTCTGTGTGGCAGCGAATGCAGTTCCAAGGGACAGTGAAAACCAGCTACAGCATTCCGTGCTGGCAGCTTTCGTGTGGGCGCAATCCCGTGACGTTTCGAATTTGGCAGCCGGGCTCTGCGAGAGTGAGATACACAGTGTTGCCCCTTTACGAACCAAAGCTTTTGGGGAAAGCGAATATCTGTGTGGCAGTGAATGCCGTTCCAAGGGACAGTGAAAACCAGCTACAGCATTCCGTGCTGGCAGCTTTCGTGTGGGAGAAATCGCTGGACGTTTCGAATTTGGCAGCCGGGCTCTGCTAGACAGAGATACACAGTCTTGCCCAATTACCAAGCAAAGCTTTTGGGGAAAGCGAATGTCTGTGTGGCAGCGAATGCAGTTCCAAGGGACAGTGAAAACCAGCTACAGCATTCCGTGCTGGTAGCTTTTGTGCGGGCGCAATCACTGGACGTTTCGAGTTTGGCAGCCGGGCTCTGCAAGAGACACATACACAGTGTTGCCCCTTTACGAACCAAACGTTTTTGGGAAAGCGAATGCCTGTGTGGCAGCGAATGCAGTTCCAAGGGACCGTGAAAGCCAGATACAGCATTCCGTGCTGGCAGCTTTCGTGTGGGAGAAATGGCTGGACGTTTCGAATTTGGCAGCCGGGCTCTGTAGAGTGAGATACAAAGTGTTGCCCCTTTACGAACCAAAGCTTTTGGGGAAAGCGAATGTCTGTGTGGCAGTGAATGCAGTTCCAAGGGACAGTGAAAACCAGCTACAGCATTCCGTGCTGGCAGCTTTCGTGTGGGCGCTATCGCTGGATGTTTCGAATTTCGCAGCCGGGCTCTGCGAGAGACACATATACAGTGTTGCCCCTTTACGAACCAAAGCTTTTGGGGAAAGCGAATGTCTGTGTGGCAGCGAATGCAGTTCCAAGGGACAGTGAAAACCAGCTACAGCATTCCGTGCTGGCAGCTTTCCTGTGGGCGCAATTGCTGGACGTTTCGAATTTGGCAGCCGGGCTCTGCGAGAGACACATACAAAGTGTTGCCCCTTTACGAACCAAAGCTTTTGGGGACAGCGAATGTCTGTGTGGCAGAGAATGCCGTTGCAAGGGACAGTGAAAACCAGCTACAGCATTCCGTGCTGGCAGTTTTCCTGTGGGCGCAATCGCGTGACCTTTCGAATTTGACAGCCGGGCTCTGCAAGAGTGAGATACACAGTGTTGCCCCTTTACGAACCAAAGCTTTCGGGGAAAGCGAATATCTGTGTGGCAGTGAATGCCGTTCCAAGGGACAGTGAAAACCAGCTACAGCATTCCATGCTGGCAGCTTTCGTGTGGGAGAAATCGCTGGATGTTTCGAATTTGGCAGCCGGGCTCTGCTAGACAGAGATACACAGTGTTGCCCCTTTACGAACCAAAGCTTTTGGGGAAAGCGAATGTCTGTGTGGCAGCGAATGCAGTTCCAAGGGACAGTGAAAACCAGCTACAGCATTCCGTGCTGGCAGCTTTCGTGTGGGCGCAATCCCGTGACGTTTCGAATTTGGCAGCCGGGCTCTGCGAGAGTGAGATACACAGTGTTGCCCCTTTACGAACCAAAGCTTTTGGGGAAAGCGAATATCTGTGTGGCAGTGAATGCCGTTCCAAGGGACAGTGAAAACCAGCTACAGCATTCCGTGCTGGCAGCTTTCGTGTGGGAGAAATGGCTGGACGTTTCGAATTTGGCAGCCGGGCTCTGCTAGACAGAGATACACAGTCTTGCCCAATTACCAAGCAAAGCTTTTGGGGAAAGCGAATGTCTGTGTGGCAGCGAATGCAGTTCCAAGGGACAGTGAAAACCAGCTACAGCATTCCGTGCTGGTAGCTTTTGTGCGGGCGCAATCACTGGACGTTTCGAGTTTGGCAGCCGGGCTCTGCAAGAGACACATACACAGTGTTGCCCCTTTACGAACCAAACGTTTTTGGGAAAGCGAATGCCTGTGTGGCAGCGAATGCAGTTCCAAGGGACCGTGAAAGCCAGATACAGCATTCCGTGCTGGCAGCTTTCGTGTGGGAGAAATGGCTGGACGTTTCGAATTTGGCAGCCGGGCTCTATAGAGTGAGATACAAAGTGTTGCCCCTTTACGAACCAAAGCTTTTGGGGAAAGCGAATGTCTGTGTGGCAGTGAATGCAGTTCCAAGGGACAGTGAAAACCAGCTACAGCATTCCGTGCTGGCAGCTTTCGTGTGGGCGCTATCGCTGGATGTTTCGAATTTCGCAGCCGGGCTCTGCGAGAGACACATACACAGTGTTGCCCCTTTACGAACCAAAGCTTTTGGGGAAAGCGAATGTCTGTGTGGCAGCGAATGCAGTTCCAAGGGACAGTGAAAACCAGCTACAGCATTCCGTGCTGGCAGCTTTCGTGTGGGAGAAATCGCTGGACGTTTCGAATTTGGCAGCCGGGCTCTGCTAGACAGAGATACACAGTGTTGCCCAATTACCAAGCAAAGCTTGTGTGGAAAGCGAATGTCTGTGTGGCAGCGAATGCAGTTCCAAGGGACAGTGAAAACCAGCTACAGCATTCCGTGCTGGTAGCTTTTGTGCGGGCGCAATCACTGGACTATTCGAATTTGGCAGCCGGGCTCTGCAAGAGACACATACACAGTGTTGCCCCTTTACGAAGCAAACGTTTTTGGGAAAGCGAATGCCTGTGTGGCAGCGAATGCAGTTCCAAGGGACAGTGAAAACCAGATACAGCATTCCGTGCTGGCAGCTTTCGTGTGGGAGAAATGGCTGGACGTTTCGAATTTGGCAGCCGGGCTCTGCTAGACAGAGATACACAGTGTTGCCCAATTACCAAGCAAAGCTTTTGTGGAAAGCGAATGTCTGTGTGGCAGCGAATGCAGTTCCAAGGGACAGTGAAAACCAGCTACAGCATTCCGTGCTGGCAGCTTTCCTGTGGGCGCAATCGCTGGACGTTTCGAATTTGGCAGCTGGGCTCTGCTAGACAGAGATACACAGTGTTGCCCCTTTACGAACCAAAGCTTTTGGGGAAAGCGAATATCTGTGTGGCAGTGAATGCCGTTCCAAGGGACAGTGAAAACCAGCTACAGCATTCCGTGCTGGCAGCTTTCGTGTAGGCGCAATCGCGTGACGTTTCGAATTTGGCAGCCGGGCTCTGCTAGACAGAGATACACAGTGTTGCCCAATTACCAAGCAAAGCTTTTGTGGAAAGCGAATGTCTGTGTGGCAGCGAATGCAGTTCCAAGGGACAGTGAAAACCAGCTGCAGCATTCCGTGCTGGCAGCTTTTGTGTTGGAGAAATCGCTGGATGTTTCGAATTTGGCAGCTGGGCTCTGCTAGACAGAGATACAGAGTGTTGCCTCATTACCAAGCAAAGCTTTTGGGGAAAGCGAATGTCTGTGTGGCAGCGAATGCAGTTCCAAGGGACAGTGAAAACCAGCTACAGCATTCCGTGCTGCCAGCTTTCGTGTGGGCGCAATCGCTGGACGTTTCGAATTTGGCGCCAGGATCTGCGAGAGACACATACACAGTGTTGCCCCTTTACGAACCAAAGCTTTTGGGGAAAGCGAATGTCTGTGTGGCAGCGAATGCAGTTCCAAGGGACAGTGAAAACCAGCTACAGCATTCCGTTCTGGCAGCTTTCGTGTGGGCGCAATCGCTGGACGTTTCGAATTTGGCAGCCGGGCTCTGCGAGAGACACATACACAGTGTTGCCCCATTACCAAGCAAAGCTTTTGGGGAAAGCGAATGTCTTTGTGGCAGCGAATGCAGTTCCAAGGGACAGTGAAAACCAGCTACAGCATTGCGTGCTGGCAGCTTTCGTGTGGGCGCAATCGCTGGACGTTTCGAATTTGGCAGCCGGGCTCTGCGAGAGAGAGATACACAGTGTTGCCTCTTTACGAACTAAAGCTTTTGGGCAAAGCGTATGTCTGTGTGGCAGCGAATGCAGTTCCAAGGGACAGTGAAAACCAGTTACAGCATTCCGTGCTGGCAGCTTTCGTGTGGGAGAAATCGCTGGACGTTTCAAATTTGGCAGCCGGGCTCTGCGAGAGAGAGATACACAGTGTTGCCTCTTTACGAACTAAAGCTTTTGGGCAAAGCGTATGTCTGTGTGGCAGCGAATGCAGTTCCAAGGGACAGTGAAAACCAGTTACAGCATTCCGTGCTGGCAGCTTTCGTGTGGGAGAAATCGCTGGACGTTTCAAATTTGGCAGCCGGGCTCTGCGAGAGAGAGATACACAGTGTTGCCTCTTTACGAACTAAAGCTTTTGGGCAAAGCGTATGTCTGTGTGGCAGCGAATGCAGTTCCAAGGGACAGTGAAAACCAGCTACAGCATTCCGTGCTGGCAGCTTTCGTGTGGGGGAAATCGCTGGACGTTTCGAATTTGGCAGCCGGGCTCTGCGAGAGACATATACACAGTGTTGCCCCTTTACGAAACAAAGCTTTTGGGGAAAGCGAATGTCTGTGTGGCAGCGAATGCAGTTCCAAGGGACAGTGAAAACCAGCTACAGCATTCCGTGCTGGCAGCTTTCGTGTGGGCGCAATCGCTGGACGTTTCGAATTTGGCAGCCGGGCTCTGCGAGAGACACATACACAGTGTTGCCCCATTACCATGAAAACATTTTGGGGAAAGCGAATGTCTGTGTGGCAGCGAATGCAGTTCCAAGGGACAGTGAAAACCAGCTACAGCATTCCGTGCTGGCAGCTTTCGTATGGGAGAAATTGCTGTACGTTTCGAATTTGGCAGCCGGGCTCTGCGAGAGACACATACACAGTGTTGCCCCATTACCATGAAAACCTTTTGGGGAAAGCGAATGTCTGTGTGGCAGTGAATGCAGTTGCAAGGGACAGTGAAAACCAGCTACAGCATTCCGTTCTGGCAGCTTTCGTGTGGGCGCTATCGCTGGATGTTTCGAATTTCGCAGCCGGGCTCTGCGAGAGACACATACACAGTGTTGCCCCTTTACGAACCAAAGCTTTTGGGGAAAGCGAATGTCTGTGTGGCAGCGAATGCAGTTCCAAGGGACAGTGAAAACCAGCTACAGCATTCCGTGCTGGCAGCTTTCGTGTGGGAGAAATCGCTGGACGTTTCGAATTTGGCAGCCGGGCTCTGCTAGACAGAGATACACAGTGTTGCCCAATTACCAAGCAAAGCTTGTGTGGAAAGCGAATGTCTGTGTGGCAGCGAATGCAGTTCCAAGGGACAGTGAAAACCAGCTACAGCATTCCGTGCTGGTAGCTTTTGTGCGGGCGCAATCACTGGACTATTCGAATTTGGCAGCCGGGCTCTGCAAGAGACACATACACAGTGTTGCCCCTTTACGAAGCAAACGTTTTTGGGAAAGCGAATGCCTGTGTGGCAGCGAATGCAGTTCCAAGGGACAGTGAAAACCAGATACAGCATTCCGTGCTGGCAGCTTTCGTGTGGGAGAAATGGCTGGACGTTTCGAATTTGGCAGCCGGGCTCTGCTAGACAGAGATACACAGTGTTGCCCAATTACCAAGCAAAGCTTTTGTGGAAAGCGAATGTCTGTGTGGCAGCGAATGCAGTTCCAAGGGACAGTGAAAACCAGCTACAGCATTCCGTGCTGGCAGCTTTCCTGTGGGCGCAATCGCTGGACGTTTCGAATTTGGCAGCTGGGCTCTGCTAGACAGAGATACACAGTGTTGCCCCTTTACGAACCAAAGCTTTTGGGGAAAGCGAATATCTGTGTGGCAGTGAATGCCGTTCCAAGGGACAGTGAAAACCAGCTACAGCATTCCGTGCTGGCAGCTTTCGTGTAGGCGCAATCGCGTGACGTTTCGAATTTGGCAGCCGGGCTCTGCTAGACAGAGATACACAGTGTTGCCCAATTACCAAGCAAAGCTTTTGTGGAAAGCGAATGTCTGTGTGGCAGCGAATGCAGTTCCAAGGGACAGTGAAAACCAGCTGCAGCATTCCGTGCTGGCAGCTTTTGTGTTGGAGAAATCGCTGGATGTTTCGAATTTGGCAGCTGGGCTCTGCTAGACAGAGATACAGAGTGTTGCCTCATTACCAAGCAAAGCTTTTGGGGAAAGCGAATGTCTGTGTGGCAGCGAATGCAGTTCCAAGGGACAGTGAAAACCAGCTACAGCATTCCGTGCTGCCAGCTTTCGTGTGGGCGCAATCGCTGGACGTTTCGAATTTGGCGCCAGGATCTGCGAGAGACACATACACAGTGTTGCCCCTTTACGAACCAAAGCTTTTGGGGAAAGCGAATGTCTGTGTGGCAGCGAATGCAGTTCCAAGGGACAGTGAAAACCAGCTACAGCATTCCGTTCTGGCAGCTTTCGTGTGGGCGCAATCGCTGGACGTTTCGAATTTGGCAGCCGGGCTCTGCGAGAGACACATACACAGTGTTGCCCCATTACCAAGCAAAGCTTTTGGGGAAAGCGAATGTCTTTGTGGCAGCGAATGCAGTTCCAAGGGACAGTGAAAACCAGCTACAGCATTGCGTGCTGGCAGCTTTCGTGTGGGCGCAATCGCTGGACGTTTCGAATTTGGCAGCCGGGCTCTGCGAGAGAGAGATACACAGTGTTGCCTCTTTACGAACTAAAGCTTTTGGGCAAAGCGTATGTCTGTGTGGCAGCGAATGCAGTTCCAAGGGACAGTGAAAACCAGTTACAGCATTCCGTGCTGGCAGCTTTCGTGTGGGAGAAATCGCTGGACGTTTCAAATTTGGCAGCCGGGCTCTGCGAGAGAGAGATACACAGTGTTGCCTCTTTACGAACTAAAGCTTTTGGGCAAAGCGTATGTCTGTGTGGCAGCGAATGCAGTTCCAAGGGACAGTGAAAACCAGTTACAGCATTCCGTGCTGGCAGCTTTCGTGTGGGAGAAATCGCTGGACGTTTCAAATTTGGCAGCCGGGCTCTGCGAGAGAGAGATACACAGTGTTGCCTCTTTACGAACTAAAGCTTTTGGGCAAAGCGTATGTCTGTGTGGCAGCGAATGCAGTTCCAAGGGACAGTGAAAACCAGCTACAGCATTCCGTGCTGGCAGCTTTCGTGTGGGGGAAATCGCTGGACGTTTCGAATTTGGCAGCCGGGCTCTGCGAGAGACATATACACAGTGTTGCCCCTTTACGAAACAAAGCTTTTGGGGAAAGCGAATGTCTGTGTGGCAGCGAATGCAGTTCCAAGGGACAGTGAAAACCAGCTACAGCATTCCGTGCTGGCAGCTTTCGTGTGGGCGCAATCGCTGGACGTTTCGAATTTGGCAGCCGGGCTCTGCGAGAGACACATACACAGTGTTGCCCCATTACCATGAAAACATTTTGGGGAAAGCGAATGTCTGTGTGGCAGCGAATGCAGTTCCAAGGGACAGTGAAAACCAGCTACAGCATTCCGTGCTGGCAGCTTTCGTATGGGAGAAATTGCTGTACGTTTCGAATTTGGCAGCCGGGCTCTGCGAGAGACACATACACAGTGTTGCCCCATTACCATGAAAACCTTTTGGGGAAAGCGAATGTCTGTGTGGCAGCGAATGCAGTTGCAAGGGACAGTGAAAACCAGCTACAGCATTCCGTTCTGGCAGCTTTCGTGTGGGCGCAATCGCTGGACGTTTCGAATTTGGCAGCCGGGCTCTGCGAGAGACACATACACAGTGTTGCCCCATTACCAAGCAAAGCTTTTGGGGAAAGCGAATGTCTTTGTGGCAGCGAATGCAGTTCCAAGGGACAGTGAAAACCAGCTACAGCATTGCGTGCTGGCAGCTTTCGTGTGGGCGCAATCGCTGGACGTTTCGAATTTGGCAGCCGGGCTCTGCGAGAGAGAGATACACAGTGTTGCCTCTTTACGAACTAAAGCTTTTGGGCAAAGCGTATGTCTGTGTGGCAGCGAATGCAGTTCCAAGGGACAGTGAAAACCAGTTACAGCATTCCGTGCTGGCAGCTTTCGTGTGGGAGAAATCGCTGGACGTTTCAAATTTGGCAGCCGGGCTCTGCGAGAGAGAGATACACAGTGTTGCCTCTTTACGAACTAAAGCTTTTGGGCAAAGCGTATGTCTGTGTGGCAGCGAATGCAGTTCCAAGGGACAGTGAAAACCAGCTACAGCATTCCGTGGTGGCAGCTTTCGTGTGGGCGCAATTGCTGGACGTTTCCAATTTGGCAGCCGGGCTCTGCGAGACACACATACACAGTGTTGCCCCATTACCAAGCAAAGCTTTTGTGGAAAGCGAATGCCTGTGTGGCAGCGAATGCAGTTCCAAGGGACAGTAAAACCAGTTACAGCATTCCGTGCTGGCAGCTTTCGTGTGGGCGCAGCCGCTGGAAGTTTCGAATTTGGCAGCTGGGCTCTGCGAGAGACACATACACAGTGTTGCCCCTTTACGAACCAAAGCTTTTGGGGAAAGCGAATGTCTGTGTGGCAGCGAATGCAGTTCCAAGGGACAGTGAAAACCAGCTACAGCATTCCATGTTGGCAGCTTTCGTGTGGGCGCAATCGCTGTACGTTTCAAATTTGGCAGCCGGGCTCTGCGAGAGAGAGATACAAAGTGTTGCCCCTTTACGAACTAAAGCTTTTGGGGAAAGCGAATGTCTGTGTGGCAGCGAATGCAGTTCCAAGGGACAGTGAAAACCAGCTACAGCATTCCGTGCTGGCAGCTTTCGTGTGGGCGCAATCGCTGGACGTTTCGAATTCGGCAGCCGGGCTCTGCGAGAGATACATACACAGTGTTGCCCCTTAACGAACCAAAGATTTTGGGGAAAGCGAATGTCTGTGTGGCAGCGAATGCAGTTCCAAGGGACAGTGAAAACCAGCCACAGCATTCCGTGCTGGCAGCTTTCGTGTGGGAGAAATCGCTGGACGTTTCGAATTTGGCAGCCGGGCTCTGCGAGAGACACATACACAGTGTTGCCCCATTACCAAGCAAAGCTTGTGGGGAAAGCGAATGTCTGTGTGGCAGCGAATGCAGTTCCAAGGGACAATGAAAACCAGCTACAGCATTCCGTGCTGGCAGCTTTCCTGTGGGCGCAATCGCTGGACGTTTCGAATTTGGCAGCCGGGCTCTGCGAGAGATACATACACAGTGTTGCCCCTTTACGAACCAAAGCTTGTGGGGAAAGCGAATGTCTGTGTCGCAGCGAATGCAGTTCCAAGGGACAGTGAAAACCAGCTACAGCATTCGGTGCTGGCAGCTTTTTAGTGGTCGCAATCGCTGGACGTTTCAAATTTGGCAGCCGGGCTCTGCGAGCGAGAGATACACAGTGTTGCCCCTTTACGAACCAAAGCTTTTGGGGAAAGCGAATGTCTGTGTGGCAGCGAATGCAGTTCCAAGGGACAGTGAAAACCAGCTACAGCATTGCGTGCTGGCAGCTTTCGTGTGGGCGCAATCGCTGGAAGTTTCGAATTTGGCAGCCGGGCTCTGCGAGAGACACATACAGAGTGTTGCCCCATTACCAAGAAAACCTTTGGGGAAAGCGAATGTCTGTGTGGCAGCGAATGCAGTTCCAAGGGACAGTGAAAAGCAGCTACAGTAGTCCGTGCTGGCAGCTTTCGTGTGGGGGAAATCGCTGGACGTTTCGAATTTGGCAGCCGGGCTCTGCGAGAGACATATACACAGTGTTGCCCCTTTACGAAACAAAGCTTTTGGGGAAAGCGAATGTCTGTGTGGCAGCGAATGCAGTTCCAAGGGACAGTGAAAACCAGCTACAGCATTCCGTGCTGGTAGTTTTCGTGTGGGCGCAATCGCTGGACTTTTCTAATTTGGTAGCCGCGCTCTGCGAGAGACACATACACAGTGTTGCCCCATTACCAAGAAAACCTTTGGGGAAAGCGAATGTCTGTGTGGCAGCGAATGCAGTTCCAAGGGACAGTGAAAACCAGCTACAGTAGTCCGTGCTGGCAGCTTTCGTGTGGGGGAAATCGCTGGACGTTTCGAATTTGGCAGCCGGGCTCTGCGAGAGACATATACACAGTGTTGCCCCTTTACGAAACAAAGCTTTTGGGGAAAGCGAATGTCTGTGTGGCAGCGAATGCAGTTCCAAGGGACAGTGAAAACCAGCTACAGCATTCCGTGCTGGTAGTTTTCGTGTGGGCGCAATCGCTGGACTTTTCTAATTTGGTAGCCGCGCTCTGCGAGAGACACATACACAGTGTTGCCCCATTACCATGAAAAACTTTTGGGGAAAGCGAATGTCTGTGTGGCAGCGAATGCAGTTCCAAGGGACAGTGAAAACCAGCTACAGCATTGCGTGTTGGCAGCTTTCGTGTGGGCGCAATCGCTGGACGTTTCGAATTTGGCAGCCGGGCTCTGCGAGAGACACATACACAGTGTTGCCCCATTACCATGAAAACCTTTTGGGGAAAGCGAATGTCTGTGTGGCAGCGAATGCAGTTCCAAGGGACAGTGAAAACCAGCTACAGCATTCCGTTCTGGCAGCTTTCGTGTGGGCGCAATCACTGGACGTTTCGAATTTGGCAGGCGGTCTCTGCGAGAGACACATACATAGTGTTGCCCCTTTACGAACCAAAGCTTTTGGGGAAAACGAATGTCTGTGTGGCAGCGAATGCAGTTCCAAGGGACAGTGAAAACCAGCTACAGCATTCCGTGCTGGCAGCTTTGATGTGGGCGCAATCGCTGGACGTCTCGAATTTGGCAGCCGGGCTCTGCCAGAGAGAGATACACAGTGTTGCCCCTTTACGAACCAAAGCTTTCGGGGAAAGCGAATGTCTGTGTGGCAGCGAATGCAGTTCCAAGGGACAGTGAAAACCAGCTACAGCATTCCGTGCTGGCAGCTTTCGTGTGGGCGCAATCGCTGGACGTTTCGAATTTGGCAGCAGGGCTCTGCGAGAGACACATACAGAGTGTTGCCCCATTACCATGAAAACATTTTGGGGAAAGCGAATGTCTGTGTGGCAGCGAATGCAGTTCCAAGGGACAGTGAAAACCAGCTACAGCATTCCGTGCTGGCAGCTTTCGTATGGGAGAAATTGCTGTACGTTTCGAATTTGGCAGCCGGGCTCTGCGAGAGACACATACACAGTGTTGCCCCATTACCATGAAAACCTTTTGGGGAAAGCGAATGTCTGTGTGGCAGCGAATGCAGTTGCAAGGGACAGTGAAAACCAGCTACAGCATTCCGTTCTGGCAGCTTTCGTGTGGGCGCAATCGCTGGACGTTTCGAATTTGGCAGCCGGGCTCTGCGAGAGACACATACACAGTGTTGCCCCATTACCAAGCAAAGCTTTTGGGGAAAGCGAATGTCTTTGTGGCAGCGAATGCAGTTCCAAGGGACAGTGAAAACCAGCTACAGCATTGCGTGCTGGCAGCTTTCGTGTGGGGGAAATCGCTGGACGTTTCGAATTTGGCAGCCGGGCTCTGCGAGAGACACATACACAGTGTTGCCCCATTACCATGAAAACATTTTGGGGAAAGCGCATGTCTGTGTGGCAGCGAATGCAGTTCCAAGGGACAGTGAAAACCAGCTACAGCATTCCGTGCTGGCAGCTTTCGTATGGGAGAAATTGCTGGACGTTTCAAATTTGGCAGCCGGGCTCTGCGAGAGACACATACACAGTGTTGCCCCATTACCATGAAAACCTTTTGGGGAAAGCGAATGTCTGTGTGGCAGCGAATGCAGTTCCAAGGGACAGTGAAATCCAGCTAGAGCATTCTGTGCTGGCAGCTTTCGTGTGGGCGCAATCGCTGGACGTTTCAAATTTGACAGCCGGGCTATGCGAGAGAGAGATACACAGTGTTGCCCCTTTACGAACCAAAGCTTTTGGGGAAAGCAAATGTCTGTGTGGCAGCGAATGCAGTTCCAAGGGACAGTGAAAACCAGCTACAGCATTCCGTGCTGGCAGCTTTCGTGTGGGAGAAATCGCTGGACGTTTCAAATTTGGCAGACGGGCTCTGCGAGAGAGAGATACACAGTGTTGCCTCTTTACGAACTAAAGCTTTTGGGCAAAGCGTATGTCTGTGTGGCAGCGAATGCAGTTCCAAGGGACAGTGAAAACCAGCTACAGCATTCCGTGCTGGCAGCTTTCGTGTGGGGGAAATCGCTGGACGTTTCGAATTTGGCAGCCGGGCTCTGCGAGAGACACATACACAGTGTTGCCCCATTACCATGAAAAACTTTTGGGGAAAGCGAATGTCTGTGTGGCAGCGAATGCAGTTCCAAGGGACAGTGAAAACCAGCTACAGCATTCCGTGCTGGCAGCTTTTGTATGGGAGAAATCGCTGGACGTTTCGATTTTGGCAGCAGGGCTCTGCGAGAGATACATACACAGTGTTGCCCCATTACCAAGCAAAGCTTTCGGGGAAAGCGAATGTCTGTGTGGCAGCGAATGCAGTTCCAAGGGACAGTGAAAACCAGCTACAGCATTCCGTGCTGGCAGCTTTCGTGTGGGCGCAATCGCTGGATCTTTCGAATTTGGCAGCCGGGCTCTGCGAGAGACACATACACAGTGTTGCCCCATTACCAAGCAAAGCTTTTGGGGAAAGCGAATGTCTGTGTGGCAGCGAATGCAGTTCCAAGGGACAGTAAAAACCAGCTACAGCATTCCGTGCTGGCAGCATTCGTGTGGGCGCAATCGCTGGAAGTTTCGAATTTGGCAGCCGGGCTCTGCGAGAGACACATACACAGTTGTGCCCCATTACCAAGAAAACCTTTGGGGAAAGCGAATGCCTGTGTGGCAGCGAATGCAGTTCCAAGGGACAGTGAAAACCAGCTATAGCATTCCGTGCTGGCAGCTTTCCTGTGGGAGAAATCGCTGGACGTTTCAAATGTGGCAGCCGGGCTCTGCGAGAGAGAGATACACAGTGTTGCCTCTTTACGAACTAAAGCTTTTGGGCAAAGCGTATGTCTGTGTGGCAGCGAATGCAGTTCCAAGGGACAGTGAAAACCAGCTACAGCATTCCGTGCTGGCAGCTTTCGTGTGGGAGAAATCGCTGGACGTTTCAAATTTGGCAGCCGGGCTCTGCGAGAGAGAGATACACAGTGTTGCCTCTTTACGAACTAAAGCTTTTGGGCAAAGCGTATGTCTGTGTGGCAGCGAATGCAGTTCCAAGGGACAGTGAAAACCAGCTACAGCATTCCGTGGTGGCAGCTGTCGTGTGGGCGCAATTGCTGGACGTTTCCAATTTGGCAGCCGGGCTCTGCGAGAGACACATACAAAGTGTTGCCCCATTGCCAAGAAAACCTTTTGGGGAAAGTGACAGTCTGTGTGGCAGCGAATGCAGTTCCAGGGACAGTGAAAACCAGCTACAGCATTCCGTGCTGGCAGCTTTCGTATGGGCGCAATCGCTGGACGTTTCGAATTTGGCAGCCGGGCTCTGCGAGAGAGAGATACACATTGTTGCCCCTTTACGAACCAAAGCTTTTGTGGAAAGCGAATGTCTGTGTGGCAGCGAATGCAGTTCCAAGGGACAGTGAAAACCAGCCACAGCATTCCGTGCTGGCTGCTTTCGTGTGGGCGCAGCCGCTGGAAGTTTCGAATTTGGCAGCTGCGCTCTGCGAGAGACACATACACAGTGTTGCCCCTTTACGAACCAAAGCTTTTGGGGAAAGCAAATGCCTGTGTGGCAGCGAATGCAGTTCCAAGGGACAGTGAAAACCAGCTACAACATTCCGTGCTGGCAGCTTTCGTGTGGGCGCAATCGCTGGACGTTTCGAATTTGGCAGCCGGGCTCTGCTAGACGAAGATACATATTGTTGCCAAATTACCAAGAAAAGCTTTTGGGTAAAGCGAATGTCTGTGTGGCAGCGAATGCAGTTCCAAGGGACAGTGAAAACCAGCTACAGCATTCCGTGCTGGCAGCTTTCGTGCGGGCTCAATCGCTGGACGTTTCGAATTTGGCAGCCGGGCTCTGCTACACAGAGATACACAGTGTTGCCCCTTTACGAACCAAAGCTTTTGGGGAAAGCGAATGTCTGTGTAGCAGCAAATGCAGTTCCAAGGGACAGTGAAAACCAGCTACAACATTCCGTGCTGGCACCTTTCGTGTGGGAGAAATCGCGGGACGTTTCGAATTTGGCAGCCGGGTTCTGCGAGAGAGATATACACATTGTTGCCCCTTTACGAACCAAAGCTTTTGGGGAAAGCGAATGTCTGTGTGGCAGCGAATGCAGTTCCAAGGGACAGTGAAAACCAACTACAGCATTGCGAGCTGGCAGCATTCGTGTGCGCACAGTCGCTGGACGTTTTGAATTTGGCATCCGGGCTCTGCTAGACAGAGATACACAGTGTTGCCCCTTTACGAACCAAAGCTTTTGGCGAAAGTTAATGTCTGTGTGGCAGCGAATGCAGTTCCAAGGGACAGTGAAAACCAACTACAGCATTGCGAGCTGGCAGCTTTCCTGTGGGCACAGTTGCTGGACGTTTCAAATTTGGCAGCCGGGCTCTGCTAGACAGAGATACACAGTGTTGCCCCTTTACGAACCAAAGCTTTTGGGGAAAGCGAATGTCTGTATGGCAGAGAATGCAGTTCCAAGGGACAGTGAAAACCAACTACAGCATTGCGAGCTGGCAGCTTTCCTGTGGGCACAGTCGCTGGACGTTTTGAATTTGGCAGCCGGGCTCTGCTAGACAGAGATACACAGTGTTGCCCCTTTACGAACCAAAGCTTTTGGGGAAAGCGAATGTCTGTATGGCAGAGAATGCAGTTCCAAGGGACAGTGAAAACCAACTACAGCATTGCGAGCTGGCAGCTTTCCTGTGGGCACAGTCGCTGGACGTTTTGAATTTGGCAGCCAGGCTCTGCTAGACAGAGATACACAATGTTGCCCCATTACCAAGAAAAGCTTTTGGGGAAAGCGAATGTCTGTGTGGCAGCGAATGCAGTTCCAAGGGACAGTGAAAACCAGCTACAGCATTCCGTGCTGGCAGCTTTCGTGTGGGAGAAATCGCTGGACGTTTCGAATTTGGCAGCCGGGTTCTGCTAGACAGAGATACACAGTGCTGCCCCATTACCAAGAAAAGCTTTTGGGGAAAGCGAATGTCTCTGTGGCAGCAAATGCAGTTCCAAGGGACAGTGAAAACCAGCTACAGCATTCCGTGCTGGCAGCTTTCGTGTGGGCGCAATCGCTGGACGTTTCGAATTTGGCAACCGGGCTCTGCTAGAGACAAATACACAGTGTTGCCCCTTTATGAATCAAAGCTTTTGGGGAAAGCGAATGACTGTGTGGCAGCGAATGCAGTTCCAAGGGACAGTGAAAACCAGCTACAACATTCCGTGCTGGCAGTTTTCGTGTGGGAGAAATCGCTGGACGTTTCGAATTTGGCAGCCGGGCTCTGCTAGACAGAGATACACAGTGTTGCCCCATTACCAAGAAAAGCTTTTGGGGAAAGCGAATGTCTCTGTGGCAGCGAATGCAGTTCCAAGGGACAGTGAAAACCAGCTACAGCATTCCGTTCTGGCAGCTTTCGTGTGGGCGCAATCGCTGGACATTTCAAATTTGGCAGCCGGGCTCTGCGAGAGACAAATACACAGTGTTGCCCCTTTATGAATCAAAGCTTTTGGGGAAAGCGAATGCCTGTGTGGCAGCAAATGGAGTTCCAAGGGACAGTGAAAACCAGCTACAGCATTCCGTGCTGGCAGCTTTCGTGTGGGCGCAATCGCTGGACGTTTCGAATTTGGCAACCGGGCTCTGCGAGAGACAAATACACAGTGTTGCCCCTTTATGAACCAAAGCTTTTGGGGAAAGCGAATGTCTGTGTGGCAGCGAATGCAGTTCCAAGGGACAGTGAAAACCAGCTACAGCATTTCGTGCTGGCAGCTTTTGTGTGGCGCAATGGCTGGACGTTTAGAAGTTGGCAGCCGGGCTCTGCGAGAGAAACATACACAGTGTTGCCCCTTTACGAACCAAAGCTTTTGGGGAAAGCGAATGTCTGTGTGGCAGCGAATGCAGTTCCAAGGGACAGTGAAAACCAGCTACAGCATTCCGTACTGGCAGCTTTCGTGTGGGCGCAATCCCTGGACGTTTCGAATTTGGCAGTCGGGCTCTGCTAGACAGAGATACACAGTGTTGCCCCTTTACGAACCAAAGCTTTCGGGGAAAGCGAATGTCTGTGTGGCAGCGAATGCAGTTCCAAGGGACAGTGAAAACCAGCTACAGCATTCCGTGCTGGCAGCTTTCGTGTGGGAGAAATCGCTGGACGTTTCGAATTGGGCAGCCGGGCTCTGCGAGAGAGAGATACACATTGTTGCCCCTTTACGAACCAAAGCTTTTGGGGAAAGCGAATGTCTGTGTGGCAGCGAATGCAGTTCCAAGGGACAGTGAAAACCAGCTACAGCATTCCGTGCTGGCAGCTTTCATGTGGGAGAAATCGCTGGACGTTTCGAATTTGGCAGCCGAGCTCTGCTAGACAGAGATACACAGTTTTGCCCCATTACCAAGAAAACCTCTGGGGAAAGCGAATGTCTGTGTGGCAGCGAATGCAGTTCCAAGGGACAGTGAAAAGCAGCTACAGCATTGCGAGCTGGCAGCTTTCGTGTGGGCGCAATCGCTGGACGTTTCGAATTTGGCAGCCGGGCTCTGCAAGAGTGAGATACACAGTGTTGCCCCTTTACGAACCAAAGCTTTTGGGGAAAGCGAATGTCTGTGTGGCAGCGACTGCAGTTCCAAGGGACAGTGAAAACCAGCTACAGCATTCCGTGCTGGCAGCTTTCATGTGGGCACAATCGCTGGACGTTTCGAAATTGGCAGGCGGGCTCTGCAAGAGACACATACGCACTGTTGCCCCTTTACGAACCAAAGCTTTTGGGGAAAGCGAATGCCTGTGTGCCAGCGAATGCAGTTCCCAGGGACAGTGAAAACCAGCTACAGCATTCCGTGGTGGTAGCTTTCGTATGGGAGAAATTGCTGGATGTTTCGAATTTGGCTGCCGGGCTCTGCAAGAGACACATACACAGTTTTGCCCCATTACCAAGAAAAGCGTTTGGGGCAAGCGAATGCCTGTGTGGCAGGGAATGCAGTTCCAAGGGACAGTGAAAACCAGGTATAGCATTCCGTGCTGGCAGCTTTCGTGTGGGAGAAATCGCTGGACGTTTCGAATTTGGCAGCCGGGCTCTGCGAGAGAGAGATACACAGTGTTGCCCCTTTAGGAACCAAAGCTTTTGGGGAAAGCGAAAGCCTCTGTGGCAGCGAATGCAGTTCCAAGGGACAGTGAAAACCAGCTACAGCATTCCGTGTTGGCAGCTTTCGTGTGGGCGCAATCGCTGGACATTTCGAATTTGGCAGCCGGGCTCTGCAAGAGTGAGATACACAGTGTTGCCCCTTTACGAACCAAAGCTTTTGGGGAAAGCAAATGTCTGTGTGGCAGTGAATGCAGTTCCAAGGGACAGTGAAAACCAGCTACAGCATTCCGTGCTGGCAGCTTTCTTGTGGGCGCAATCGCTGGACGTTTCGAATTTGGCAGCCGGGCTCTGCAAGAGACACATACACAGTGTTGCCCCTTTACGAACCAAAGCTTTTGGGGAAAGCGAATGCTTGTTTGGCAGTGAATGCAGTTCCAAGGGACAGTGAAAACCAGCTACAGCATGCCGTGCTGGCAGCTTTCGTGTGGGCGCAATCGCTGGACGTTTCGAATTTGGAAGCCTGGCTCTGCAAGAGTGAGATACACAGTGTTGCCCCTTTACGAACCAAAGCTTTTGGGGAAAGCGAATGTCGGTGTGGCAGCGAATGCAGTTCCAAGGGACAGTGAAAACCAGCTACAGCATTCCATGGTGGTAGCTTTTTGTGGGAGAAATTGCTGGACGTTTCGAATTTGGCAGCCAGGCTCTGCAAGAGTGAGATACAAAGTGTTGCCCCTTTACGAACCAAAGCTTTTGGGGAAAGCGAATGTCTGTGTGGCAGCGACTGCAGTTCCAAGGGACAGTGAAAACCAGCTACAGCTTTCCGTGCTGGCAGCATTCGTGTGGGCGGAATCGCTGGACGTTTCGAATTTGGCAGCCGAGGTCTGCGAGAGACACATACACAGTGTTGCCCCTTTACGAACCAAAGCTTTTGGGGAAAGCGAATGTCTGTGTGGCAGTGAATGCAGTTCCAAGGGACAGTGAAAACCAGCTACAGCATTCCGTGCTGGCAGCTTTCGTGTGGGCGCAATCGCTGGACGTTTCGAATTTGGCAGCCCGGCTCTGCGAGAGAGAGATACACAGTCTTGCCCTTTTACGAACCAAAGCTTTTGGGGAAAGCGAATGCCTGTGTGGCAGCGAATGCAGTTCCAAGGGACAGTAAAAACCAGCTACAGCATTCCGTGCTGGCAGCTTTCGTGTGGGCGCACTCGCTGGACGTTTCGATTTTGGCAGCCGGGCTCTGCGAGAGTGAGATACACAGTTTTGCCCCTTTACGAACCAAAGCTTTTGGGGAAAGCGAATGCCTGTGTGGCAGCGAATGCAGTTCCAAGAGACAGTGAAAACCAGCTACAGCATTCCGTGCTGGCAGCTTTCGTGTGGGAGAAATCGCTGGACGTTTCGAATTTGGCAGCCGGGCTCTGCGAGAGACACATACACAGTGTTGCCCCATTACCAAGAAAAACTTTGGGGAAAGGGAATGTCTGTGTGGCAGCGAATGCAATTCCAAGGGACAGTGAAAACCACCTACAGCATTCCGTGCTGGCAGCTTTTGTGTGGCGCAATGGCTGGACGTTTAGAAGTTGGCGGCCGGGCTCTGCGAGAGACACATACACAGTGTTGCCCCTTTACGAACCAAAGCTTTTGGGGAAAGCGAATGTCTGTGTGGCAGCGAATGCAGTTCCAAGGGACAGTGAAAACCAGCTACAGCAATCCGTGCTGGCAGCTTTCGTGTGGGAGAAACCGCTGGACATTTCGAATTTGGCAGCCGGGCTCTGCGAGAGATACATACACAGTGTTGCCCCATTACCAAGCAAAGCTTTTGGGGAAAGCGAATGCCTGTGTGGCAGCGAATGCAGTTCCAAGTGACAGTGAAAACCAGCTACAGCTTTGCATGCTGGCAGCTTTCGTGTGGGCGCAATCGCTGGATGTTTCGAATTTGGCAGCCGGGCTCTGCGAGAGAGAGATACAAAGTGTTGCCCCTTTACGAACCAAAGCTTTTGGGGAAAGCGAATGTCTGTGTGGCAGTGAATGCAGTTCCAAGGGACAGTGAAAACCAGCTACAGCATTCTGTACTGGCAGCTTTCGTGTGGGCGCAATCGCTGGACGTTTCGAATTTGGCAGTCGGGTTCTGCGAGAGAGAGATACACAGTGTTGCCCCGTTACGAACCAAAGCTTTTGGGGAAAGCGAATGCTTGTGTGGCAGTGAATGCAGTTCCAAGGGACAGTGAAAACCAGCTACAGCATTCCGTGCTGGCAGCTTTCGTGTGGGCGCAATCGCTGGACGTTTCGAATTTGGGAGCCCGGCTATGCGAGAGACACATACACAGTGTTGCCCCTTTACGAACCAAAGCTTTTGGGGAAAGCGAATGTCTGTGTGGCAGCGAATGCAGTTCCAAGGGACAGTGAAAACCAGCTACGGCATTCTGTGCTGGTAGCTTTCGTGCGGGCGCAGTCGCTGGACGTTTAGAAGTTGGCAGCCGGGCTCTGCGAGAGACACATACACAGTGTTGCCCGATTACTACGGAAAGCTTTTGGGGAAAGCGAACGTCTTTGTGGCAGCGAATGCAGTTCCCAGGAACAGAGAAAACCAGCGACAGCATTCCGTGCTGGTAGCTTTCGTGTGGCAGCAATCGCTGGGCGTTTGGAATTTGGCAGCCGGGCTCTGCGAGAGACACATACACAGTGTTGCCCCTTTACGAACCAAAGCTTTTGAGGAAAGCGAATGTCTGTGTGGCAGAGAATGCAGTTCCAAGGGACAGTGAAAACCAACTACAGCATTGCGAGCTGGCAGCTTTCCTGTGGGCACAGTCGCTGGACGTTTTGAATTTGGCAGCCAGGCTCTGCTAGACAGAGATACACAATGTTGCCCCATTACCAAGAAAAGCTTTTGGGGAAAGCGAATGTCTGTGTGGCAGCGAATGCAGTTCCAAGGGACAGTGAAAACCAGCTAAAGCATTTCGTGCTGGCAGCTTTTGTGTGGCGCAATGGCTGGACGTTTAGAAGTTGGCAGCCGGGCTCTGCGAGAGACACATACACAGTGTTGCCCCTTTACGAACCAAAGCTTTTGGGGAAAGGGAATGTCTGTGTGGCAGTGAATGCAGTTCCAAGGGACAGTGAAAACCTGCTACAGCATTCCGTACTGGCAGCTTTCGTGTGGGCGCAATCCCTGGATGTTTCTAATTTGGCAGTCGGGTTCTGCGAGAGAGAGATACACAGTGTTGCCCCTTTACGAACCAAAGCTTTTGGGGAAAGCGAATGTCTGTGTGGCAGCGAATGCAGTTCCAAGAGACAGTGAAAACCAGCTACAGCATTCCGTGCTGGCAGCTTTCGTGTGGGAGAAATCGCTGGACGTTTCGAATTGGGCAGCCGGGCTCTGCGAGAGACACATACACAGTGTTGCCCCTTTACGAACCAAAGCTTTTGGGGAAAGCGAATGCCTGTGTGGCAGCGAATGCAGTTCCAAGGGACAGTGAAAACCAGCTACAGCATTCCGTGCTGGCACCTTTCGTGTGGGCGCAATCGCTGGACGTTTCGAATTTGGCAGCCGGGCTCTGCGAGAGAGAGATACACAGTGTTGCCCCTTTAGGAACCAAAGCTTTTGGGGAAAGCGAAAGCCTCTGTGGCAGCGAATGCAATTCCAAGGGACAGTGAAAACCAGCTACAGCATTCCGTGCTGGCAGCTTTTGTGTGGGCGCAATCGCTGGACGTTTCGAATTTGGCAGTCGGGTTCTGCGAGAGAGAGATACACAGTGTTGCCCCTTTACGAACCAAAGCTTTTGGGGAAAGCGAATGTCTGTGTGGCAGTGAATGCAGTTCCAAGGGACAGTGAAAACCAGCTACAGCATTCCGTGCTGGCAGCTTTCATGTGGGAGAAATCGCTGGATGTTTCGAATTTGGCAGCCGGGCTCTGCTAGACAGAGATACACAGTTTTGCCCCATTACCAAGAAAACCTCTGGGGAAAGCGAATGTCTGTGTGGCAGCGAATGCAGTTGCAAGGGACAGTGAAAACCAGCTACAACAGTCCGTGCTGGCAGCTTTCGTGTGGGGGAAATCGCTGGACGTTTCGAATTTGGCAGCCGGGCTCTGCGAGAGACACATACACAGTGTTGCCCCATTACCATGAAAACCTTTTGGGGAAAGCGTATGTCTGTGTGGCAGCGAATGCAGTTCCAAGGGACAGTGAAAACCAGGTACAGCATTCCGTGCTGGTAGCTTTCGTGTGGGCGCAATCGCTGGACGTTTCGAAAATGGCAGCCAGGCTCTGCGAGGGAGAGATACACAGTGTTGCCCCATTACCAAGAAAAGCTTTTGGGGAAAGCGAATGTCTGTGTGGCAGCGAATGCAGTTCCAAGGGACAGTGAAAACCAGCCACAGAATTCCGTGCTGGCAACTTTCGTGTGGGGGAAATCGCTGGACGTTTCGAATTTGGCAGCCGGGCTCTGCGAGAGATACATACACAGTGTTGCCCCTTTACGAACCAAAGCTTTTGGGGAAAGCGAATGTCTGTGTGGCAGCGAATGCAGTTCCAAGGGACAGTGAAAACCAGCTACAGCATTCCGTGCTGGCAGCTTTCGTGTGGGAGAAATCGCTGGACGTTTCGAATTTGGCAGCCGGGCTCTGCGAGAGACACATACACAGTTTTGCCCCATTACCAAGCAAAGCTTTTGGGGAAAGCGAATGTCTGTGTGGCAGCGAATGCAGTTCCAAGGGACAGTGAAAACCATCTGCAGCATTCCGTGCTGGCAGCTTTCGTGTGGGAGAAATTGCTGGACGTATAGAATTTGGCAGCCAGGCTCTGCGAGAGAGACATACAGAATATTGCCCCATTACCAAGAAAACCTTTTGGGGAAAGCGAATGTCTGTGTGGCAGCAAATGCAGTTCCAAGGGACAGTGAAAACCAGCTACAGCATTCTGTGGTGGTAGCTTTTGTGTGGGCGCAATGGCTGGACGTTTCGAATTTGGCAACCGGGTTCTGCAAGTGTGAGATACACATTGTTGCCCCTTTACGAACCAAAGCTTTTGGGGAAAGCGAATGTCTGTGTGGCAGCGAATGCAGTTCCAAGGGACAGTGAAAACCAGCTACAGCATTCCGTGCTGGCAGCTTTTGTGTGGGAGAAATCGTTGGACGTTTCGAATTTGGCAGCCGGGCTCTGCGAGAGACACATACACAGTTTTGCCCCTTTACGAACCAAAGCTTTTGGGGAAAGCGAATGTCTGTGTGGCACCGAATGCAGTTCCAAGGGACAGTGAAAACCAGGTACAGCATTCCGTACTGAGAGCTTTCGTGCGGGCGCAATCGCTGGAAGTTTCGAATTTGGCAGCCGGGCTCTGCGAGAGACACATACAAAGTGTTGCCCCATTACCAAAAAAACCTTTGGGGAAAGCGAATGCCTGTGTGGCAGTGAATGCAGTTCCAAGGGACAGTGAAAACCAGGTACAGCATTCCGTACTGGGAGCTTTCGTGCGGGCGCAATTGCTAGACGTTTCGAATTTGGCAGCCGGGCTCTGCAAGTGTGAGATACACAGTGTTGCCCCTTTACGAACCAAAGCTTTTGGGGAAAGCGAATGTCTGTGTGGCAGCGAATGCAGTTCCAAGGGACAGTGAAAACCAGCTACAGCATTCCGTGCTGGCAGCTTTCGTGTGGGAGAAATCGCTGGACGTTTCGAATTTGGCAGCCGGGCTCTGCGAGAGACACATACACAGTTTTGCCCCATTACCAAGCAAAGCTTTTGGGGAAAGCGAATGTCTGTGTGGCAGCGAATGCAGTTCCAAGGGACAGTGAAAACCATCTGCAGCATTCCGTGCTGGCAGCTTTCGTGTGGGAGAAATTGCTGGACGTATAGAATTTGGCAGCCAGGCTCTGCGAGAGAGACATACAGAATATTGCCCCATTACCAAGAAAACCTTTTGGGGAAAGCGAATGTCTGTGTGGCAGCAAATGCAGTTCCAAGGGACAGTGAAAACCAGCTACAGCATTCTGTGCTGGTAGCTTTTGTGTGGGCGCAATGGCTGGACGTTTCGAATTTGGCAACCGGGTTCTGCAAGTGTGAGATACACATTGTTGCCCCTTTACGAACCAAAGCTTTTGGGGAAAGCGAATGTCTGTGTGGCAGCGAATGCAGTTCCAAGGGACAGTGAAAACCAGCTACAGCATTCCGTGCTGGCAGCTTTTGTGTGGGAGAAATCGTTGGACGTTTCGAATTTGGCAGCCGGGCTCTGCGAGAGACACATACACAGTTTTGCCCCTTTACGAACCAAAGCTTTTGGGGAAAGCGAATGTCTGTGTAGCACCGAATGCAGTTCCAAGGGACAGTGAAAACCAGGTACAGCATTCCGTACTGAGAGCTTTCGTGCGGGCGCAATCGCTGGAAGTTTCGAATTTGGCAGCCGGGCTCTGCGAGAGACACATACAACGTGTTGCCCCATTACCAAAAAAACCTTTGGGGAAAGCGAATGCCTGTGTGGCAGCGAATGCAGTTCCAAGGGACAGTGAAAACCAGGTACAGCATTCCGTGCTGGCAGCTTTCGTGTGGGTGCAATCGCTGGACGTTTCGAATTTGGCAGCCGGGCTCTGCGAGAGACACATACACAGTGTTCCCCATTACCAAGCTAAGCTTTTGGGGAAAGCGAATGTCTGTGTGGCAGCGAATGCAGTTCCAAGGGACAGTGAAAACCAGCTAGAGCATTCTGTGCTGGCAGCTTTCGTGTGAGCGCAATCGCTGGACGTTTCGAATTTGGCAGCCGGGCTCTGCGAGAGAGAGAGATACACAGTGTTGCCCCATTACCAAGCAAAGCTTTTGGGGAAAGCGAATGTCTGTGTGGCAGCGAATGCAGTTCCAAGGGACAGTGAAAACCAGCTACAGGATTGCGTGCTGGCAGCTTTCGTGCGGGCGCAATCGCTGGACGTTTCGAATTTGGCAGCCGGGCTCTGCGAGAGACACATACACAGTGTTGCCCCATTACCAAGCAAAGCTTTTGGGGAAAGCGAATGTCTGTGTGGCAGCGAATGCAGTTCCAAGGGACAGTGAAAACCAACTAAAGTATTGCGAGCTGGCAGCTTTCGTGTGGGCACAGTCGCTGGACGTTTCGAATTTGGCAGCCGGGCTCTGCTAGACAGAGATACACAGTGTTGCCCCTTTACGAACCAAAGCTTTTGGCGAAAGCGAATGTCTGTGTGGCAGCGAATGCAGTTCCAAGGGACAGTGAAAACCAGCTACAACATTCCGTGCTGGCAGCTTTCGTCTGGGAGAAATCGCTGGACGTTTCGAATTTGACAGCCGGGCTCTGCTAGAGAGAGATACACAGTGTTGCCCCTTTACGAACCAAAGCTTTCGGGGAAAGAGAATGTCTGTGTGGCAGCGAATGCAGTTCCAAGGGACAGTGAAAACCATCTGCAGCATTCCGTGCTGGCAGCTTTCGTGTGGGCGCAATCGCTGGACGTTTCGAATTTGGGAGCCCGGCTATGCGACCGACACATACACAGTGTTGCCCCTTTACGAACCAAAGCTTTTGGGGAAAGCGAATGTCTGTGTGGCAGCGAATGCAGTTCCAAGGGACAGTGAAAACCAGCTACGGCATTCTGTGCTGGTAGCTTTCGTGCGGGCGCAATCGCTGGACGTTTAGAAGTTGGCAGCCGGGCTCTGCGAGAGACACATACACAGTGTTGCCCGATTACTACGGAAAGCTTTTGGGGAAAGCGAACGTCTTTGTGGCAGCGAATGCAGTTCCCAGGAACAGAGAAAACCAGCGACAGCATTCCGTGCTGGTAGCTTTCGTGTGGCAGCAATCGCTGGGCGATTGGAATTTGGCAGCCGGGCTCTGCGAGAGACACATACACAGTGTTGCCCCTTTACGAACCAAAGCTTTTGGGGAAAGCGAATGTCTGTGTGGCAGCGAATGCAGTTCCAAGGGACAGTGAAAATCAGCTGCAGAATTGCGTGCTGACAGCTTTTGTGTGGGAGAAATCGCTGGACGTTTCGAATTTGGCAACCGGGCTCTGCGAGAGACACATACACAGTGTTACCCTTTTCCGAACCAAAGCTTTTGGGGAAAGCGAATGTCTGTGTGGCAGCGAATGCAGTTCCAAGGGACAGTGAAAACCAGCTAAAGCATTTCGTGCTGGCAGCTTTTGTGTGGCGCAATGGCTGGACGTTTAGAAGTTGGCAGCCGGGCTCTGCGAGAGACACATACACAGTGTTGCCCCTTTACGAACCAAAGCTTTTGGGGAAAGCGAATGTCTGTGTGGCAGCGAATGCAGTTCCAAGGGACAGTGAAAACCTGCTACAGCATTCCGTACTGGCAGCTTTCGTGTGGGCGCAATCCCTGGACGTTTCTAATTTGGCAGTCGGGTTCTGCGAGAGAGAGATACACAGTGTTGCCCCTTTACGAACCAAAGCTTTTGGGGAAAGCGAATGTCTGTGTGGCAGCGAATGCAGTTCCAAGAGACAGTGAAAACCAGCTACAGCATTCCGTGCTGGCAGCTTTCGTGTGGGAGAAATCGCTGGACGTTTCGAATTGGGCAGCCGGGCTCTGCGAGAGACACATACACAGTGTTGCCCCTTTACGAACCAAAGCTTTTGGGGAAAGCGAATGCCTGTGTGGCAGCGAATGCAGTTCCAAGGGACAGTGAAAACCAGCTACAGCATTCCGTGCTGGCACCTTTTGTGTGGGCGCAATCGCTGGACGTTTCGAATTTGGCAGCCGGGCTCTGCGAGAGAGAGATACACAGTGTTGCCCCTTTAGGAACCAAAGCTTTTGGGGAAAGCGAAAGCCTCTGTGGCAGCGAATGCAGTTCCAAGGGACAGTGAAAACCAGCTACAGCATTCCGTGCTGGCAGCTTTTGTGTGGGCGCAATCGCTGGACATTTCGAATTTGGCAGTCGGGTTCTGCGAGAGAGAGATACACAGTGTTGCCCCTTTACGAACCAAAGCTTTTGGGGAAAGCGAATGTCTGTGTGGCAGTGAATGCAGTTCCAAGGGACAGTGAAAACCAGCTACAGCATTCCGTGCTGGCAGCTTTCATGTGGGAGAAATCGCTGGATGTTTCGAATTTGGCAGCCGGGCTCTGCTAGACAGAGATACACAGTTTTGCCCCATTACCAAGAAAACCTCTGGGGAAAGCGAATGTCTGTGTGGCAGCGAATGCAGTTCCAAGGGACAGTGAAAACCAGCTACAACAGTCCGTGCTGGCAGCTTTCGTGTGGGGGAAATCGCTGGACGTTTCGAATTTGGCAGCCGGGCTCTGCGAGAGACACATACACAGTGTTGCCCCATTACCATGAAAACCTTTTGGGGAAAGCGTATGTCTGTGTGGCAGCGAATGCAGTTCCAAGGGACAGTGAAAACCAGGTACAGCATTCCGTGCTGGTAGCTTTCGTGTGGGCGCAATCGCTGGACGTTTCGAAAATGGCAGCCAGGCTCTGCGAGGGAGAGATACACAGTGTTGCCCCATTACCAAGAAAAGCTTTTGGGGAAAGCGAATGTCTGTGTGGCAGCGAATGCAGTTCCAAGGGACAGTGAAAACCAGCTACAGCATTCTGTGCTGGTAGCTTTCGTGTGGGCGCAATGGCTGGACGTTTCGAATTTGGCAACCGGGTTCTGCAAGTGTGAGATACACATTGTTGCCCCTTTACGAACCAAAGCTTTTGGGGAAAGCGAATGTCTGTGTGGCAGCGAATGCAGTTCCAAGGGACAGTGAAAACCAGCTATAGCATTCCGTGCTGGCAGCTTTCGTGTGGGCGCAATCGCTGGACGTTTCGAATTTGGCAGCCGGGCTCTGCGAGAGACACATACACAGTGTTGCCCCTTTACGAACCAAATCTTTTGGGGAAAGCGTATGTCTGTGTGGCAGCGAATGCAGTTCCAAGGGACAGTGAAAACCAGCTACAGCTTTGGGATCTGGCAGCTTTGATGTGGGCGCAATCGCTGGACGTTTCGAATTTGGCAGCCGGGCTCTGCGAGAGAGAGATACACAGTGTTGCCCCTTTACGAACCAAAGCTTTTGGGGAAAGCGAATGTCTGTGTGGCAGCGAATGCAGTTCCAAGGGACAGTGAAAACCAGCCACAGCATTCCGTGCTGGCAACTTTCGTGTGGGGGAAATCGCTGGACGTTTCGAATTTGGCAGCCGGGCTCTGCGAGAGACACATACACAATGTTGCCCCATTACCAAGCAAAGCTTTTGGGGAAAGCGAATGTCTGTGTGGCAGCGAATGCAGTTCCAAGGGGCAGTGAAAACCAGCTACAGCATTCGGTGCTGGCAGCTTTTTTGTGGGAGCAATCGCTGGACGTTTCGAATTTGGCAGCCGGGCTCTGCGAGAGAGAGATACAGATTGTTGCCCCTTTACGAACCAAAGATTTTGGGGAAAGCGAATGTCTGTGTGGCAGCGAATGCAGTTCCAAGGGACAGTGAAAACCAGCTACAGCATTCCGTGCTGGCAGCTTTCGTGTGGGAGAAATCGCTGGACCTTTCGAATTTGGCAGCCGGGCTCTGCGAGAGACACATACACAGTGTTGCCCCATTACAATGAAAACCTTTTGGGGAAAGCGAATGTCTGTGTGGCAGCGAATGCAGTTCCAAGGGACAGTGAAAACCAGCTACAGCATTCCGTGCTGGCAGCTTTCGTATGGGAGAAATTGCTGGACGTTTCGAATTTGGCAGCCGGGCTCTGCGAGAGAGAGATACACAGTGTTGCCCCTTTACCAACCAAAGCTTTTGGGGAAAGCGAATGTCTGTGTGGCAGCGAATGCAGTTCCAAGGGACAGTGAAAACCAGCTACAGCATTCCGTGCTGGCAGCTTTCGTGTGGGAGAAATCGCTGGACGTTTCGAATTTGGCATCCGGGCTCTGCGAGAGACACATACACAGTGTTGCCCCATTACCATGAAAACCTTTTGGGGAAAGCGAATGTGTGTGTGGCAGCGAATGCAGTTCCAAGGGACAGTGAAAACCATCTACAGCATTCCGTGCTGGCAGCTTTCGTGTGGGAGAAATTGCTGGACGTATAGAATTTGGCAGCTGGGCTCTGCGAGAGAGAGATACAGAATATTGCCCCATTACCAAGAAAACCTTTTGGGGAAAGCGAATGTCTGTGTGGCAGCGAATGCAGTTCCAAGGGACAGTGTAAACCCGCTACAGCATTCTGTGCTGGTAGCTTTCGTGTGGGCGCAATGGCTGGACGTTTCGAATTTGGCAACCGGGTTCTGCAAGTGTGAGATACACATTGTTGCCCCTTTACGAACCAAAGCTTTTGGGGAAAGCGAATGTCTGTGTGGCAGCGAATGCAGTTCCAAGGGACAGTGAAAATCAGCGACAGCGTTCCGTGCTGGCAGCTTTTGTGTGGGAGAAATCGTTGGACGTTTCGAATTTGGCAGCCGGGTTCTGCGAGAGACACATACACAGTCTTGCCCCTTTACGAACCAAGGCTTGTGGGGAAAGCGAATGTCTGTGTGGCAGCGAATGCAGTTCCAAGGGACAGTGAAAACCAGCTACTGCATTCGGTGCTGGAAGCTTTTTTGTGGTCGCAATCGCTGGACGTTTCGAATTTGGCAGCCGGGCTCTGCGAGAGAGAGATACACAGTGTTGCCCCTTTACGAACCAAAGCTTTTGGGGAAAGCAAATGAGTGTGTGGCAGCGAATGCAGTTCCAAGGGACAGTGAAAACCATCTACAGCATTCCGTGCTGGCAGCTTTCGTGTGGGAGAAATTGCTGGACGTATAGAATTTGGCAGCTGGGCTCTGCGAGAGAGAGATACAGAATATTGCCCCATTACCAAGAAAACCTTTTGGGGAAAGCGAATGTCTGTGTGGCAGCGAATGCAGTTCCAAGGGACAGTGAAAACCAGCTACAGCATTCGGTGCTGGCAGCTTTCGTGTGGGAGAAATCGCTGGACGTTTCAAATTTGGCCGCCGGGCTCTGCGAGAGAGAGATACAAAGTGTTGCCACTTTACGAACTAAAGCTTTTGGGCAAAGCGTATGTCTGTGTGGCAGCGAATGCAGTTCCAAGGGACAGTGAAAACCAGCTACAGCATTCCGTGCTGGCAGCTTTCGTGTGGGGGAAATTGCTGGACGTTTCGAATTTGGCAGCCAGGCTCTGCGAGAGACACGTACACAGTGTTGCCCCATTACCATGAAAAACTTTTGTGGAAAGCGAATGTGTGTGTGGCAGCGAATGCAGTTCCAAGGGACAGTGAAAACCAGCTACAGCATTCCGTGCTGGCAGCTTTCGTGTGGGCGCAATCGCTGGACGTTTCGAATTTGGCAGCCGGGCTCTGCGAGAGATACATACACAGTGTTGCCCCTTAACGAACCAAAGCTTGTGGGGAAAGCGAATGTCTGTGTGGCAGCGAATGCAGTTCCAAGGGACAGTGATAACCAGCCACAGCATTCCGTGCTGGCAGCTTTCGTGTGGGAGAAATCGCTGGACGTTTCGAATTTGGCAGCCGGGCTCTGCGAGAGAGAGATACACAGTGTTGCCCCATTACCATGAAAACCTTTTGGGGAAAGCGAATGTCTGTGTGGCAGCGAATGCAGTTCCAAGGGACAGTGAAAACCAGCTACAGCATTCCGTGCTGGCAGCTTTCCTGTGGGCGCAATCGCTGGACGTTTCTAATTTGGCAGCCGGGCTCTGCGAGAGACACATACACAGTTTTCCCCATTACCATGAAAAACTTTTGGGGAAAGCGAATGTCTGTGTGGCAGCGAATGCAGTTCCAAGGGACAGTGAAAAGCAGCTACAGCATTCCGTGCTGGAAGCTTTCGTGTGGGCGCAAATGCTGGACGTTTCGAATTTGGCAGCCGGGCTCTGCGAGAGAGAGATACACATTATTGCCACTTAACGAACCAAAGCTTGTGGGGAAAGCGAATGTCTGTGTGGCAGCGAATGCAGTTCCAAGGGACAGTGAAAACCAGCTACAGCATTCCGTGCTGGCAGCTTTCGTGTGGGAGAAATTGCTGGACGTTTCGAATTTGGCAGCCGGGCTCTGCGAGAGACACATACAGAGTGTTGCCCCATTGCCATGAAAAGCTTTTGGGGAAAGCGAATGTCTGTATGGCAGCGAATGCAGTTCCAAGGGACAGTGAAAACCAGCTACAGCATTCCGTGCTGGCAGCTTTCGTATGGGAGAAATTGCTGGACGTTTCGAATTTGGCAGCCGGGCTCTGCGAGAGACACATACACAGTGTTGCCCCATTGCCATGAAAACATTTTGGGGAAAGCGAATGTCTGTGTGGCAGCGAATGCAGTTCCAAGGGACAGTGAAAACCAGCTACAGCATTCCATGCTGGCAGCTTTCGTATGGGAGAAATTGCTGGACGTTTCGAATTTGGCAGCCGGGCTCTGCGAGAGACACATACACAGTGTTGCCCCATTGCCATGAAAAGCTTTTGGGGAAAGCGAATGTCTGTATGGCAGCGAATGCAGTTCCAAGGGACAGTGAAAACCAGCTACAGCATTCCGTGCTGGCAGCTTTCGTGTGGGCGCAATCGCTGGACGTTTCAAATTTGGCAGCCGGGCTCTGCAAGAGAGAGATAACCAGTGTTGCGCCTTTACGAACCAAAGCTTTTGGGGAAAGCGAATGTCTGTGTGGCAGCGAATGCAGTTCCAAGGGACAGTGAAAACCAGCTACAGCATTCGGTGCTGGCAGCTTTTTTGTGGTCGCAATCGCTGGACGTTTCGAATTTGGTAGCCGGGCTCTGCGAGAGACACATACACAGTGTTGCCCTATTACCAAGCAAAGCTTTTGGGGAAAGCGAATGTCTGTGTGGCAGCGAATGCAGTTCCAAGGGACAGTGAAAACCAGCTACAGCATTCCGTTCTCGCAGCTTTCGTGTGGGCGCAATCGCTGGACGTTTCGAATTTGGCAGCCGGGCTCTGCGAGAGATACATACACAGTGTTGCCCCTTTACGAACCAAAGCTTTTGTGGAAAGCGAATGTCTGTGTGGCAGCGAATGCAGTTCCAAGGGACAGTGAAAACCAGCTACAGCATTCTGTGCTGGCAGCTTTCGTGTGGGAGAAATCGCTGGATGTTTCGAATTTGACAGCCGGGGTTGCGAGACAGAGATACACAGTGTTGCCCCATTACCAAGAAAAGCTTTTGGGGAAACCGAATGTCTGTGTGGCAGCGAATGCAGTTCCAAGGGACAGTGAAAACCAGCTAGAGTATTCCGTGCTGGCAGCTTTCGTGTGGGCGCAATCGCTGGACGTTTCGAATTTGGCAGCCGGGCTCTGCGAGAGACACATACACAGTGTTGTCCCATTACCATGAAAACCTTTCGGGGAAATTGAATGTCTGTGTGGCAGCGAATGCAGTTCCAAGGGACAGTGAAAAGCAGCTACAGCATTCCGTTCTGGCAGCTTTTGTGTGGGCGCAGTCGCTGGACGTTTCGAATTTGGCAGCCGGGCTCTGCGAGAGACACATACACAGTGTTGCCCCATTACCAAGCAAAGCTTTTGGGGAAAGCAAATGAGTGTGTGGCAGCGAATGCAGTTCCAAGGGACAGTGAAAACCAGCTACAGCATTCCGTGCTGGCAGCTTTCGTGTGGGAGAAATTGCTGGATGTATCGAATTTGGCAGCCGGGCTCTGCAAGAGAGAGATACAGAATGTTGCCCCATTACCAAGAAAACCTTTTGGGGAAAGCGAATGTCTGTGTGGCAGCGAATGCAGTTCCAAGGGACAGTGAAAACCAGCTACAGCATTGCGTGCTGGCAGCTTTCGTGCGGGCGCAATCGCTCGACGTTTCGAATTTGGCAGCCGGGCTCTGCGAGAGACACATACACAGTGTTGCCCCATTACCAAGCAAAGCTTTTGGGGAAAGCGAATGTCTGTGTGGCAGCGAATGCAGTTCCAAGGGACAGTGAAAACCAGCTACAGCATTCCGTGCTGGCAGCTTTCGTATGGGCGCAATCGCTGGAAGTTTCGAATTTGGCAGCCGGGCTCTGCGAGAGACACATACACGGTTTTGCCCCATTACCAAGAAAACCTTTGGGGAAAGCGAATGCCTGTGTGGCAGCGAATGCAGTTCCAAGGGACAGTGAAAACCAGCTACAGCATTCCGTGCTGGCAGCTTTCCTGTGGGGGAAATCGCTGGATGTTTCCAATTTGGCAGCCGGGCTCTGTGAGAGACACATACACAGTGTTGCACCATTACCATGAAAAACTTTTGGGGAAAGCGAATGTCTGTGTGGCAGCGAATGCAGTTCCAAGGGACAGTGAAAACCAACTACAGCATTCCGTGCTGGCAGCTTTCGTGTGGGCGCAATCGCTGGACGTTTCGAATTTGGCAGCCGGGCTCTGCGAGAGACACATACACAGTATTGCCCCATTACCATGAAAACCTTTTGGGGAAAGCGAATGTTTGTGTGGCAGCGAATGCAGTTCCAAGGGACAGTGAAAACCAGCTACAGCATTCCGTGCTGGCAGCTTTCGTGTGGGCGCAATCGCTGGACGTTTCGAATTTGGCAGCCGGGCTCTGCGAGAGACACATACACAGTGTTGCCCCTTTACGAACCAAAGCTTTTGGGGAAAGCGTATGTCTGTGTGGCAGCGAATGCAGTTCCAAGGGACAGTGAAAACCAGCTACAGCATTGCGAGGTGGCAGCTTTCGTGTTCGGTGGCAGCTTTCGTGTTTCGGTGGCAGCTTTCGGTGTTCCCCAGGGCTCGGTGTTGGGGCCAGTTCTGTTTAACATCTTTATCAATGATCTGGACGAAGGGATCGAGTGCACTCTCAGTAAGTTTGCAGACGACACCAAGTTGTGTGGGAGTGTTGATCTGCTGGAGGGTAGGCAGGCTCTGCAGAGGGACCTGGACAGGCTGGATCGATGGGCTGGGGTGAATTGTATGAGGTTTAACAAGGCCAAGTGCAAGGTCCTGCACTTGGGCCACAGCAACCCCATGCAACGCTACAGGCTTGGGGAAGAGTGGCTGGAAAGCTGCCTGGCAGAGAAGGACCTAGGGGTGTTGGTTGACAGCCGCCTGAATATGAGCCAGCAGTGTGCCCAGGCGGCCAAGAAGGCCAATGGCATCCTGGCCTGTATCAAAAATAGCGTGGCCAGCAGGACTAGGGAAGTGATTGTGCCCCTGTACTCGGCACTGGTGAGGCCGCACCTCGAATACTGTGTTCAGTTTTGGGCCCCCCACTACAAGAGAGATATTGAGGTACTGGAGCGCGTACAGAGAAGGGCAACGAAGCTGGTGAAGGGTCTGGAGCAGAAGTCTTATGAGGAGCGGCTGAGGGAGCTGGGACTGTTTAGCCTGGAGAAAAGGAGGCTGAGGGGAGACCTCATAGCTCTCTACAACTACCTGAAAGGAGGTTGTAGAGAGGTGGGGGTCGGTCTCTTCTCCCAGGTAACAAGTGATAGGACAAGAGGATATGGCCTCAAGTTGCGCCAGGGGAGGTTTAGACTGGATATTAGGAAATTTTTCTTCACCGAGAGGGTTATCAAGCATTGGAACAGACTGCCCAGGGAAGTGGTTGAGTCGCCATCCCTGGAGGTATTTAAAGGACGTTTGGATGAGGTACTTAGAGACATGGTGTAGTGATGGTTTTTGGCAGTGTTAGGTTTATGGTTGGACTCGATGATCTTAAAGGTCTTTTCCAACCTATATGATTCTGTGATTCTGTGATTCTGTGTGGGCGCAATCGCTGGACGTTTCGAATTTGGCAGCCGGGCTCTGCGAGAGAGAGATACACAGTGTTGCCCCTTTACGAACCAAAGCTTTTGTGGAAAGCGAATGTCTGTGTGGCAGCGAATGCAGTTCCAAGGGACAGTGAAAACCAGCTACAGCATTCCGTGCCTGCAGCTTTCGTGTGGGCGCAATCGCTGGACGTTTCGAATTTGGCAGCCGGGCTCTGCAAGAGTGAGATACACAGTGTTGCCCCTTTACGAACCAAAGCTTGTGGAAGAATGGTTAAGTGAAAAAGGACACAGCTTAATTGATGTGAGCAATCCAGCCTTTGATGGGGCCTGGGAGCCAGAGATCAAGGTGAAATTCCCTTGAGAACAGCAGAAGGAGTACTTGGTAAAGCAAGATAAACGGGACTAAGCCTGGGAAAGTGCTGATAAGACCCCCTTTGTGAACAGTGCGTGAACGGCAACTTTGTACCAATCATATAATAGTTTTAAGCGCGTGGACAAGTATAGTTATC
Organism: Mycteria americana; assembly: GCF_035582795.1. Taxonomy (NCBI): domain Eukaryota; kingdom Metazoa; phylum Chordata; class Aves; order Ciconiiformes; family Ciconiidae; genus Mycteria; species Mycteria americana. The sequence continues at coordinate 1,542,182 of NW_027445436.1, read as the reverse complement.
CAATAGAATAGTCGCTGTTAGCGCGTGCTTTGCTTAGCATCTATATAAACCTTTTAAGTAATCTGAATAAAGGAGAACGACCATACTCATATTGAGATTCATCGTTACTCCGGGTCCGTCTCCCACTCCGACATCTGGTAGCAGAGGATGCACCGATGAAATCTCCGTGACTGCGGTAAGCAGCTAGAGGAGGGGAGTTGGGAAACCACGGCTGAGGGAAGCGCTGCCTGGAGCAAGAAGCAGGGCAGACGCCGGTGTGAGGTCGCTCCTCACCTCTCAGGCGCAGTGATGGAAACAGAAGCTGCGGCCACGTTGCTCACTGGAATCCTCTCTAAGAGAGGGATAGAAGCACCAGTGAAGCAGTTAATAAGGTTGATTAAATTGGGACAATGTTGGGGTCACTTTTCTGACACCTGCATGTTATTTTCCGTATCGGAATGGCGAGATTTTGGAGGAACAATGTGGCAGAAAACAATAGAGGGGGATAAAAAGGAAGAAAAGGAAATAAAGGCGGTTCGTGGACTCTGGAACACTGTCTTGGAAACTTTGAAAGCGATGAAGGCGGAGAGGGAAGTAGCTTGCGCTGCTGCCCAAATGTTAGGTCCGGGAGTGCCTAAAGATAAGCCCGAAATCAAACTGGGACCTATTGCGCGATTTTTTGGGCTGCCTGCCGTGAGAGGCGCGTCTGGAACTGTCTGTAAAAACGTTTCTGAACTGCGTGTTATGGCGGAATCAGTGCAGGAGCCAGAAAAGGCGGAAGTTCCAGTTAGCAGGGTTAATGCAAACTGTGAAGCGAATGCGGAAGTAGCTCCGCCAAAACCCCCTGGAGGGGCGGGAGCGACAAAACGTAACGACTTGGGCGGAGCAGCCTGCCGACTTCCCCCTGCAGCTCCGCCCAGTGAACCACCCTCCGCGCCTCCGTTGCCGCCCTCAACCGCGTTCTATCCGCCCCTACCCCCCTCTACGGAATCCTCTGGAACTACCACACCATCTAGCGGGGAAGAGCTGCCACAATCCTCTGATGCCACTGCAAAAATGTTGCAAGCAGTTTTAAAACGTCTTGATACTCTGGAATTACAAACAAAAAGGAAAGGCAAAGCTGTGCCTCCATGTTTAATGAACCCTCCAGCACTCCCTAGAACCACACGCTGGAGTGGTGTCATCAAAGATGCAATTGTAGAAGGACAGTGGAAGCCTGTGGGGGGGGCTGAAGGCCCTATGACACTAGCGTTTCCAGTTGTGCAGAGAGACGGGCAAGGAAAGTGGGAGCCTCATGATTGGAAAATACTGCAACAAGCCCGAACCACCGTCTCAACATATGGATTAAAATCCGCGGCTACAAGACAAATTGTTAGTTGGATCTTTTCTGCCGACCTGATGTGTCCATATGATTGTCAAAACCTGATGAGACTGTTACTTACCCCAACACAGTATTTACTGTGGATGTCATCCTGGCAACAGCGAGCCATTAATGTTGCTGCTCAAAGACAAAGAGACGGGGACCCACTTCGTGGAATCACTGCGGATATGCTCGTAGGGCAAGGACCATACAGCGACTATCAAGTGCAGATAACTTTTCCAGCGAATATGCTACAATTGTCTGCTCAGCTAGCACTTGAGGCATTCCTTAGCCTACCGGGATCCAACGTTCCCTCCTTTAGTAATCTCCAACAAGGAGCAACCGAGAAATACAGTAATTTTGTAGATCGACTCTGGGAAGCTATCATGAATCATCCTGATTTATCAGAAGACAACAGACAACAAATGTTCAAAATATTAGCTTTTGATAATGCTAATAAGACAACAAGACAAATACTAGCCAGTTTGCCCAAAGGAGCTGGAGTAGAGGAAATGCTTCTACGAGTAGAAAGAGCCGAAACACAACGACAGGGAAATACCGTTGCTGCTGCGGTCCAGGGAGCAGTTCGAGAAATAATGCAGCCACTAGTTGCAGTGGTGCAGAAAAAACAAGGCCCTACTCCCAAAGGAAAACCTCGCCGACCGCCAGGACAACCTTTTCGTGGCAGCTGCTTTCGCTGTGGGGAATCAGGCCACATGAAAACGAATTGTCGTGCTGCAGTTTGGTGTGACCACTGCCAGAAAAACAATCATGCTACCAAGGCATGCTCGGGAAACTGGAAGCCGAGCGCGGAGAGAGGTCGCGCGCAGACACAAATGAACCCCCAAAACGGAACACGGGTTTTCTACAACAGTGCCTACCAGCCACCCGAGGAAGCCTGGGAGTCGACGTGGAAACCACAGTAGATGTCACCCTCGTTGACTCTAATGTCCAGAAAGTTCCCAGCAATGTTATAGGACCTCTTGTTCATCAAGAAAGCAACGTTGGAGGATTGCTACTAGGCCGGTCCTCCGCCGGTATACAAGGTCTCATCGTGTTACCTGGAGTAATCGACGCAGATTACACGGGTCGTATCTACATCATGGTCTATACTGTTTGTCCACCAGTGTTTATTCCTAAAGGTAGTAAAATCGCACAAATAGTTGCTATTAGCAACCCATTGACCCATATGCCTCAATCAAATGTTCGACGGGGCAATCAAGGTTTCGGGTCCACTGGCCCTGCTGTTTGTTTTACAACAAAATTAAATCAGCGGCCAACAATGAAAACTACTATTACTCAACAGGGCACATCGCAACAAATTGATGCGATGTTAGATACTGGGGCGGATGTTACAATCATCAGCCGCAACATATGGCCTTTAAGTTGGCCAGTAGAATTACCAACATCAAGTATTGCAGGAGTTGGTGGACAATCAGTACCCTATATTAGCAAACATCCAATACATTTACAGTTTCCGGAGGGGCAGCATGCCACTCTTAAGGTGTATGTGTTGCCCTTGCCTGGGACGTTAGAAGCACTAATCGGGCGAGATGTGCTAAGTCAAATTGGAGCCGTTCTGACAACAAAGCATTTTTAGTCATGGGCACTGGGGAGCAGCCGCCCAACCCGTCACTTACATGGGTTACAAATGAGCCTGTGTGGGTTGACCAGTGGCCCATGACTAAAGAGCGACTGCAAATTGCCAAACAATTGGTTGCTGAACAACTGGCAGCTGGACATATTAAGCCTTCTGTTAGTCCCTGGAACACTCCCATTTTTGTAATCCCGAAGAAAAGTGGAAAATGGCGACTTTTGCATGACTTGCGTAAGGTCAATGACCAAATGCAATCTATGGGTGCGTTGCAGCCCGGAATGCCATCTCTCAGTATGTTACCACGCGGATGGCACATCTTGATAGTCGACTTAAAAGACTGTTTTTTTACCATTCCACTGCACCCACAAGACACTCAACGTTTCGCCTTCTCTGTGCCGACGGTGAACAAGGCTGCACCGGCAGAGCGATACGAATGGGTTGTTTTACCACAAGGAATGAAAAATTCACCCACATTGTGTCAATTGTATGTAGCGTGGGCGCTGCAACCACTTCGAGCCCAATGGTCAAATACGATAATTTATCATTATATGGACGATATTCTTTGCTGTCGAGAACAGCCATTCTCAGACGAGTCATTGCGCCAGCTCATCACCATATTAGCGAAAAAGGGGCTTGTCATTGCACCAGAGAAGGTGCAGCATACTGCCCCTTGGAAATATCTTGGGTGGTCTATTACAGACTCAAAAATCCGACCACAAAAAACAGAGCTTGTCACTCAACTGCATACCTTACATGACATCCAAACCTTGCTTGGGGACATTCAATGGGTTCGCAATTGTGTTGGTATTTCTAATACTGACATTGCACCCCTGACTGCGTTATTGCGCGGGACAAATCCTGCGGACAAAGTGACATTAACAATGGAGCACCACTCGGTGCTACAGCAAATCATTCAAAAAATGCACGCAGCTTGGTCATCGCGCCGCATCTTACCACTGCCAATATCGTTAATCGTCTGTAATGGAAAAGACTCACCTTATGCAGTCATTTGTCAGTGGCAAAATAAGAAAGGGGAACTCACCTCAACCTTTCAATTAAATGCCACTGCCACTGCCAAATGCAAAGGACAAGGAGATATGTTCAATATTTTAGAATGGGTATTTTTAAGCGTACAACCAAAAAGGAGTATCCAAACACGAACTGAAGCAGTAGGCGAATTAATACGGAAAGGACGGTCACGAATTATAGAAATTAGTGGCCAGGAACCAGAGGACATTAGTATACCTGTTAGTACTGTGGAGGTAGAGTGGTGGCTTCGTAATGCTGAGGCCATACAGAATGCCCTATTAGGCTACGGTGGTAAAATACACTCTCAACAACCACAAGGAAAATTATGGCAGATGTTAAGACGGAATCAGTGGATACAGAGATCCAAAGTAAGCAACAACCCATTACCAGATGGTGTCACTGTGTGTACAGATGCAGGCAAGCGCCTGCGGCGTGCAGCCTGTGTCTGGAAGGAAGGCGACAATTGGAAGCAGTATGTCATGGAGGGGCAGCCTCAAGATTCCCTTCAGACTTTGGAACTGACTGCAGTAATTTGGGCTTTGACTAATTGGATAAATATTCCCTTAAATGTGGTAACTGACTCAATGTATGTGGCTGGAATAGTGCCACGTCTAGAAGATGCCCTATTACGGGAAACAACGAATCCTAGATTGGGGAGTTTATTTATCAGACTGCGGTCTGTATTAGGTCAACGTACAGCAGCCTGCTGTATCATCCATATTCGTAGCCATCAATTGGACCTTGGTCTTGGTCAAGGTAATCAGCTGGCTGACAGTCTGGTTAGTCCCGTGTGCCACGCACCTCCTATGGACAAATTTCAACAAGCTAGACAAAGTCATGAAAATTTCCACCAAAATGCTAAAGGTCTAAAAAGACAATTTAATTTAACGGAAAATGAAGCAAGAGGTATAATCCAGGCCTGTCCAAAATGTGGAAATCACGGTCCAGGCATAGGGTCTGGAGTGAATCCAAAAGGATTAAAAGCGTTAGAATTATGGCAGATGGATGTCACACATGTTCCCGAATTTGGTCGATTGAAATATTTGCATGTCACCATAGACACCTTTTCAAAAATGATATGGGCAACTGCGTTGCCTGGAGAAAAGGCGCATCATGTATGTAAACATTTGCTCGCTTGTTTTGCGGTGCTAGGTGTGCCTGAGCGTATCAAAACAGATAATGGGCCTGCTTATATTAGCCAAAAAGTTAGAGCATTTTTAGCAAAATGGGGAGTCAATCATATTACAGGGATCCCACACTCGCCTACTGGTCAAGGACTAGTGGAGCGCACGCATCAAATTTTGAAGGACTATCTAAATAAGCAAAAGGATATAGAGGTAGACCCTCAACAGAGGGTGCATCGTGTACTGTTTACACTGAACTTTCTCTGTCTTATGGGAGATAGAGAAGAACCGCCGGTAGTAATCCATCATCAGCACCTTAAATTTAATGATACAATGACACTACCACAATTTAAAGTAAATTACAAGGATCCTGCCTCTGGAATGTGGCTAGGGCCAGTCCCAGTTATATTTAATGGTCGAGGATATATGTGTGTTTCCACAGGTCACGGTCCAGTGTGGGTGCCGAGCAGAAACGTGAAGCCTGTTCTAACTCCTCATGGCTCATCCGACAAGCAAGATGAACCTACCCCTGATCATCGGGATAGTACTCCCGGTGGTGATGAGTCTTCACAAAATTGAGCCCAGAGAAAATATGTGGGTTACCTGGGCGAACAAAACAGGTCAACAAGCGTTTTGCCTCTCACTTGCGTCTGCTACAGAGCCTTTCCGGACGTGTCTACTAGGGGTACCAGGTTTTAAGGCAACTGACTTTAGTAGTTTTGCTACAAAAAACTGTAGTCGAGCTACCAATGTTAGTGGCTGCAGTGCCACACTCATCAATAGTCTAAATGTTACACTGCCGTGGGACCCCCAAGAGTTAAGCTTATTAGGATCAATGAGAATTGGCAATAAAACAAAAAATTGGACTCAAACTTGTTTTATATTTGGAGGACCCGCCTTTACTGGCACCAATTATTATAGAACATCTAACTGGATTGAATGGACAAATGTCACATCAAAAGAAAGGCGCTATAACGATTATTACGATCCAGCTGGTTATTGTGGGGACCAGGCGGCCCTAGGAGCCGAGACTAAGGGAGGAGTACCAATCTGGAACAATGGCACTCCAAAGGCCTTGCCTCCAGATGTCTTTTTAATATGTGGTGATAGAGCGTGGCAAGGAGTTCCACAGAACGTGTTTGGTGGGCCGTGCTATCTTGGAAAATTAACGTTATTAGCCCCAGATCAAAATTGGTGGAAAGATGTAAGAAATAAAACAATAGAAATCAAACATCGAACCAAACGAGAAATCACGGGTCTTTCCCCGGATTGTGATGATGAACTTGCCCTCCTCAGTACCACTGAGAGAGTGTTCCTGTCCCTGTTCATACCTGGGGGGGCAGCAGGACGAGCCCTGAAACAGGTTGGGCAATTAGCCTGTTGGGCTAAAAAACAAGCAAAAGTCACCACCCAGGTAATAGAAACACTATTAGAGGATCAAAATAGCTTACGCCACGCAATTTTGCAAAATAGAGCAGCAATTGATTTTTTATTATTAGCCCAAGGACATGGTTGTGAGGATTTTGAAGGCATGTGTTGTATGAACCTGTCTGATCACAGTGAATCAATTCACAAACAACTACGATGGCTGAAAGAGCATGCCAACAAAATTCGACAAAATCAGGGGTTTTTTGATGAGTGGTTAACCAGTTTGTTTGGGTCCTTACCATCATGGCTAAAGGGTTTGTTAGCTGAGGGATTACGACTTTTAATAATTTTGGTTATCATAGGTCTGTGTTTTTGCGTAGCATGTAGCTGTGTAAAAAAGGCTTTTAGAACAATGATAAATCATGCCTGGATCGCTCAAAAACAAGAAGGGGGAATTGTGGAAGAATGGTTAAGTGAAAAAGGACACAGCTTAATTGATGTGAGCAATCCAGCCTTTGATGGGGCCTGGGAGCCAGAGATCAAGGTGAAATTCCCTTGAGAACAGCAGAAGGAGTACTTGGTAAAGCAAGATAAACGGGACTAAGCCTGGGAAAGTGCTGATAAGACCCCCTTTGTGAACAGTGCGTGAACGGCAACTTTGTACCAATCATATAATTGTTTTAAGCGCGTGGACAAGTATAGTTATCCAATAGAATAGTCGCTGTTAGCGCGTGCTTTGCTTAGCATCTATATAAACCTGTTAAGTAATCTGAATAAAGGAGAACGACCATACTCATATTGAGATTCATCGTTACTCCGGGTCCGTCTCCCACTCCGACAAAAGCTTTTGGGGAAAGCGAATGTCTGTGTGGCAGTGAATGCAGTTCCAAGGGACAGTGAAAACCAGCTACAGCATTCCATGATGGCAGCTTTTGTGCGGGCGCAATCGCTGGACGTTTCGAATTTGGCAGTCGGGTTCTGTGAGAGAGAGATACACAGTGTTGCCCCTTTACGAACCAAATCTTTTGGGGAAAGCGAATGTCTGTGTGGCAGTGAATGCAGTTCCAAGGGACAGTGAAAACCAGCTACAGCATTCCGTTCTGTCAGCTTTCGTGTGGGATAAATCGCTGGACGTTTCGAATTGGGCAGCCGGGCTCTGCTAGACAGAGATACACAGTGTTGCCCCATTACCAAGCAAAGCTTTTGTGGAAAGCGAATGTCTGTGTGGCAGCGAATGCAGTTCCAAGGGACAGTGAAAACCAGCTACAGCATTCCGTGCTGTCAGCTTTCGTGTGGGCGCAATCGCTGGACGTTTCAAATATGGCAGCCGGGCTCTGCGAGAGACACATACACAGTGTTGCCCCTTTACGAACCAAAGCTTTTGGGGAAAGCGAATGTCTGTGTGGCAGCGAATGCAGTTCCAAGGGACAGTGAAAACCAGCTACAGCATTCCGTGCTGGCAGCTTTTGTGCGGGCGCAATCGCTGGACGTTTCGAACTTGACAGCTGGGCTCTGCAAGAGTGAGATACACAATGTTGCCCCTTTACGAACCAAAGCTTTTGGGGAAAGCGAATGTCTGTGTGGCAGTGAATGCAGTTCCAAGGGACAGTGAAAACCAGCTACAGCATTCCGTTTTGGCAGCTTTCGTGTGGGCGCAATCGCTGGACATTTCAAATATGGCAGCCGGGCTCTGCGAGAGACACATACACAGTGTTGCCCCTTTACGAACCAAAGCTTTTGGGGAAAGCGAATGTCTGTGTGGCAGCGAATGCAGTTCCAAGGGACAGTGAAAACCAGCTACAGCATTCCGTGCTGGTAGCTTTTGTGCGGGCGCAATCACTGGACGTTTCAAATATGGCAGCCGGGCTCTGCGAGAGACACATACACAGTGTTGCCCCTTTACGAACCAAAGCTTTTTGGGAAAGCGAATGCCTGTGTGGCAGCGAATGCAGTTCCAAGGGACAGTGAAAACCAGCTACAGCATTCCGTGCTGGTAGCTTTTGTGCGGGCGCAATCACTGGACGTTTCGAATTTGGCAGCCGGGCTCTGCAAGAGACACATACACAGTGTTGCCCCTTTACGAACCAAAGGTTTTTGGGAAAGCGAATGCCTGTGTGGCAGCGAATGCAGTTCCAAGGGACAGTGAAAACCAGATACAGCATTCCGTGCTGGCAGCTTTCGTGTGGGAGAAATGGCTGGACGTTTCGAATTTGGCAGCCGGGCTCTGCGAGAGATACATACACAGTGTTGCCCCATTACCAAGCAAAGCTTTTGGGGAAAGCGAATGTCTGTGTGGCAGCAAATGCAGTTCCAAGGGACAGTGAAAACCAGCTACAGCATTCCGTGCTGGCAGCTTTCGTGTGGGGGAAATCGCTGGACTTTTCGAATTTGGCAGCCGGGTTCTGCGAGAGACACATACAGAGTGTTGCCCCTTTACGAACCAAAGCTTTTGGGGAAAGCGAATGTCTGTGTGGCAGCGAATGCAGTTCCAAGGGACAGTGAAAAGCAGCTACAGAATTCCGTGCTGGCAGCTTTCGTGTGGGAGAAATCGCTGGATGTTTCGAATTTGGCAGCCGGGCTCTGCGAGAGACACATACACAATGTTGCCCGATTACTAGGTAAGGCTTTTGGGGAAAGCGAATGTCTGTGTGGCAGCGAATGCAGTTCCAAGGGACAGTGAAAACCAGCTACAGCATTCCATGCTGGCAGCTTTCGTGAGGGAGAAATCGCTGGATGTTTCGAATTTGGCAGCCGGGCTCTGATGGACAGAGATACACAGTGTTGCCCCATTACCAAGCAAAGCTTTTGGGGAAAGCGAATGTCTGTGTGGCAGCGAATGCAGTTCCAAGGGACAGTGAAAACCAGCTACAGCATTCCGTGCTGGCAGCTTTCATGTGGGCGCAATTGCGTGACGTTTCGAATTTGGCAGCCGGGCTCTGCAAGAGTGAGATACACAGTGTTGCCCCTTTACGAACCAAAGCTTTTGGGGAAAGCGAATGTCTGTGTGGCAGCGAATGCAGTTCCAAGGGACAGTGAAAACCAGCTACAGCATTCCGTGCTGGCAGCTTTCGTGTGGGCGCAATCGCGTGACGTTTCGAATTTGGCAGCCGGGCTCTGCTAGACAGAGATACACAGTGTTGCCCAATTACCAAGCAAAGCTTTTGTGGAAAGCGAATGTCGGTGTGGCAGCGAATGCAGTTTCAAGGGACAGTGAAAACCAGCTACAGCATTCCGTGCTGGTAGCTTTTGTGCGGGCGCAATCACTGGACGTTTCGAATTTGGCAGCCGGGCTCTGCAAGAGACACATACACAGTGTTGTCCCTTTACGAACCAAAGGTTTTTGGGAAAGCGAATGCCTGTGTGGCAGCGAATGCAGTTCCAAGGGACAGTGAAAACCAGATACAGCATTCCGTGCTGGCAGCTTTCGTGTGGGAGAAATGGCTGGACGTTTCGAATTTGGCATCCGGGCTCTGCGAGAGATACATACACAGTGTTGCCCCATTACCAAGCAAAGCTTTTGGGGAAAGCGAATGTCTGTGTGGCAGCAAATGCAGTTCCAAGGGACAGTGAAAACCAGGTACAGCATTCCGTGCTGGCAGCTTTTGTGTGGGCGCAATCGCTGGACGTTTCGAACTTGACAGCTGGGCTCTGCAAGAGTGAGATACACAGTGTTGCCCCTTTACGAACCAAAGCTTTTGGGGAAAGCGAATGTCTGTGTGGCAGTGAATGCAGTTCCAAGGGACAGTGAAAACCAGCTACAGCATTCCATGCTGGCAGCTTTCGTGTGGGCGCAATCGCTGGACGTTTCAAATATGGCAGCCGGGCTCTGCGAGAGACACATACACAGTGTTGCCCCTTTACGAACCAAAGCTTTTGGGGAAAGCGAATGTCTGTGTGGCAGTGAATGCAGTTCCAAGGGACAGTGAAAACCAGCTACAGCATTCCGTGCTGGCAGCTTTCCTGTGGGCGCAGTCGCTGGACGTTTCGAATTTGGCAGCCGGGCTCTGCGAGAGACACATACACAGTGTTGCCCCTTTACGAACCAAAGCTTTTCGGGAAAGCGAATGTCTGTGTGGCAGCGAATGCAGTTCCAAGGGACAGTGAAAAGCAGCTACAGCATTGCGTGCTGGCAGCTTTCGTGTGGGCGCAATCGCTGGATGTTTCGAATTTGGCAGCTGGGATCTGCGAGAGACACATACACAGTGTTGCCCCTTAATGAACCAAAGCTTTTGGGGAAAGCGAATGTCTGTGTGGCAGCGAATGCAGTTCCAAGGGACAGTGAAAACCAGCTACAGCATTCCGTGCTGGCAGCTTTTGTGCGGGCGCAATCGCTGGACGTTTCGAACTTGACAGCTGGGCTCTGCAAGAGTGAGATACACAGTGTTGCCCCATTACCAAGCAAAGCTTGTGGGGAAAGCGAATGTCTGTGTGGCAGCGAATGCAGTTCCAAGGGACAGTGAAAACCAGCTACAGCATTCCGTGCTGGCAGCTTTCCTGTGGGCGCAATCGCTGGACGTTTCGAATTTGGCAGCCGGGCTCTGCGAGAGATACATACAGAGTGTTGCCCCTTTACGAACCAAAGCTTTTCGGGAAAACGAATGTCTGTGTGGCAGCGAATGCAGTTCCAAGGGACAGTGAAAACCAGCTACAGCATTCCGTGCTAGCAGCTTTCGTGTGGGAGAAATGGCTGGACGTTTCGAATTTACAGCCGGGCTCTGCGAGAGACACATACACAGTGTTGCCCCTTAATGAACCAAAGCTTTTGGCGAAAGCGAATGTCTGTGTGGCAGCGAATGCAGTTCCAAGGGACAGTGAAAACCAGCTACAGCATTCCGTGCTGGCAGCTTTTGTGCGGGCGCAATCGCTGGACGTTTGGAACTTGACAGCCGGGCTCTGCAAGAGTGAGATACACAGTGTTGCGCCTTTACGAACCAAAGCTTTCGGGGAAAGCGAATATCTGTGTGGCAGTGAATGCCGTTCCAAGGGACAGTGAAAACCAGCTACAGCATTCCATGCTGGTAGCTTTCGTGAGGGAGAAATCGCTGGATGTTTCGAATTTGGCAGCCGGGCTCTGATAGACAGACATACACAGTGTTGCCCCATTACCAAGCAAAGCTTTCGGGGAAAGCGAATGTCTGTGTGGCAGCGAATGCAGTTCCAAGGGACAGTGAAAACCAGCTACAGCATTCCGTGCTGGCAGGTTTCGTGTGGGCGCAATCGCGTGACGTTTCGAATTTGGCAGCCGGGCTCTGCGAGAGTGAGATACACAGTGTTGCCCCTTTACGAACCAAAGCTTTTGGGGAAAGCGAATATCTGTGTGGCAGTGAATGCCGTTCCAAGGGACAGTGAAAACCAGCTACAGCATTCCATGCTGGCAGCTTTCGTGTGGGAGAAAACGCTGGATGTTTCGAATTTGGCAGTCGGGCTCTGCTAGACAGAGATACAGAGTGTTGCCCAATTACCAAGCAAAGCTTTTGTGGAAAGCGAATGTCTGTGTGGCAGCGAATGCAGTTCCAAGGGACAGTGAAAACCACCTACAGCATTCCGTACTGGTAGCTTTCGTGCGGGTGCAATTGCTCGACGTTTCGAATTTGGCAGCCGGGCTCTGCAAGAGTGAGATACACAGTGTTGCCCCTTTACGAACCAAAGCTTTTGGGGAAAGCGAATGTCTGTGTGGCAGTGAATGCAGTTCCAAGGGACAGTGAAAACCAGCTACAGCATTCCGTGCTGCCAGCTTTCGTGTGGGCGCTATCGCTGGATGTTTCGAATTTGGCAGCCAGGCTCTGAGAGAGAGAGATACACAGTGTTGCCCCTTTACAAACCAAAGCTTTCGGGGAAAGCGAATGTCTGTGTGGCAGCGAATGCAGTTCCAAGGGACAGTGAAAACCAGCTACAGCATTCCGTGCTGGCAGGTTTCCTGTGGGCGCAATCGCTGGACGTTTCGAATTTGGCAGCCGGGCTCTGCGAGAGACACATACACAGTGTTGCCCCTTTACGAACCAAAGCTTTTGGGGAAAGCGAATGTCTGTGTGGCAGTGAATGCAGTTCCAAGGGACAGTGAAAACCAGCTACAGCATTCCGTGCTGGCAGCTTTCGTGTGGGCGCTATCGCTGGATGTTTCGAATTTCGCAGCCGGGCTCTGCGAGAGACACATACACAGTGTTGCCCCTTTACGAACCAAAGCTTTTGGGGAAAGCGAATGTCTGTGTGGCAGAGAATGCAGTTCCAAGGGACAGTGAAAACCAGCTACAGCATTCCGTGCTGGCAGCTTTCGTGTGGGAGAAATCGCTGGACGATTCGAATTTGGCAGTCGGGTTCTGCGAGAGAGAGATACCAAGTGTTGCCCCTTTACGAAACAAATCTTTTGGGGAAAGCGAATGTCTGTGTGACAGTGAATGCAGTTCCAAGGGACAGTGAAAACCAGCTACAGCATTCCGTGCTGGCAGCTTTCGTGTTGGAGAAATCGCTGGATGTTTCGAATTTGGCAGCTGGGCTCTGCTAGACAGAGATACACAGTGGTGCCCCATTACCAAGCAAAGCTTTTGGGGAAAGCGAATGTCTGTGTGGCAGCGAATGCAGTTCCAAGGGACAGTGAAAACCAGCTACAGCATTCCGTGCTGGCAGCTTTCCTGTGGGCGCAATCGCTGGACGTTTCGAATTTGGCAGCCGGGCTCTGCGAGAGACACATACACAGTGTTGCCCCATTACCAAGAAAAGGTTTTGGGGAAAGCGAATGTCTGTGTGGCAGCGAATGCAGTTCCAAGGGACAGTGAAAACCAGCTACAGCATTCCGTGCTGGCATCTTTCGTGTGGGACAAATGGCTTGACGTTTCGAATTTGGCAGCCCGGCTCTGCGAGAGACACATACACAGTGTTGCCGATTACCAAGCAAAGCTTTTGGGGAAAGCGAATGTCTGTGTGGCAGCGAATGCAGTTCCAAGGGACAGTGAAAACCAGCTAGAGCATTCCGTGCTGGCAGCTTTTGTGCGGGCGCAATCGCTGGACGTTTCGAATTTGGCAGCCGGGCTCTGCGAGAGACACATACAAAGTGTTGCCCCTTTACGAACGAAAGCTTTTGGGGAAAGCGAATGTCTGTGTGGCAGCAAATGTAGTTCCAAGGGACAGTGAAAACCAGCTACAGCATTCCGTGCTGGCAGCTTTCGTGTGGGAAAAATCGCTGGACGTTTTGAATTTGGCAGCAGGGTTCTGCGAGAGATAAATACACAGTATTGCCCCATTACCAAGCAAAGCTTTTGGGGAAAGCGAATGTCTTTGTGGCAGCGAATGAAGTTCCAAGGGACAGTGAAAACCAGCTACAGCATTCCGTGCTGGCAGCTTTCGTGTGGGCGCTATCGCTGGACGTTTCGAATTTGGCAGCCGGGCTCTGCGAGAGACACATACACAGTGTTGCCCCATTACCAAGAAAAGGTTTTGGGGAAAGCGAATGTCTGTGTGGCAGCGAATGCAGTTCCAAGGGACAGTGAAAACCAGCTACAGCATTCCGTGCTGGCAGCTTTCGTGCGGGTGCAATTGCTAGACGTTTCGAATTTGGCAGCCGGGCTCTGCAAGAGTGAGATACACAGTGTTGCCCCTTTACGAACCAAAGCTTTTGGGGAAAGCGAATGTCTGTGTGGCAGTGAATGCAGTTCCAAGGGACAGTGAAAACCAGCTACAGCATTCCGTGCTGGCAGCTTTCGTGTGGGCGCTATCGCTGGATGTTTCGAATTTGGCAGCTGGGCTCTGCGAGAGACACATACACAGTGTTGCCCCTTTACAAACCAAAGCTTTCGGGGATAGCGAATGTCTGTGTGGCAGCGAATGCAGTTCCAAGGGACAGTGAAAACCAGCTACAGCATTCCGTGCTGCCAGCTTTCGTGTGGGCGCAATCGCTGGACGTTTCGAATTTGGCAGCCGGGCTCTGCGAGAGACACATACACAGTGTTGCCCCTTTACGAACCAAAGCTTTTGGGGAAAGCGAATGCCTGTGTGGCAGCGAATGCAGTTCCAAGGGACAGTGAAAACCAGCTACAGCATTCCGTGCTGGCAACTTTCGTGTGGGAGAAATGGCTGGACGATTCGAATTTGGCAGTCGGGTTCTGCGAGAGAGAGATACACAGTGTTGCCCCTTTACGAAACAAATCTTTTGGGGAAAGCGAATGTCTGTGTGGCAGCGAATGCAGTTCCAAGGGACAGTGAAAACCAGCTACAGCATTCCGTGCTGGCAGCTTTCGTGTTGGAGAAATCGCTGGATGTTTCGAATTTGGCAGCTGGGCTCTGCTAGACAGAGATACACAGTGTTGCCCCATTACCAAGCAAAGCTTTTGGGGAAAGCGAATGTCTGTGTGGCAGCGAATGCAGTTCCAAGGGACAGTGAATACCAGCTACAGCATTCCGTGCTGGCAGCTTTCGTGTGGGCGCAATCGCTGGACGTTTCGAATTTGGCAGCCGGGCTCTGCGAGAGAGAGATACACAGTGTTGCCCCATTACCAAGCAAAGCTTTTGGGGAAAGCGAATGTCTGTGTGGCAGCGAATGCAGTTCCAAGGGACAGTGAAAACCAGCTAGAGCATTCCGTGCTGGCAGCTTTTGTGCGGGCGCAATCGCTGGACGTTTCGAATTTGGCAGCCGGGCTCTGCGAGAGACACATACAAAGTGTTGCCCCTTTATGAACGAAAGCTTTTGGGGAAAGCAAATGTCTGTGTGGCAGCGAATGCAGTTCCAAGGGACAGTGAAAACCAGCTACAGCATTCCGTACTGGCAGCTTTCGTGTGGGCGCAATCGCTGGACGTTTCGAATTTGGCAGTCGGGTTCTGTGAGAGAGAGATACACAGTGTTGCGCCTTTACGAACCAAAGCTTTTGGGGAAAGCGAATGTCTGTGTGGCAGCGAATGCAGTTCCAAGGGACAGTGAAAACCAGCTACAGCATTCCGTGCTGGCATCTTTCGTGTGGGAGAAATGGCTTGACGTTTCGAATTTGGCAGCCCGGCTCTGCGAGAGACACATACACAGTGTTGCCCCTTTACGAACCAAAGCTTTTGGGGAAAGCGAATGTCTGTGTGGCAGCGAATGCAGTTCCAAGGGACAGTGAAAACCAGCTAGAGCATTCCGTACTGGCAGCTTTCGTGTGGGCGCAATCGCGTGACGTTTCGAATTTGGCAGCCGGGCTCTGCGAGAGTGAGATACACAGTGTTGCCCCTTTACGAACCAAAGCTTTTGGGGAAAGCGAATGTCTGTGTGGCAGCGAATGCAGTTCCAAGGGACAGTGAAAACCAGCTACAGCATTCCATGCTGGCAGCTTTCGTGTGGGAGAAATAGCTGGATGTTTCGAATTTGGCAGCCGGGCTCTGCTAGACAGAGATACACAGTGTTGCACAATTACCAAGCAAAGCTTTTGGGGAAAGCGAATGCCTGTGTGGCAGCGAATGCAGTTCCAAGGGACAGTGAAAACCAGCTACAGCATTCCGTGCTGGCAGCTTTCGTGTGGGGGAAATCGCTGGACTTTTCGAATTTGGCAGCCGGGTTCTGCGAGAGACACATACACAGTGTTGCCCCTTTACGAACCAAAGGTTTTGGGGAAAGCGAATGTCTGTGTGGCAGCGAATGCAGTTCCAAGGGACAGTGAAAACCAGCTACAACAGTCCGTGCTGGCAGCTTTCGTGTGGGAGAAATCGCTGGATGTTTCTAATTTACAGCCGGGCTCTGCGAGAGACACATACACAGTGTTGCCCCTTTACGAACCAAAGCTTTTGGGGAAAGCGAATGTCTGTGTGGCAGCGAATGCAGTTCCAAGGGACAGTGAATACCAGCTACAGCATTCCGTGCTGGCAGCTTTCGTGTGGGCACAATCGCTGGATGTTTCGAATTTGGCAGCTGGGCTCTGCGAGAGACACATACACAGTGTTGCCCCTTTACGAACCAAAGCTTTCGGGGAAAGCGAATGCCTGTGTGGCAGCGAATGCAGTTCCAAGGGACAGTGAAAACCACCTACAGCATTCCGTACTGGCAGCTTTCGTGCGGGTGCAATTGCTAGACGTTTCGAATTTGCCAGCTGGGCTCTGCAAGAGTGAGATACACAGTGTTGCCCCTTTCCGAACCAAAGCTTTTGGGGAAAGCGAATGTCTGTGTGGCAGTGAATGCAGTTCCAAGGGACAGTGAAAAACAGCTACAGCATTCCGTGCTGGGAGCTTTCGTGTGGGCGCTATCGCTGGATGTTTCGAATTTGGCAGCCGGGCTCTGCAAGAGACACATACACAGTGTTGCCCCTTTACGAACCAAAGCTTTTGGGGAAAGCGAATGCCTGTGTGGCAGCGAATGCAGTTCCAAGGGACAGTGAAAACCAGCTACAGCATTCCGTGCTGGCAGCTTTCGTGTGGGCGCAATCGCGTGACGTTTCGAATTTGACAGCCGGGCTCTGCAAGAGTGAGATACACAGTGTTGCCCCTTTATGAACCAAAACTTTTGGGGAAAGCGAATATCTGTGTGGCAGTGAATGCCGTTCCAAGGGACAGTGAAAACCAGCTACAGCATTCCATGCTGGCAGCTTTCGTGAGGGAGAAATCGCTGGATGTTTCGAATTTGGCAGCCGGGCTCTGATGGACAGAGATACACAGTGTTGCCCCATTACCAAGCAAAGCTTTTGGGGAAAGCGAATGTCTGTGTGGCAGCGAATGCAGTTCCAAGGGACAGTGAAAACCAGCTACAGCATTCCGTGCTGGCAGCTTTCATGTGGGCGCAATTGCGTGACGTTTCGAATTTGGCAGCCGGGCTCTGCAAGAGTGAGATACACAGTGTTGCCCCTTTACGAACCAAAGCTTTTGGGGAAAGCGAATGTCTGTGTGGCAGAGAATGCAGTTCCAAGGGACAGTGAAAACCAGCTACAGCATTCCGTGCTGGCAGCTTTCGTGTGGGCGCAATCGCGTGACGTTTCGAATTTGGCAGCCGGGCTCTGCTAGACAGAGATACACAGTGTTGCCCAATTACCAAGCAAAGCTTTTGTGGAAAGCGAATGTCGGTGTGGCAGCGAATGCAGTTTCAAGGGACAGTGAAAACCAGCTACAGCATTCCGTGCTGGTAGCTTTTGTGCGGGCGCAATCACTGGACGTTTCGAATTTGGCAGCCGGGCTCTGCAAGAGACACATACACAGTGTTGTCCCTTTACGAACCAAAGGTTTTTGGGAAAGCGAATGCCTGTGTGGCAGCGAATGCAGTTCCAAGGGACAGTGAAAACCAGATACAGCATTCCGTGCTGGCAGCTTTCGTGTGGGAGAAATGGCTGGACGTTTCGAATTTGGCATCGGGGCTCTGCGAGAGATACATACACAGTGTTGCCCCATTACCAAGCAAAGCTTTTGGGGAAAGCGAATGTCTGTGTGGCAGCAAATGCAGTTCCAAGGGACAGTGAAAACCAGGTACAGCATTCCGTGCTGGCAGCTTTTGTGTGGGCGCAATCGCTGGACGTTTCGAACTTGACAGCTGGGCTCTGCAAGAGTGAGATACACAGTGTTGCCCCTTTACGAACCAAAGCTTTTGGGGAAAGCGAATGTCTGTGTGGCAGTGAATGCAGTTCCAAGGGACAGTGAAAACCAGCTACAGCATTCCATGCTGGCAGCTTTCGTGTGGGCGCAATCGCTGGACGTTTCAAATATGGCAGCCGGGCTCTGCGAGAGACACATACACAGTGTTGCCCCTTTACGAACCAAAGCTTTTGGGGAAAGCAAATGTCTGTGTGGCAGCGAATGCAGTTCCAAGGGACAGTGAAAACCAGGCACAGCATTCCGTGCTGGTAGCTTTTGTGCGGGCGCAATCACTCGACGTTTCAAATATGGCATCCGGGCTCTGCGAGAGACACATACACAGTGTTGCCCCTTTACGAACCAAAGCTTTTTGGGAAAGCGAATGCCTGTGTGGCAGCGAATGCAGTTCCAAGGGACAGTGAAAACCAGCCACAGCATTCCGTGCTGGCAGCTTTCGTGTGGGAGAAATGGCTGGACGTTTCGAATTTGGCAGCCGGGCTCTGCGAGAGATACATACACAGTGTTGCCCCATTACCAAGCAAAGCTTTTGGGGAAAGCGAATGTCTGTGTGGCAGCAAATGCAGTTCCAAGGGACAGTGAAAACCAGCTACAGCATTCCGTGCTGGCAGCTTTCGTGTGGGGGAAATCGCTGGACTTTTCGAATTTGGCAGCCGGTTTCTGCGAGAGACACATACACAGTGTTGCCCCTTTACGAAGCAAAGCTTTTGGGGAAAGCGAATGTCTGTGTGGCAGCGAATGCAGTTCCAAGTGACAGTGCAAAGCAGCTACAGAATTCCGTGCTGGCAGCTTTCGTGTGGGAGAAATCGCTGGATGTTTCAAATTTGGCAGCCGGGCTCTGCGAGAGACACATACACAGTGTTGCCCGATTACTAGGTAAAGCTTTTGGGGAAAGCGAATGCCTGTGTGGCAGCGAATGCAGTTCCAAGGGACAGTGAAAAGCAGCTACAGAATTCCGTGCTGGCAGCTTTCGTGTGGGCGCAATCGCTGGATGTTTCGAATTTGCCAGCCGGGCTCTGCAAGAGTGAGATACACAGTTTTGCCCCTTTACGAACCAAAGCTTTTGGGGAAAGCGAATGTCTGTGTGGCAGTGAATGCAGTTCCAAGGGACAGTGAAAACCAGCTACAGCATTCCGTGCTGGCAGCTTTCCTGTGGGCGCAGTCGCTGGACGTTTCGAATTTGGCAGCCGGGCTCTGCGAGAGACACATACACAGTGTTGCCCCTTTACGAACCAAAGCTTTTCGGGAAAGCGAATGTCTGTGTGGCAGCGAATGCAGTTCCAAGGGACAGTGAAAAGCAGCTACAGCATTGCGTGCTGGCAGCTTTCGTGTGGGCGCAATCGCTGGATGTTTCGAATTTGGCAGCTGGGATCTGCGAGAGACACATACACAGTGTTGCCCCTTAATGAACCAAAGCTTTTGGGGAAAGCGAATGTCTGTGTGGCAGCGAATGCAGTTCCAAGGGACAGTGAAAACCAGCTACAGCATTCCGTGCTGGCAGCTTTTGTGCGGGCGCAATCGCTGGACGTTTCGAACTTGACAGCTGGGCTCTGCAAGAGTGAGATACACAGTGTTGCCCCATTACCAAGCAAAGCTTGTGGGGAAAGCGAATGTCTGTGTGGCAGCGAATGCAGTTCCAAGGGACAGTGAAAACCAGCTACAGCATTCCGTGCTGGCAGCTTTCCTGTGGGCGCAATCGCTGGACGTTTCGAATTTGGCAGCCGGGCTCTGCGAGAGATACATACAGAGTGTTGCCCCTTTACGAACCAAAGCTTTTCGGGAAAACGAATGTCTGTGTGGCAGCGAATGCAGTTCCAAGGGACAGTGAAAACCAGCTACAGCATTCCGTGCTAGCAGCTTTCGTGTGGGAGAAATGGCTGGACGTTTCGAATTTACAGCCGGGCTCTGCGAGAGACACATACACAGTGTTGCCCCTTAATGAACCAAAGCTTTTGGCGAAAGCGAATGTCTGTGTGGCAGCGAATGCAGTTCCAAGGGACAGTGAAAACCAGCTACAGCATTCCGTGCTGGCAGCTTTTGTGCGGGCGCAATCGCTGGACGTTTGGAACTTGACAGCCGGGCTCTGCAAGAGTGAGATACACAGTGTTGCGCCTTTACGAACCAAAGCTTTTGGGGAAAGCGAATGTCTGTGTGGCAGTGAATGCCGTTCCAAGGGACAGTGAAAACCAGCTACAGCATTCCGTGCTGCCAGCTTTCGTGTGGGCGCTATCGCTGGATGTTTCGAATTTGGCAGCCAGGCTCTGAGAGAGAGAGATACACAGTGTTGCCCCTTTACAAACCAAAGCTTTCGGGGAAAGCGAATGTCTGTGTGGCAGCGAATGCAGTTCCAAGGGACAGTGAAAACCAGCTACAGCATTCCGTGCTGGCAGGTTTCCTGTGGGCGCAATCGCTGGACGTTTCGAATTTGGCAGCCGGGCTCTGCGAGAGACACATACACAGTGTTGCCCCTTTACGAACCAAAGCTTTTGGGGAAAGCGAATGTCTGTGTGGCAGTGAATGCAGTTCCAAGGGACAGTGAAAACCAGCTACAGCATTCCGTGCTGGCAGCTTTCGTGTGGGCGCTATCGCTGGATGTTTCGAATTTCGCAGCCGGGCTCTGCGAGAGACACATACACAGTGTTGCCCCTTTACGAACCAAAGCTTTTGGGGAAAGCGAATGTCTGTGTGGCAGAGAATGCAGTTCCAAGGGACAGTGAAAACCAGCTACAGCATTCCGTGCTGGCAGCTTTCGTGTGGGAGAAATCGCTGGACGATTCGAATTTGGCAGTCGGGTTCTGCGAGAGAGAGATACCAAGTGTTGCCCCTTTACGAAACAAATCTTTTGGGGAAAGCGAATGTCTGTGTGACAGTGAATGCAGTTCCAAGGGACAGTGAAAACCAGCTACAGCATTCCGTGCTGGCAGCTTTCGTGTTGGAGAAATCGCTGGATGTTTCGAATTTGGCAGCTGGGCTCTGCTAGACAGAGATACACAGTGGTGCCCCATTACCAAGCAAAGCTTTTGGGGAAAGCGAATGTCTGTGTGGCAGCGAATGCAGTTCCAAGGGACAGTGAAAACCAGCTACAGCATTCCGTGCTGGCAGCTTTCCTGTGGGCGCAATCGCTGGACGTTTCGAATTTGGCAGCCGGGCTCTGCGAGAGACACATACACAGTGTTGCCCCATTACCAAGAAAAGGTTTTGGGGAAAGCGAATGTCTGTGTGGCAGCGAATGCAGTTCCAAGGGACAGTGAAAACCAGCTACAGCATTCCGTGCTGGCATCTTTCGTGTGGGACAAATGGCTTGACGTTTCGAATTTGGCAGCCCGGCTCTGCGAGAGACACATACACAGTGTTGCCGATTACCAAGCAAAGCTTTTGGGGAAAGCGAATGTCTGTGTGGCAGCGAATGCAGTTCCAAGGGACAGTGAAAACCAGCTAGAGCATTCCGTGCTGGCAGCTTTTGTGCGGGCGCAATCGCTGGACGTTTCGAATTTGGCAGCCGGGCTCTGCGAGAGACACATACAAAGTGTTGCCCCTTTACGAACGAAAGCTTTTGGGGAAAGCGAATGTCTGTGTGGCAGCAAATGTAGTTCCAAGGGACAGTGAAAACCAGCTACAGCATTCCGTGCTGGCAGCTTTCGTGTGGGAAAAATCGCTGGACGTTTTGAATTTGGCAGCAGGGTTCTGCGAGAGATAAATACACAGTATTGCCCCATTACCAAGCAAAGCTTTTGGGGAAAGCGAATGTCTTTGTGGCAGCGAATGAAGTTCCAAGGGACAGTGAAAACCAGCTACAGCATTCCGTGCTGGCAGCTTTCGTGTGGGCGCTATCGCTGGACGTTTCGAATTTGGCAGCCGGGCTCTGCGAGAGACACATACACAGTGTTGCCCCATTACCAAGAAAAGGTTTTGGGGAAAGCGAATGTCTGTGTGGCAGCGAATGCAGTTCCAAGGGACAGTGAAAACCAGCTACAGCATTCCGTGCTGGCAGCTTTCGTGCGGGTGCAATTGCTAGACGTTTCGAATTTGGCAGCCGGGCTCTGCAAGAGTGAGATACACAGTGTTGCCCCTTTACGAACCAAAGCTTTTGGGGAAAGCGAATGTCTGTGTGGCAGTGAATGCAGTTCCAAGGGACAGTGAAAACCAGCTACAGCATTCCGTGCTGCCAGCTTTCGTGTGGGCGCTATCGCTGGATGTTTCGAATTTGGCAGCTGGGCTCTGCGAGAGACACATACACAGTGTTGCCCCTTTACAAACCAAAGCTTTCGGGGATAGCGAATGTCTGTGTGGCAGCGAATGCAGTTCCAAGGGACAGTGAAAACCAGCTACAGCATTCCGTGCTGCCAGCTTTCGTGTGGGCGCAATCGCTGGACGTTTCGAATTTGGCAGCCGGGCTCTGCGAGAGACACATACACAGTGTTGCCCCTTTACGAACCAAAGCTTTTGGGGAAAGCGAATGCCTGTGTGGCAGCGAATGCAGTTCCAAGGGACAGTGAAAACCAGCTACAGCATTCCGTGCTGGCAACTTTCGTGTGGGAGAAATGGCTGGACGATTCGAATTTGGCAGTCGGGTTCTGCGAGAGAGAGATACACAGTGTTGCCCCTTTACGAAACAAATCTTTTGGGGAAAGCGAATGTCTGTGTGGCAGCGAATGCAGTTCCAAGGGACAGTGAAAACCAGCTACAGCATTCCGTGCTGGCAGCTTTCGTGTTGGAGAAATCGCTGGATGTTTCGAATTTGGCAGCTGGGCTCTGCTAGACAGAGATACACAGTGTTGCCCCATTACCAAGCAAAGCTTTTGGGGAAAGCGAATGTCTGTGTGGCAGCGAATGCAGTTCCAAGGGACAGTGAATACCAGCTACAGCATTCCGTGCTGGCAGCTTTCGTGTGGGCGCAATCGCTGGACGTTTCGAATTTGGCAGCCGGGCTCTGCGAGAGAGAGATACACAGTGTTGCCCCATTACCAAGCAAAGCTTTTGGGGAAAGCGAATGTCTGTGTGGCAGCGAATGCAGTTCCAAGGGACAGTGAAAACCAGCTAGAGCATTCCGT
The DNA here is from genome assembly GCF_035582795.1 of Mycteria americana. Classification (NCBI taxonomy): domain Eukaryota; kingdom Metazoa; phylum Chordata; class Aves; order Ciconiiformes; family Ciconiidae; genus Mycteria; species Mycteria americana. Next base: position 1,519,145 of record NW_027445436.1, on the reverse strand, counting down.
GCTGGCAGCTTTTGTGCGGGCGCAATCGCTGGACGTTTCGAATTTGGCAGCCGGGCTCTGCGAGAGACACATACAAAGTGTTGCCCCTTTATGAACGAAAGCTTTTGGGGAAAGCAAATGTCTGTGTGGCAGCGAATGCAGTTCCAAGGGACAGTGAAAACCAGCTACAGCATTCCGTACTGGCAGCTTTCGTGTGGGCGCAATCGCTGGACGTTTCGAATTTGGCAGTCGGGTTCTGTGAGAGAGAGATACACAGTGTTGCGCCTTTACGAACCAAAGCTTTTGGGGAAAGCGAATGTCTGTGTGGCAGCGAATGCAGTTCCAAGGGACAGTGAAAACCAGCTACAGCATTCCGTGCTGGCATCTTTCGTGTGGGAGAAATGGCTTGACGTTTCGAATTTGGCAGCCCGGCTCTGCGAGAGACACATACACAGTGTTGCCCCTTTACGAACCAAAGCTTTTGGGGAAAGCGAATGTCTGTGTGGCAGCGAATGCAGTTCCAAGGGACAGTGAAAACCAGCTAGAGCATTCCGTACTGGCAGCTTTCGTGTGGGCGCAATCGCGTGACGTTTCGAATTTGGCAGCCGGGCTCTGCGAGAGTGAGATACACAGTGTTGCCCCTTTACGAACCAAAGCTTTTGGGGAAAGCGAATGTCTGTGTGGCAGCGAATGCAGTTCCAAGGGACAGTGAAAACCAGCTACAGCATTCCATGCTGGCAGCTTTCGTGTGGGAGAAATAGCTGGATGTTTCGAATTTGGCAGCCGGGCTCTGCTAGACAGAGATACACAGTGTTGCACAATTACCAAGCAAAGCTTTTGGGGAAAGCGAATGCCTGTGTGGCAGCGAATGCAGTTCCAAGGGACAGTGAAAACCAGCTACAGCATTCCGTGCTGGCAGCTTTCGTGTGGGGGAAATCGCTGGACTTTTCGAATTTGGCAGCCGGGTTCTGCGAGAGACACATACACAGTGTTGCCCCTTTACGAACCAAAGGTTTTGGGGAAAGCGAATGTCTGTGTGGCAGCGAATGCAGTTCCAAGGGACAGTGAAAACCAGCTACAACAGTCCGTGCTGGCAGCTTTCGTGTGGGAGAAATCGCTGGATGTTTCTAATTTACAGCCGGGCTCTGCGAGAGACACATACACAGTGTTGCCCCTTTACGAACCAAAGCTTTTGGGGAAAGCGAATGTCTGTGTGGCAGCGAATGCAGTTCCAAGGGACAGTGAATACCAGCTACAGCATTCCGTGCTGGCAGCTTTCGTGTGGGCACAATCGCTGGATGTTTCGAATTTGGCAGCTGGGCTCTGCGAGAGACACATACACAGTGTTGCCCCTTTACGAACCAAAGCTTTCGGGGAAAGCGAATGCCTGTGTGGCAGCGAATGCAGTTCCAAGGGACAGTGAAAACCACCTACAGCATTCCGTACTGGCAGCTTTCGTGCGGGTGCAATTGCTAGACGTTTCGAATTTGCCAGCTGGGCTCTGCAAGAGTGAGATACACAGTGTTGCCCCTTTCCGAACCAAAGCTTTTGGGGAAAGCGAATGTCTGTGTGGCAGTGAATGCAGTTCCAAGGGACAGTGAAAAACAGCTACAGCATTCCGTGCTGGGAGCTTTCGTGTGGGCGCTATCGCTGGATGTTTCGAATTTGGCAGCCGGGCTCTGCAAGAGACACATACACAGTGTTGCCCCTTTACGAACCAAAGCTTTTGGGGAAAGCGAATGCCTGTGTGGCAGCTTATGCAGGTCCAAGGGACAGTGAAAACCAGCCACAGCATTCCATGCTGGCAGCTTTCGTGTGGGCGCAGTCGCTGGAAGTTTCGAATTTGGCAGCTGGGCTCTGCGAGAGACACATACAGAGTGTTGCCCCTTTACGAACCAAAGCTTTTGGGGAAAGCGAATGTCTGTGTGGCAGCGAATGCAGTTCCAAGGGACAGTGAAAACCAGCTACAGCATTCCGTGCTGGCAGCTTTCATGTGGGCGCAATCGCTGGACGTTTCGAATTTGGCAGTCGGGCTCTGCGAGAGAGAGATACACAGTGTTGGCCCTTTACGAACCAAAGCTTTTGGGGAAAGCGAATGTCTGTGTGGCAGCGAATGCAGTTCCAAGGGACAGTGAAAACCACCTACAGCATTCCGTACTGGCAGCTTTCGTGCGGGTGCAATTGCTAGACGTTTCGAATTTGGCAGCCGGGCTCTGCAAGAGTGAGATACACAGTGTTGCCCCTTTACGAACCAAAGCTTTTGGGGAAAGCGAATGTCTGTGTGGCAGTGAATGCAGTTCCAAGGGACAGTGAAAACCAGCTACAGCATTCCGTGCTGCCAGCTTTCGTGTGGGCGCTATCGCTGGATGTTTCGAATTTGGCAGCCGGGCTCCGCGAGAGACACATACACAGTGTTGCCCCTTTACAAACCAAAGCTTTCGGGGAAAGCGAATGTCTGTGTGGCAGCGAATGCAGTTCCAAGGGACAGTGAAAACCAGCTACAGCATTCCGTGCTGCCAGCTTTCGTGTGGGCGCAATCGCTGGACGTTTCGAATTTGGCAGCCGGGCTCTGCGAGAGACACATACACAGTGTTGCCCCTTTACGAACCAAAGCTTTCGGGGAAAGCGAATGCCTGTGTGGCAGCGAATGCAGTTCTAAGGGACAGTGAAAACCACCTACAGCATTCCGTACTGGCAGCTTTCGTGCGGGTGCAATTGCTATACGTTTCGAATTTGCCAGCTGGGCTCTGCAAGAGTGAGATACACAGTGTTGCCCCTTTCCAAACCAAAGCTTTTGGGGAAAGCGAATGTCTGTGTGGCAGTGAATGCAGTTCCAAGGGACAGTGAAAACCAGCTACAGCATTCCGTGCTGGCAGCTTTCGTGTTGGAGAAATCGCTGGACGTTTCGAATTTGGCAGTCGGGTTCTGTGAGAGAGAGATACACAGTGTTGCCCCTTTACGAACCAAATCTTTTGGGGAAAGCGAATGTCTGTGTGGCAGCGAATGCAGTTCCAAGGGACAGTGAAAACCAGCTACAACAGTCCGTGCTGGCAGCTTTCGTGTGGGGGAAATCGCTGGACGTTTCGAATTTGGCAGCCGGGCTCTGCGAGAGAGAGATACACAGTGTTGCCCCATTACCAAGCAAAGCTTTTGGGGAAAGCGAATGTCTGTGTGGCAGCGAATGCAGTTCCAAGGGACAGTGAAAACCAGCTACAGCATTGCGATCTGGCAGCTTTGATGTGGGCGCAATCGCTGGACATTTCTAATTTGGCAGCCGGGCTCTGCGAGAGACACATACACAGTGTTGCCCCATTACCAAGCAAAGCTTTTGGGGAAAGCAAATGTCTGTGTGGCAGCGAATGCAGTTCCAAGGGACAGTGAAAACCAGCTACAGCATTCCGTGCTGGCAGCATTCGTGTGGGCGCAATCGCTGGAAGTTTCAAATTTGGCAGCCGGGCTCTGCGAGAGACACATACACAGTGTTGCCCCATTACCATGAAAACATTTTGGGGAAAGCGAATGTCTGTGTGGCAGCGACTGCAGTTCCTAGGGACAGTGAAAACCAGCTACAGCATTCCGTGCTGGCAGCTTTCGTGCAGGCGCAATCGCTGGACGTTTCGAATTTGGCAGCTGAGCTCTGCGAGAGACACATACACAGTGTTGCGCCTTTACGAACCAAAGCTTTTGGGGAAAGCGAATGTCTGTGTGGCAGCGAATGCAGTTCCAAGGGACAGTGAAAACCAGCTACAGCATTCCGTGCTGACAGCTTTCGTGTGGGAGAAATCGCTGGATGTTTCGAATTTGGCAGCCGGGCTCTGCTAGACAGAGATACACAGTGTTGCCCCTTTATGAACCAAAGCTTTTGGGGAAAGCGAATGTCTGTGTGGCAGCGAATGCAGTTCCAAGGGACAGTGAAAACCAGCTACAGCATTCCGTACTGGGAGCTTTCGTGCGGGCGCAATCGCTGGAAGTTTCGAATATGGCAGCCCTGCTCTGCGAGAGACACATACAAAGTGTTGCCCCATTACCAAAAAAACCTTTGGGGAAAGCGAATGCCTGTGTGGCAGTGAATGCAGTTCCAAGGGACAGTGAAAACCAGCCACAGCATTCCATGCTGCCAGCTTTCGTGTGGGCGCAATCGCTGGACGTTTCGAATTTGGCAGCCGGGCTCTGCGAGAGACACATACACAGTGTTGCCCCTTTACGAACCAAATCTTTTGGGGAAAGCGTATGTCTGTGTGGCAGCGAATGCAGTTCCAAGGGACAGTGAAAACCAGCTACAGCTTTGCGATCTGGCAGCTTTGATGTGGGCGCAATCGCTGGACGTCTCGAATTTGGCAGCCGGGCTCTGCGAGAGAGAGATACACAGTGTTGCCCCTTTATGAACCAAATCTTTTGGGCAAAGCATATGTCTGTGTGGCAGCGAATGCAGTTCCAAGGGACAGTGAAAACCAGCTACAGCATTCTGTGCTGGTAGCTTTCGTGTGGGCGCAATCGCTGGACGTTTCGAATTTGGCAACCGGGTTCTGCAAGTGTGAGATACACATTGTTGCCCCTTTACGAACCAAAGCTTTTGGGGAAAGCGAATGTCTGTGTGGCAGCGCATGCAGTTCCAAGGGACAGTGAAAACCAGCTACAGCATTCCGTGCTGGCAGCTTTCGTGTGGGGGAAATCGCTGGATGTTTCGAATTTGGCAGCCGGGCTCTGCCGGAGACACATACACTGTGTTGCACCATTACCATGAAAAACTTTTGGGGAAAGCGAATGTCTGTGTGGCAGCGAATGCAGTTCCAAGGGACAGTGAAAACCAGCTACAGCATTCCGTGCTGGCAGCTTTCGTGTGGGCGCAATCGCTGGATGTTTCGAATTTGGCAGCCGGGCTCTGCGAGAGACACATACAAATTGTTGCCCCTTTACGAACCAAAGCTTATGGGGAAAGCGTATGTCTGTGTGGCAGCGAATGCAGTTCCAAGGGACAGTGAAAACCAGCTACAGCATTGCGAGCTGGCAGCTTTCGTGTGGGCGCAATCGTTGGACGTTTCGAATTTGGCAGCCGGGCTCTACGAGAGACACATACACAGTGTTGCCACTTTACGAACCAAAGCTTTTGTGGAAAGCGAATGTCTGTGTGGCAGCGAATGCAGTTCCAAGGGACAGTGAAAACCAGCTACAGCATTCCGTGCCTGCAGCTTTCGTGTGGGCGCAATCGCTGGACGTTTCGAATTTGGCAGTCGGGCTCTGCGAGAGAGACATACACAGTGTTGCCCCTTTACGAACCAAAGCTTTTGGGGAAAGCAAATGTCTGTGTGGCAGCGAATGCAGTTCCAAGGGACAGTGAAAACCAGCTACAGCTTTGCGATCTGGCAGCTTTGATGTGGGCGCAATCGCTGGACGTCTCGAATTTGGCAGCCGGGCTCTGCGAGAGAGAGATACACAGTGTTGCCCCTTTACGAACCAAATCTTTTGGGCAAAGCATATGTCTGTGTGGCAGCGAATGCAGTTCCAAGGGACAGTGAAAACCAGCTACAGCATTCTGTGCTGGTAGCTTTCGTGTGGGCGCAATCGCTGGACGTTTCGAATTTGGCAACCGGGTTCTGCAAGTGTGAGATACACATTGTTGCCCCTTTACGAACCAAAGCTTTTGGGGAAAGCGAATGTCTGTGTGGCAGCGCATGCAGTTCCAAGGGACAGTGAAAACCAGCTACAGCATTCCGTGCTGGCAGCTTTCGTGTGGGGGAAATCGCTGGATGTTTCGAATTTGGCAGCCGGGCTCTGCCGGAGACACATACACTGTGTTGCACCATTACCATGAAAAACTTTTGGGGAAAGCGAATGTCTGTGTGGCAGCGAATGCAGTTCCAAGGGACAGTGAAAACCAGCTACAGCATTCCGTGCTGGCAGCTTTCGTGTGGGCGCAATCGCTGGATGTTTCGAATTTGGCAGCCGGGCTCTGCGAGAGACACATACAAATTGTTGCCCCTTTAAGAACCAAAGCTTATGGGGAAAGCGTATGTCTGTGTGGCAGCGAATGCAGTTCCAAGGGACAGTGAAAACCAGCTACAGCATTGCGTGCTGGCAGCTTTCATGTGGGCGCAATCGCTGGACGTTTCGAATTTGGCAGCCGGGCTCTGCGAGAGACACATACACAGTGTTGCCCCATTACCATGAAAACATTTTGGGGAAAGCGAATGTCTGTGTGGCAGCGAATGCAGTTCCAAGGGACAGTGAAAACCAGCTACAGCATTCCGTGCTGGCAGCTTTCGTATGGGAGAAATTGCTGAAAGTTTCGAATGTGGCAGCCGGGCTCTGCGAGAGACACATACACAGTATTGCCCCATTACATGGAAAACCTTTTGGGGAAAGCGAATGTCTGTGTGGCAGCGAATGCAGTTCCAAGGGACAGTGAAAACCAGCTACAGCATTCCGTGCTGGCAGCTTTCGTTTGGGCGCAATCGCTGGACGTTTCAAATTTGGCAGCCGGGCTCTGCGAGAGAGAGATACACAGTGTTGCCCCTTTACGAACCAAAGCTTTTGGGGAAAGCGAATGTCTGTGTGGCAGCGAATGCAGTTCCAAGGGACAGTGAAAACCAGCTACAGCATTCCGTGCTGGCAGCTTTTTTGTGGTCGCAATCGCTGGACGTTTCGAATTTGGCAGCCGGGCTCTGCGAGAGAGAGATACACAGTGTTGCCCCATTACCATGAAAACCTTTTGGGGAAAGCGAATGTCTGTGTGGCAGCGAATGCAGTTCCAAGGGACAGTGAAAACCAGCTACAGCATTCCGTGCTGGCAGCTTTCGTGTGGGCGCAATCGCTGGACGTTTCAAATTTGGCAGCCGGGCTCTGCGAGAGAGAGATACACAGTGTTGCCCCTTTACGAACTAAAGCTTTTGGGCAAAGCGTATGTCTGTGTGGCAGCGAATGCAGTTCCAAGGGACAGTGAAAACCAGCTACAGCATTCGGTGCTGGCAGCTTTCGTGTGGGAGAAATGGCTGGACGTTTCGAATTTGGCAGCCGGGCTCTGCGAGAGACAGATACAGAGTGTTGCCCCATTACCATGAAAAACTTTTGGGGAAAGCGAATGTCTGTGTGGCAGCGAATGCAGTTCCAAGGGACAGTGAAAACCAGCTACAGCATTCTGTGCTGGCAGCTTTCGTGTGGGCGCAATCGCTGGACGTTTCGAATTTGGCAGCCGGGCTCTGCGAGAGATACATACAGAGTGTTGCCCCTTTACGAACCAAAGCTTTTGGGGAAAGCGAATGTCTGTGTGGCAGCGAATGCAGTTCCAAGGGACAGTGGAAACCAGCCACAGCATTCCGTGCTGGCAGCTTTCGTGTGGGAGAAATCGCTGGACGTTTCGAATTTGGCAGCCGGGCTCTGCGAGAGACACATACAGAGTGTTGCCCCATTACCAAGCAAAGCTTTTGGGGAAAGCGAATGTCTGTGTGGCAGCGAATGCAGTTCCAAGGGACAGTGAAAACCAGCTACAGCATTCTGTGCTGGTAGCTTTCGTGTGGGAGAAATCGCTGGACGTTTCGAATTTGGCAGCCGGGCTCTGCGAGAGACACATACACAGTGTTGCCCTATTATCAAGCAAAGCTTTTGGGGAAAGCGAATGTCTGTGTGGCAGCGAATGCAGTTCCAAAGGACAGTGAAAACCAGCTACAGCATTCCGTGCTGGCAGCTTTCGTGTAGGAGAAATTGCTGGACGTATAGAATTTGGCAGCCGGGCTCTGCGAGAGAGAGATACAGAATGTTGCCCCATTACCAAGAAAACCTTTTGGGGAAAGCGAATGTCTGTGTGGCAGCGAATGCAGTTCCAAGGGACAGTGAAAACCAGCTACAGCATTCGGTGCTGGCAGCTTTTTTGTGGTCGCAATCGCTGGACGTTTCGAATTTGGCAGCCGGGCTCTGCGAGAGAGAGATACACAGTATTGCCCCTTTACGAACCAAAGCTTTTGGGGAAAGCGTATGTCTGTGTGGCAGCGAATGCAGTTCCAAGGGACAGTGAAAACCAGCTACAGCATTCCGTGCCTGTAGCTTTCGTGTGGGCGCAATCGCTGGACGTTTCGAATTTGGCAGTCGGGCTCTGCGAGAGAGAGATACACAGTGTTGCCCCTTTACGAACCAAAGCTTTTGGGGAAAGCAAATGTCTGTGTGGCAGCGAATGCAGTTCCAAGGGACAGTGAAAACCAGCTACAGCATTGCGAGCTGGCAGCTTTCGTGCGGGCGCAATCACTGGACGTTTCGAATTTGGCAGCCGGGCTCTGCGAGAGACACATACACAGGTTTGCCCCATTACCAAGCAAAGCTTTTGGGGAAAGCGAATGTCTGTGTGGCAGCGAATGCAGTTCCAAGGGACAGTGAAAACCACCTACAGCATTCCGTGCTGGCAGCTTTCGTGTGGGGGAAATCGCTGGACGTTTCGAATTTGGCAGTCGGGCTCTGCGAGAGAGAGATACACAGTGTTGCCCCTTTACGAACCAAAGCTTTTGGGGAAAGCAAATGTCTGTGTGGCAGCGAATGCAGTTCCAATGGACAGTGAAAACCAGCTACAGCATTGCGAGCTGGCAGCTTTCGTGCGGGCGCAATCGCTGGACGTTTCGAATTTGGCAGCCGGGCTCTGCGAGAGACACATACACAGTGTTGCCCCATTACCAAGCAAAGCTTTTGGGGAAAGCGAATGTCTGTGTGGCAGCGAATGCAGTTCCAAGGGACAGTGAAAACCACCTACAGCATTCCGTGCTGGCAGCTTTCGTGTGGGGGAAATCGCTGGACGTTTCGAATTTGGCAGCCGCGCTCTGCGAGAGACACATACACAGAGTTGCCCCATTACCATGAAAACATTTTGGGGAAAGCAAATGAGTGTGTGGCAGCGAATGCAGTTCCAAGGGACAGTGAAAACCAGCTACAGCATTCCGTGCTGGCAGCTTTCGTGTGGGAGAAATCGCTGGACGTTTCAAATTTGGCAGCCGGGCTCTGAAGAGAGAGATACACAGTGTTGCCCCTTTACGAACTAAAGCTTTTGGGCAAAGCGTATGTCTGTGTGGCAGTGAATGCAGTTCCAAGGGACAGTGAAAACCAGCTACAGCATTCGTTGCTGGCAGCTTTCGTGTGGGAGAAATGGCTGGACGTTTCGAATTTGGCAGCCGGGCTCTGCGAGAGACACATACACAGTCTTGCCCCATTACCATGAAAAACTTTTGGGGAAAGCGAATGTCTGTGTGGCAGCGAATGCAGTTCCTAGGGACAGTGAAAACCAGGTACAGCATTCCGTGCTGGCAGCTTTCGTGTGGGCGCAATCGCTGGACGTTTCGAATTTGGCAGCCGGGCTCTGTGAGAGAGAGATACACAGTGTTGCCCCTTTACGAACCAAAGCTTTTGGGGAAAGCGAATGTCTGTGTGGCAGCGAATGCAGTTCCAAGGGACAGTGGAAACCAGCCACAGCATTCCGTGCTGGCAGCTTTCGGGTGGGAGAAATCGCTGGACGTTTCGAATTTGGCAGCCGGGCTCTGCGAGAGACACATACACAGTGTTGCCCTATTACCAAGCAAAGCTTTTGGGGAAAGCGAATGTCTGTGTGGCAGCGAATGCAGTTCCAAGGGACAGTGAAAACCAGCTACAGCATTCCGTGCTGGCAGCATTCGTGTGGGCGCAATCGCTGGAAGTTTCGAATTTGGCAGCCGGGCTCTGCGAGAGACACATACACATTGTTGCCCCATTACCAAGAAAACCTTTGGGGAAAGCGAATGCCTGTGTGGCAGCGAATGCAGTTCCAAGGGACAGTGCAAAGCAGCTACAGCAGTCCGTGCTGGCAGCTTTCGTGTGGGGGAAATCGCTGGACGTTTCGAATTTGGCAGCCGGGCTCTGCGAGAGACACATACACAGTGTTGCCCCTTTACGAACCAAAGCTTTTGGGCAAACCGAATGTCTGTGTGGCAGCGAATGCAGTTCCAAAGGACAGTGAAAACTGGCTGCAGCATTCCGTGCTGGCAGCTTTCGTGTGGGAGAAATGGCTGGACGTTTCGAATTTGGCAGCCGGGCTCTGCGAGAGACAGATACAGAGTGTTGCCCCATTACCATGAAAAACTTTTGGGGAAAGCGAATGTCTGTGTGGCAGCGAATGCAGTTCCAAGGGACAGTGAAAACCAGCTACAGCATTCTGTGCTGGCAGCTTTCGTGTGGGCGCAATCGCTGGACGTTTCGAATTTGGCAGCCGGGCTCTGCGAGAGATACATACAGAGTGTTGCCCCTTTACGAACCAAAGCTTTTGGGGAAAGCGAATGTCTGTGTGGCAGCGAATGCAGTTCCAAGGGACAGTGGAAACCAGCCACAGCATTCCGTGCTGGCAGCTTTCGTGTGGGAGAAATGGCTGGACGTTTCGAATTTGGCAGCCGGGCTCTGCGAGAGACACATACAGAGTGTTGCCCCTTTACGAACCAAAGCTTTTTGGGAAAGCGAATGTCTGTGTGGCAGTGAATGCAGTTCCAAGGGACAGTGAAAACCAGCTACAGCATTCCGTGCTGGCAGCTTTCGTGTTGGAGAAATCGCTGGATGTTTCGAATTTGGCAGCTGGGCTGTGCTAGACAGAGATACACAGTGTTGCCCCATTACCAAGCAAAGCTTTTGGGGAAAGCGAATGTCTGTGTGGCAGCGAATGCAGTTCCAAGGGACAGTGAAAACCAGGAACAGCATTCCATGCTGACAGCTTTCGTGTGGGAGAAATCGCTGGATGTTTCGAATTTGGCAGCCGGGCTCTGCTAGACAGAGATACACAGTGTTGCCCCTTTATGAACCAAAGCTTTTGGGGAAAGCGAATGTCTGTGTGGCAGCGAATGCAGTTCCAAGGGACAGTGAAAACCAGCTACAGCATTCCGTACTGGGAGCTTTCGTGCGGGCGCAATCGCTGGAAGTTTCAAATATGGCAGCCGTGCTCTGCGAGAGACACATACAAAGTGTTGCCCCATTACCAAAAAAACCTTTGGGGAAAGCGAATGCCTGTGTGGCAGTGAATGCAGTTCCAAGGGACAGTGAAAACCAGCTACAGCATTCCATTCTGCCAGCTCTCGTGTGGGCGCAATCGCTGGACGTTGCGAATTTGGCAGCCGGGCTCTGCGAGAGACACATACACAGTGTTGCCCCATTACCAAGAAAAGCTTTTGGGGAAACCGAATGCCTGTGTGGCAGCGAATGCAGTTCCAAGGGACAGTGAAAACCAGCTACAGCAGTCCGTGCTGGCAGCTTTCGTGTGGGAGAAATCGCTGGATGTTTCGAATTTGGCAGCCGGGCTCTGCTAGACAGAGATACACAGTTTTGCCCCATTACCAAGAAAACCTCTGGGGAAAGCGAATGTCTGTGTGGCAGCGAATGCAGTTCCAAGGGACAGTGAAAACCAGCTGCAGCATTCCGTGCTGGCAGCTTTCGTGTGGGCGCAATCGCTGGACGTTTCGAATTTGGCAGCCGGGCTCTGCAAGAGTGAGATACACAGTGTTGCCCCTTTACGAACCAAAGCTTTTGGGGAAAGCGAATGTCTGTGTGGCAGCGACTGCAGTTCCCAGGGACAGTGAAAACCAGCTACAGCATTCCGTGGTGGTAGCTTTCGTATGGGAGAAATTGCTGGATGTTTCGAATTTGGCTGCCGGGCTCTGCAAGAGACACATACACAGTTTTGCCCCATTACCAAGAAAAGCGTTTGGGGCAAGCGAATGCCTGTGTGGCAGGGAATGCAGTTCTAAGGGACAGTGAAAACCAGCTACAGCATTCCGTGCTTGCAGCTTTCGTGTGGGAGAAATCGCTGGACGTTTCGAATTTGGCAGCCGGGCTCTGCGAGAGAGAGATACACAGTGTTGCCCCTTTACGAACCAAAGCTTTTGGGGAAAGCGAATGCCTGTGTGGCAGCGAATGCAGTTCCAAGGGACAGTGAAAACCAGCTACAGCATTCCGTGTTGGCAGCTTTCGTGTGGGCGCAATCGCTGACATTTCGAATTTGGCAGCCGGGCTCTGCAAGAGTGAGATACACAGTGTTGCCCCTTTACGAACCAAAGCTTTTGGGGAAAGCAAATGTCTGTGTGGCAGTGAATGCAGTTCCAAGGGACAGTGAAAACCAGCTACAGCATTCCGTGCTGGCAGCTTTCTTGTGGGCGCAATCGCTCGACGTTTCGAATTTGGCAGCCGGGCTCTGCGAGAGACACATACACAGTGTTGCCCCTTTACGAACCAAAGCTTTTGGGGAAAGCGAATGCTTGTGTGGCAGTGAATGCAGTTCCAAGGGACAGTGAAAACCAGCTACAGCATTCCGTGCTGGCAGCTTTCGTGTGGGCGCAATCGCTGAATGTTTCGAATTTGGCAGCCGGGCTCTGCTAGACAGAGATACGCAGTGTTGCCCTTTTACGAACCAAAGCTTTTGGGGAAAGCGAATGCCTGTGTGGCAGCGAATGCAGTTCCAAGGGACAGTGAAAACCAGCTACAGCATTCCGTGCTGGCAGCTTTCGTGTGGGCGCAATCGCTGGACGTTTCGAATTTGGCAGCCGGGCTCTGCAAGAGTGAGATACACAGTGTTGCCCCTTTACGAACCAAAGCTTTTGGGGAAAGCGAATGTCTGTGTGGCAGCGAATGCAGTTCCAAGGGACAGTGAAAACCAGCTACAGCTTTCCGTGCTGGCAGCTTTCGTGTGGGCGCAATCGCTGGACGTTTCGAATTTGGCAGCCGGGGTCTGCGAGAGACACATACACAGTGTTGCCCCTTTACGAACCAAAGCTTTTGGGGAAAGCGAATGCTTGTGTGGCAGTGAATGCAGTTCCAAGGGACAGTGAAAACCAGCTACAGCATTCCGTGCTGGCAGCTTTCGTGTGGGAGAAATCGCTGGACGTTACGAATTTGGCAGCCGGGCTCTGCGACAGACACATACACAATATTGCCACTTACCAAGAAAAGCTTTTGGGGAAAGCGAATGTCTGTGTGGCAGCGAATGCAGTTCCAAGGGACAGTGAAAACCAGCTACAGCATTCCGTGCTGGCAGCTTTCGTGTGGGAGAAATCGCTGGACGTTACGAATTTGGCAGCCGGGCTCTGCGACAGACACATACACAGTATTGCCACTTACCAAGAAAAGCTTTTGGGGAAAGCGAATGTCTGTGTGGCAGTGAATGCAGTTCCAAGGGACAGTGAAAACCAGCTACAGCATTCCGTGCTGGCAGCTTTCGTGTGGGAGAAATCGCTGGACGTTTCGAATTTGACAGCCGGGCTCTGCGAGAGACACATACAGAGTGTTGCCCCTTTACGAACCAAAGCTTTTGGGGCAAGCGAATGTCTGTGTGGCAGCGAATGCAGTTCCAAGGGACAGTGAAAACCAGCTACAGCATTCCGTGCTGGCAGCTTTCGTGTGGCGCAATCGCTAGACGTTGAGAAATTGGCAGCCGGGCTCTGCGAGAGACACATACACAGTTTTGCCCCTTTACGAACCAAAGCTTTTGGGGCAAGCGAATGTCTGTGTGGCAGCGAATGCAGTTCCAAGGGACAGTGAAAAGCAGCTACAGCATTCCGTGCTGGCAGCTTTCGTGTGGGAGAAATTGCTGGACGTTTCGAATTTGGCAGCCGGGCTCTGCGAGAGACACATACACAGTGTTGCCCCATTACCAAGAAAACCTTTGGGGAAAGCGAATGTCTGTGTGGCAGCGAATGCAGTTCCAAGGGACAGTGAAAACCAGCTACAGCATTCCGTGCTGGCAGCTTTCTTGTGGGAGAAATCGCTGGACGTTTCGAATTTGCATCCGGGCTCTGCTAGACAGAGATACACAGTGTTGCCCCTTTACGAACCAAAGCTTTTGCAGAAAGCGAATGCCTGTGTGGCAGCGAATGCAGTTCCAAGGGACAGTGAAAACCAGCTAGAGCATTCCGTGCTGGCAGCTTTCGTGTGGGAGAAATCGCTGGACGTTTCGAATTTGGCAGCTGGGCTCTGCGAGAGACACATACACAGTGTTGCCCCTTTACGAACCAAAGCTTTCGGGGAAAGCGAATGTCTGTGTGGCAGCGAATGCAGTTCCAAGGGACAGTGAAAACCAGCTACAGCATTCCGTGCTGGCAGCTTTCGTGTGGGAGAAATCGCTGGACGTTTCGAATTTGCAGCCGGGCTCTGCTAGACAGAGATACACAGTGTTGCCCCTTTACGAACCAAAGCTTTCGGGGAAAGCGAATGTCTGTGTGGCAGCGAATGCAGTTCCAAGGGACAGTGAAAACCAGCTTCAGCATTCCGTGCTGGCAGCTTTCGTGTGGGAGAAATCGCTGGACGTTTCGAATTTGGCAGCCGGGCTCTGCGAGAGAGAGATACACATTATTGCCACTTACCAAGAAAAGCTTTTGGGGAAAGCGAATGTCTGTGTGGCAGCGAATGCAGTTCCAAAGGACAGTGAAAACCAGCTACAGCATTCCTTGCTGGCAGCTTTCGTGTGGGAGAAATCGCTGGACGTTTCGAATTTGGCAGCCGGGCTCTGCTAGACAGAGATACACAGTGTTGCCCCTTTACGAACCAAAGCTTTAGGGGAAAGCGAATGTCTGTGTGGCAGCGAATGCAGTTCCAAGGGACAGTGAAAACCAGGTACAGCATTCCGTGCTGGCAGCTTTCGTGTGGGAGAAATCACTGGACGTTTCGAATTTGGCAGCGGGGCTCTGCGAGAGACACATACACAGTGTTGCCACTTACCAAGAAAAGCCTTTGGGGAAAGCGAATGTCTGTGTGGCAGCGAATGCAGTTCCAAGGGACAGTGAAAACCAGCTACAGCATTCCGTGCTGGCAGCTTTCTTGTGGGAGAAATCGCTGGACGTTTCGAATTTGCAGCCGGGCTCTGCTAGACAGAGATACACAGTGTTGCCCCTTTACGAACCAAAGCCTTTGCAGAAAGCAAATGTCTGTGTGGCAGCGAATGCAGTTCCAAGGGACAGTGAAAACCAGCTAGAGCATTCCGTGCTGGCAGCTTTCGTGTGGGAGAAATCGCTGGACGTTTCGAATTTGGCAGCTGGGCTCTGCGAGAGACACATACACAGTGTTGCCCCTTTACGAACCAAAGCTTTCGGGGAAAGCGAATGTCTGTGTGGCAGCGAATGCAGTTCCAAGGGACAGTGAAAACCAGCTACAGCATTCCGTGCTGGCAGCTTTCGTGTGGGAGAAATCGCTGGACGTTTCGAATTTGCAGCCGGGCTCTGCTAGACAGAGATACACAGTGTTGCCCCTTTACGAACCAAAGCTTTTGGGGAAAGCGAATGTCTGTGTGGCAGCGAATGCAGTTCCAAGGGCCAGTGAAAACCAGCTACAGCATTCCGTGCTGGCAGCTTTCGTGTGGGAGAAATCGCTGGACGTTTGGAATTTGGCAGCCGGGTTCTGCGAGAGAGAGATACACATTATTGCCACTTACCAAGAAAAGCTTTTGGGGAAAGCGAATGTCTGTGTGGCAGTGAATGCAGTTCCAAGGGACAGTGAAAACCAGCTACAGCATTCCATGCTGGCAGCTTTCGATGGGAGAAATCGCTGGACGTTTCGAATTTGGCAGCCGGGCTCTGCTAGACAGAGATACACAGTGTTGCCCCTTTACGAACCAAAGCTTTTGGGGAAAGCGAATGTCTCTGTGGCAGCGAATGCAGTTCCAAGGGACAGTGAAAACCAGCTACAGCATTCCGTGCTGGCAGCTTTCGTGTGGGAGAAATCACTGGACGTTTCGAATTTGGCAGCGGGGCTCTGCGACAGACACATACACAGTGTTGCCACTTACCAAGAAAAGCTTTTGGGGAAAGCGAATGTCTGTGTGGCAGCGAATGCAGTTCCAAGGGACAGTGAAAACCAGCTACAGCATTCCGTGCTGGCAGCTTTCATGTGGGCGTAATCGCTGGACGTTTCGAATTTGGCAGCCGGGCTCTGCTAGACAGAGATACAGAGTGTTGCCTCTTTACGAACCAAAGCTTTTGCAGAAAGCGAATGTCTGTGTGGCAGCGAATGCAGTTCCAAGGGACAGCGAAAACCAGCTACAGCATTCCGTGCTGGCATCTTTCGTGTGGGAGAAATCGCTGGACGTTTCGAATTTCACAGCCGGGATCTACAACAGTGAGATATACAGTGTTGCGCCTTTACGAACCAAAGCTTTTGGGGAAAGCGAATGTCTGTGTGGCAGCGAATGCAGTTCCAAGGGACAGTAAAAACCAGCTACAGCATTCCGTGGTGGTAGCTTTCGTGTGGGAGAAATCGCTGGACGTTTCGAATTTGGCAGCCGGGCTCTGCGAGAGACACATACACAGTGTTGCCCCATTACCAAGAAAACCTTTGGGGAAAGCGAATGTCTGTGTGGCAGCGAATGCAGTTCCAAGGGACAGTGAAAACCAGCTACAGCATTCCGTGCTGGCAGCTTTCGTGTGGGAGAAATCGCTGGACGTTTCGAATTTGACAGCCGGGCTCTGCTAGACAGAGATACACAGTGTTGCCCCTTTACGAACCAAAGTTTTTGCAGTAAGCGAATGTCTGTGTGGCAGCGAATGCAGTTCCAAGGGACAGTGAAAACCAGCTACAGCATTCCGTGCTGGCAGCTTTCGTGTGGGAGAAATCGCTGGACGTTTCGAATTTGGCAGCGGGGCTCTGCGACAGACACATACACAGTGTTGCCACTTACCAAGAAAAGCTTTTGGGGAAAGCGAATGTCTGTGTGGCAGCGAATGCAGTTCCAAGGGACAGTGAAAACCAGCTACAGCATTCCGTGCTGGCAGCTTTCTTGTGGGAGAAATCGCTGGACGTTTCGAATTTGGCAGCCGGGCTCTGCTAGACAGAGATACACAGTGTTGCCTCTTTACGAACCAAAGCTTTTGCAGAAAGCGAATGTCTGTGTGGCAGCGAATGCAGTTCCAAGGGACAGTGAAAAGCAGCTACAGCATTCCGTGCTGGCAGCTTTCGTGTGGGAGAAATTGCTGGACGTTTCCAATTTGGCAGCCGGGCTCTGCGAGAGACACATACACAGTGTTGCCCCATTACCAAGAAAACCTTTGGGGAAAGCGAATGTCTGTGTGGCAGCGAATGCAGTTCCAAGGGACAGTGAAAACCAGCTACAGCATTCCGTGCTGGCATCTTTCGTGTGGGAGAAATCGCTGGACGTTTCGAATTTCACAGCCGGGCTCTGCAACAGTGAGATACACAGTGTTGCCCCTTTACGAACCAAAGCTTTTGGGGAAAGCGAATGTCTGTGTGGCAGCGAATGCAGTTCCAAGGGACAGTGAAAACCAGCTACAGCATTCCGTGCTGGCAGCTTTCGTGTGGCGAAATTGCTAGACGTTGAGAAATTGGCAGCCGGGCGCTGCGAGAGAGAGATACACATTATTGCCACTTACCAAGAAAAGCTTTTGGGGAAAGCGAATGTCTGTGTGGCAGCGAATGCAGTTCCAAGGGACAGTGAAAACCAGCTACAGCATTCCGTGCTGGCAGCTTTCGTGTGGGACAAATCGCTGGACGTTTCGAATTTGGCAGCCGGGCTCTGCGAGAGACACATACACAGTGTTGCCCCATTACCAAGAAAACCTTTGGGGAAAGCGAATGTCTGTGTGGCAGCGAATGCAGTTCCAAGGGACAGTGAAAACCAGCTACAGCATTCCGTGCTGGCAGCTTTCGTGTGGGAGAAATCGCTGGACGTTTCGAATTTGACAGCCGGGCTCTGCTAGACAGAGATACACAGTGTTGCCCCTTTACGAACCAAAGTTTTTGCAGAAAGCGAATGTCTGTGTGGCAGCGAATGCAGTTCCAAGGGACAGTGAAAACCAGCTACAGCATTCCGTGCTGGCAGCTTTCGTGTGGGAGAAATCGCTGGACGTTTCGAATTTGGCAGCGGGGCTCTGCGACAGACACATACACAGTGTTGCCACTTACCAAGAAAAGCTTTTGGGGAAAGCGAATGTCTGTGTGGCAGCGAATGCAGTTCCAAGGGACAGTGAAAACCAGCTACAGCATTCCGTGCTGGCAGCTTTCTTGTGGGAGAAATCGCTGGACGTTTCGAATTTGGCAGCCGGGCTCTGCTAGACAGAGATACACAGTGTTGCCTCTTTACGAACCAAAGCTTTTGCAGAAAGCGAATGTCTGTGTGGCAGTGAATGCAGTTCCAAGGGACAGTGAAAACCAGCTACAGCATTCCGTGCTGGCAGCTTTCGTGTGGGAGAAATTGCTGGACGTTTCCACTTTGGCAGCCGGGCTCTGCGAGAGACACATACACAGTGTTGCCCCATTACCAAGAAAACCTTTGGGGAAAGCGAATGTCTGTGTGGCAGCGAATGCAGTTCCAAGGGACAGTGAAAACCAGCTACAGCATTCCGTGCTGGCATCTTTCGTGTGGGAGAAATCGCTGGACGTTTCGAATTTCACAGCCGGGCTCTGCAACAGTGAGATACACAGTGTTGCCCCTTTACGAACCAAAGCTTTTGGGGAAAGCGAATGTCTGTGTGGCAGCGAATGCAGTTCCAAGGGACAGTGAAAACCAGCTACAGCATTCCGTGGTGGTATCTTTCGTGTGGGAGAAATCGCTGGACGTTTCGAATTTGGCAGCCGGGCTCTGTGAGAGACACATACACAGTGTTGCCCCATTACCAAGAAAACCTTTGGGGAAAGCGAATGTCTGTGTGGCAGCGAATGCAGTTCCAAGGGACAGTGAAAACCAGCTACAGCATTCCGTGCTGGCAGCTTTCGTGTGGGAGATATCGCTGGACGTTTCGAATTTGACAGCCGGGCTCTGCTAGACAGAGATACACAGTGTTGCCCCTTTACGAACCAAAGCTTTTGCAGAAAGCGAATGTCTGTGTGGCAGCGAATGCAGTTCCAAGGGACAGTGAAAACCAGCTACAGCATTCCGTGCTGGCAGCTTTCGTGTGGGCGCAATCGCTGGACTTTTCAAATTTGACAGCCGGGCTCTGCGAGAGACACATACACAGTGTTGCCCCTTTACGAACCAAAGCTTGCGGGGAAAGCGAATGTCTGTGTGGCAGCGAATGCAGTTCCAAGGGACAGTGAAAACCAGCTACAGCATTCCGTGCTGGCAGCTTTCGTGTGGCAAAATTGCTAGACGTTGAGAAATTGGCAGCCGGGCGCTGCGAGAGAGAGATACACATTATTGCCACTTACCAAGAAAAGCTTTTGGAGAAAGCGAATGTCTGTGTGGCAGCGAATGCAGTTCCAAGGGACAGTGAAAACCAGCTACAGTATTCCGTGCTGGCAGCTTTCGTGTGGGAGAAATCGCTGGACGTTTCGAATTTCACAGCCGGGATCTACAACAGTGAGATATACAGTGTTGCGCCTTTACGAACCAAAGCTTTTGGGGAAAGCGAATGTCTGTGTGGCAGCGAATGCAGTTCCAAGGGACAGTAAAAACCAGCTACAGCATTCCGTGGTGGTAGCTTTCGTGTGGGAGAAATCGCTGCACGTTTCGAATTTGGCAGCGGGTCTCTGCGACAGACACATACACAGTGTTGCCCCTTTACGAACCAAAGCTTTTGCAGAAAGCGAATGTCTGTGTGGCAGCGAATGCAGTTCCAAGGGACAGTGAAAACCATCTACAGCATTCCGTGCTGGCAGCTTTCTTGTGGGAGAAATCGCTGGACGTTTCGAATTTGCAGCCGGGCTCTGCTAGACAGAGGTACACAGTGTTGCCCCTTTACGAACCAAAGTTTTTGCAGAAAGCGAATGTCTGTGTGGCAGCGAATGCAGTTCCAAGGGACAGTGAAAACCAGCTACAGCATTCCGTGCTGGCAGCTTTCGTGTGGGAGAAATCGCTGGACGTTTCCACTTTGGCAGCCGGGCTCTGCGAGAGACACATACACAGTGTTGCCCCATTACCAAGAAAACCTTTGGGGAAAGCGAATGTCTGTGTGGCAGCGAATGCAGTTCCAAGGGACAGTGAAAACCAGCTACAGCATTCCGTGCTGGCATCTTCCGTGTGGGAGAAATCGCTGGACGTTTCGAATTTCACAGCCGGGCTCTGCAACAGTGAGATACACAGTGTTGCCCCTTTACGAACCAAAGCTTTTGGGGAAAGCGAATGTCTGTGTGGCAGCGAATGCAGTTCCAAGGGACAGTGAAAACCAGCTACAGCATTCCGTGGTAGTATCTTTCGTGTGGGAGAAATTGCTGGACGTTTCGAATTTGGCAGCCGGGCTCTGTGAGAGACACATACACAGTGTTGCCCCATTACCAAGAAAACCTTTGGGGAAAGCGAATGTCTGTGTGGCAGCGAATGCAGTTCCAAGGGACAGTGAAAACCAGCTACAGCATTCCGTGCTGGCAGCTTTGGTGTGGGCGCAATCGCTGGACTTTTCAAATTTGACAGCCGGGCTCTGCGAGAGACACATACACAGTGTTGCCCCTTTACGAACCAAAGCTTGCGGGGAAAGCGAATGTCTGTGTGGCAGCGAATGCAGTTCCAAGGGACAGTGAAAACCAGCTACAGCATTCCGTGCTGGCAGCTTTCGTGTGGCGAAATTGCTAGACGTTGAGAAATTGGCAGCCGGGCGCTGCGAGAGAGAGATACACATTATTGCCACTTACCAAGAAAAGCTTTTGGGGAAAGCGAATGTCTGTGTGGCAGCGAATGCAGTTCCAAGGGACAGTGAAAACCAGCTACAGCATTCCGTGCTGGCAGCTTTCGTGTGGGAGAAATCGCTGGACGTTTCGAATTTGGCAGCCGGGCTCTGCGAGAGACACATACACAGTGTTGCCCCATTACCAAGAAAACCTTTGGGGAAAGCGAATGTCTGTGTGGCAGCGAATGCAGTTCCAAGGGACAGTGAAAACCAGCTACAGCATTCCGTGCTGGCAGCTTTCTTGTGGGAGAAATCGCTGGACGTTTCGAATTTGGCAGCCGGGCTCTGCTAGACAGAGATACACAGTGTTGCCTCTTTACGAACCAAAGCTTTTGCAGAAAGCGAATGTCTGTGTGGCAGCGAATGCAGTTCCAAGGGACAGTGAAAAGCAGCTACAGCATTCCGTGCTGGCAGCTTTCGTGTGGGAGAAATTGCTGGACGTTTCCAATTTGGCAGCCGGGCTCTGCGAGAGACACATACACAGTGTTGCCCCATTACCAAGAAAGCCTTTGGGGAAAGCGAATGTCTGTGTGGCAGCGAATGCAGTTCCAAGGGACAGTGAAAACCAGCTACAGCATTCCGTGCTGGCATCTTTCGTGTGGGAGAAATCGCTGGACGTTTCGAATTTCACAGCCGGGCTCTGCAACAGTGAGATACACAGTGTTGCCCCTTTACGAACCAAAGCTTTTGGGGAAAGCGAATGTCTGTGTGGCAGCGAATGCAGTTCCAAGGGACAGTGAAAACCAGCTACAGCATTCCGTGGTGGTATCTTTCGTGTGGGAGAAATCGCTGGACGTTTCGAATTTGGCAGCCGGGCTCTGTGAGAGACACATACACAGTGTTGCCCCATTACCAAGAAAACCTTTGGGGAAAGCGAATGTCTGTGTGGCAGCGAATGCAGTTCCAAGGGACAGTGAAAACCAGCTACAGCATTCCGTGCTGGCAGCTTTCGTGTGGGAGATATCGCTGGACGTTTCGAATTTGACAGCCGGGCTCTGCTAGACAGAGATACACAGTGTTGCCCCTTTACGAACCAAAGCTTTTGCAGAAAGCGAATGTCTGTGTGGCAGCGAATGCAGTTCCAAGGGACAGTGAAAACCAGCTACAGCATTCCGTGCTGGCAGCTTTCGTGTGGGCGCAATCGCTGGACTTTTCAAATTTGACAGCCGGGCTCTGCGAGAGACACATACACAGTGTTGCCCCTTTACGAACCAAAGCTTGCGGGGAAAGCGAATGTCTGTGTGGCAGCGAATGCAGTTCCAAGGGACAGTGAAAACCAGCTACAGCATTCCATGCTGGCAGCTTTCGTATGGGCGCAATCGCTGGACGTTTCAAATATGGCAGCCGGGCTCTGCGAGAGACACATACACAGTGTTGCCCCTTTACGAACCAAAGCTTTTGGGGAAAGTGAATGTCTGTGTGGCAGCGAATGCAGTTCCAAGGGACAGTGAAAACCAGCTACAGCATTCCGTGCTGGCAGCTTTCTTGTGGGAGAAATCGCTGGACGTTTCGAATTTGCAGCCGGGCTCTGCTAGACAGAGATACACAGTGTTGCCCCTTTACGAACCAAAGCCTTTGCAGAAAGCAAATGTCTGTGTGGCAGCGAATGCAGTTCCAAGGGACAGTGAAAACCAGCTAGAGCATTCCGTGCTGGCAGCTTTCGTGTGGGAGAAATCGCTGGACGTTTCGAATTTGGCAGCTGGGCTCTGCGAGAGACACATACACAGTGTTGCCCCTTTACGAACCAAAGCTTTCGGGGAAAGCGAATGTCTGTGTGGCAGCGAATGCAGTTCCAAGGGACAGTGAAAACCAGCTACAGCATTCCGTGCTGGCAGCTTTCGTGTGGGAGAAATCGCTGGACGTTTCGAATTTGCAGCCGGGCTCTGCTAGACAGAGATACACAGTGTTGCCCCTTTACGAACCAAAGCTTTTGGGGAAAGCGAATGTCTGTGTGGCAGCGAATGCAGTTCCAAGGGGCAGTGAAAACCAGCTACAGCATTCCGTGCTGGCAGCTTTCGTGTGGGAGAAATCGCTGGACGTTTGGAATTTGGCAGCCGGGTTCTGCGAGAGAGAGATACACATTATTGCCACTTACCAAGAAAAGCTTTTGGGGAAAGCGAATGTCTGTGTGGCAGTGAATGCAGTTCCAAGGGACAGTGAAAACCAGCTACAGCATTCCATGCTGGCAGCTTTCAATGGGAGAAATCGCTGGACGTTTCGAATTTGGCAGCCGGGCTCTGCTAGACAGAGATACACAGTGTTGCCCCTTTACGAACCAAAGCTTTTGGGGAAAGCGAATGTCTCTGTGGCAGCGAATGCAGTTCCAAGGGACAGTGAAAACCAGCTACAGCATTCCGTGCTGGCAGCTTTCGTGTGGGAGAAATCACTGGACGTTTCGAATTTGGCAGCGGGGCTCTGCGACAGACACATACACAGTGTTGCCACTTACCAAGAAAAGCTTTTGGGGAAAGCGAATGTCTGTGTGGCAGCGAATGCAGTTCCAAGGGACAGTGAAAACCAGCTACAGCATTCCGTGCTGGCAGCTTTCATGTGGGCGTAATCGCTGGACGTTTCGAATTTGGCAGCCGGGCTCTGCTAGACAGAGATACAGAGTGTTGCCTCTTTACGAACCAAAGCTTTTGCAGAAAGCGAATGTCTGTGTGGCAGCGAATGCAGTTCCAAGGGACAGCGAAAACCAGCTACAGCATTCCGTGCTGGCATCTTTCGTGTGGGAGAAATCGCTGGACGTTTCGAATTTCACAGCCGGGATCTACAACAGTGAGATATACAGTGTTGCGCCTTTACGAACCAAAGCTTTTGGGGAAAGCGAATGTCTGTGTGGCAGCGAATGCAGTTCCAAGGGACAGTAAAAACCAGCTACAGCATTCCGTGGTGGTAGCTTTCGTGTGGGAGAAATCGCTGGACGTTTCGAATTTGGCAGCCGGGCTCTGCGAGAGACACATACACAGTGTTGCCCCATTACCAAGAAAACCTTTGGGGAAAGCGAATGTCTGTGTGGCAGCGAATGCAGTTCCAAGGGACAGTGAAAACCAGCTACAGCATTCCGTGCTGGCAGCTTTCGTGTGGGAGAAATCGCTGGACGTTTCGAATTTGACAGCCGGGCTCTGCTAGACAGAGATACACAGTGTTGCCCCTTTACGAACCAAAGTTTTTGCAGTAAGCGAATGTCTGTGTGGCAGCGAATGCAGTTCCAAGGGACAGTGAAAACCAGCTACAGCATTCCGTGCTGGCAGCTTTCGTGTGGGAGAAATCGCTGGACGTTTCGAATTTGGCAGCGGGGCTCTGCGACAGACACATACACAGTGTTGCCACTTACCAAGAAAAGCTTTTGGGGAAAGCGAATGTCTGTGTGGCAGCGAATGCAGTTCCAAGGGACAGTGAAAACCAGCTACAGCATTCCGTGCTGGCAGCTTTCTTGTGGGAGAAATCGCTGGACGTTTCGAATTTGGCAGCCGGGCTCTGCTAGACAGAGATACACAGTGTTGCCTCTTTACGAACCAAAGCTTTTGCAGAAAGCGAATGTCTGTGTGGCAGCGAATGCAGTTCCAAGGGACAGTGAAAAGCAGCTACAGCATTCCGTGCTGGCAGCTTTCGTGTGGGAGAAATTGCTGGACGTTTCCAATTTGGCAGCCGGGCTCTGCGAGAGACACATACACAGTGTTGCCCCATTACCAAGAAAACCTTTGGGGAAAGCGAATGTCTGTGTGGCAGCGAATGCAGTTCCAAGGGACAGTGAAAACCAGCTACAGCATTCCGTGCTGGCATCTTTCGTGTGGGAGAAATCGCTGGACGTTTCGAATTTCACAGCCGGGCTCTGCAACAGTGAGATACACAGTGTTGCCCCTTTACGAACCAAAGCTTTTGGGGAAAGCGAATGTCTGTGTGGCAGCGAATGCAGTTCCAAGGGACAGTGAAAACCAGCTACAGCATTCCGTGGTAGTATCTTTCGTGTGGGAGAAATCGCTGGACGTTTCGAATTTGGCAGCCGGGCTCTGCGAGAGACACATACACAGTGTTGCCCCTTTACGAACCAAAGCTTGCGGGGAAAGCGAATGTCTGTGTGGCAGCGAATGCAGTTCCAAGGGACAGTGAAAACCAGCTACAGCATTCCGTGCTGGCAGCTTTCGTGTGGCGAAATTGCTAGACGTTGAGAAATTGGCAGCCGGGCGCTGCGAGAGAGAGATACACATTATTGCCACTTACCAAGAAAAGCTTTTGCAGTAAGCGAATGTCTGTGTGGCAGCGAATGCAGTTCCAAGGGACAGTGAAAACCAGCTACAGCATTCCGTGCTGGCAGCTTTCGTGTGGGACAAATCGCTGGACGTTTCGAATTTGGCAGCCGGGCTCTGCGAGAGACACATACACAGTGTTGCCCCATTACCAAGAAAACCTTTGGGGAAAGCGAATGTCTGTGTGGCAGCGAATGCAGTTCCAAGGGACAGTGAAAACCAGCTACAGCATTCCGTGCTGGCAGCTTTCGTGTGGGAGAAATCGCTGGACGTTTCGAATTTGACAGCCGGGCTCTGCTAGACAGAGATACACAGTGTTGCCCCTTTACGAACCAAAGTTTTTGCAGAAAGCGAATGTCTGTGTGGCAGCGAATGCAGTTCCAAGGGACAGTGAAAACCAGCTACAGCATTCCGTGCTGGCAGCTTTCGTGTGGGAGAAATCGCTGGACGTTTCGAATTTGGCAGCGGGGCTCTGCGACAGACACATACACAGTGTTGCCACTTACCAAGAAAAGCTTTTGGGGAAAGCGAATGTCTGTGTGGCAGCGAATGCAGTTCCAAGGGACAGTGAAAACCAGCTACAGCATTCCGTGCTGGCAGCTTTCTTGTGGGAGAAATCGCTGGACGTTTCGAATTTGGCAGCCGGGCTCTGCTAGACAGAGATACACAGTGTTGCCTCTTTACGAACCAAAGCTTTTGCAGAAAGCGAATGTCTGTGTGGCAGTGAATGCAGTTCCAAGGGACAGTGAAAACCAGCTACAGCATTCCGTGCTGGCAGCTTTCGTGTGGGAGAAATTGCTGGACGTTTCCACTTTGGCAGCCGGGCTCTGCGAGAGACACATACACAGTGTTGCCCCATTACCAAGAAAACCTTTGGGGAAAGCGAATGTCTGTGTGGCAGCGAATGCAGTTCCAAGGGACAGTGAAAACCAGCTACAGCATTCTGTGCTGGCATCTTTCGTGTGGGAGAAATCGCTGGACGTTTCGAATTTCACAGCCGGGCTCTGCAACAGTGAGATACACAGTGTTGCCCCTTTACGAACCAAAGCTTTTGGGGAAAGCGAATGTCTGTGTGGCAGCGAATGCAGTTCCAAGGGACAGTGAAAACCAGCTACAGCATTCCGTGGTGGTATCTTTCGTGTGGGAGAAATCGCTGGACGTTTCGAATTTGGCAGCCGGGCTCTGTGAGAGACACATACACAGTGTTGCCCCATTACCAAGAAAACCTTTGGGGAAAGCGAATGTCTGTGTGGCAGCGAATGCAGTTCCAAGGGACAGTGAAAACCAGCTACAGCATTCCGTGCTGGCAGCTTTCGTGTGGGAGATATCGCTGGACGTTTCGAATTTGACAGCCGGGCTCTGCTAGACAGAGATACACAGTGTTGCCCCTTTACGAACCAAAGCTTTTGCAGAAAGCGAATGTCTGTGTGGCAGCGAATGCAGTTCCAAGGGACAGTGAAAACCAGCTACAGCATTCCGTGCTGGCAGCTTTCGTGTGGGCGCAATCGCTGGACTTTTCAAATTTGACAGCCGGGCTCTGCGAGAGACACATACACAGTGTTGCCCCTTTACGAACCAAAGCTTGCGGGGAAAGCGAATGTCTGTGTGGCAGCGAATGCAGTTCCAAGGGACAGTGAAAACCAGCTACAGCATTCCGTGCTGGCAGCTTTCGTGTGGCAAAATTGCTAGACGTTGAGAAATTGGCAGCCGGGCGCTGCGAGAGAGAGATACACATTATTGCCACTTACCAAGAAAAGCTTTTGGAGAAAGCGAATGTCTGTGTGGCAGCGAATGCAGTTCCAAGGGACAGTGAAAACCAGCTACAGTATTCCGTGCTGGCAGCTTTCGTGTGGGAGAAATCGCTGGACGTTTCGAATTTCACAGCCGGGATCTACAACAGTGAGATATACAGTGTTGCGCCTTTACGAACCAAAGCTTTTGGGGAAAGCGAATGTCTGTGTGGCAGCGAATGCAGTTCCAAGGGACAGTAAAAACCAGCTACAGCATTCCGTGGTGGTAGCTTTCGTGTGGGAGAAATCGCTGCACGTTTCGAATTTGGCAGCGGGTCTCTGCGACAGACACATACACAGTGTTGCCCCATTACCAAGAAAAGCTTTTGGGGAAAGCGAATGTCTGTGTGGCAGCGAATGCAGTTCCAAGGGACAGTGAAAACCATCTACAGCATTCCGTGCTGGCAGCTTTCTTGTGGGAGAAATCGCTGGACGTTTCGAATTTGCAGCCGGGCTCTGCTAGACAGAGGTACACAGTGTTGCCCCTTTACGAACCAAAGTTTTTGCAGAAAGCGAATGTCTGTGTGGCAGCGAATGCAGTTCCAAGGGACAGTGAAAACCAGCTACAGCATTCCGTGCTGGCAGCTTTCGTGTGGGAGAAATCGCTGGACGTTTCCACTTTGGCAGCCGGGCTCTGCGAGAGACACATACACAGTGTTGCCCCATTACCAAGAAAACCTTTGGGGAAAGCGAATGTCTGTGTGGCAGCGAATGCAGTTCCAAGGGACAGTGAAAACCAGCTACAGCATTCCGTGCTGGCATCTTCCGTGTGGGAGAAATCGCTGGACGTTTCGAATTTCACAGCCGGGCTCTGCAACAGTGAGATACACAGTGTTGCCCCTTTACGAACCAAAGCTTTTGGGGAAAGCGAATGTCTGTGTGGCAGCGAATGCAGTTCCAAGGGACAGTGAAAACCAGCTACAGCATTCCGTGGTAGTATCTTTCGTGTGGGAGAAATTGCTGGACGTTTCGAATTTGGCAGCCGGGCTCTGTGAGAGACACATACACAGTGTTGCCCCATTACCAAGAAAACCTTTGGGGAAAGCGAATGTCTGTGTGGCAGCGAATGCAGTTCCAAGGGACAGTGAAAACCAGCTACAGCATTCCGTGCTGGCAGCTTTGGTGTGGGCGCAATCGCTGGACTTTTCAAATTTGACAGCCGGGCTCTGCGAGAGACACATACACAGTGTTGCCCCTTTACGAACCAAAGCTTGCGGGGAAAGCGAATGTCTGTGTGGCAGCGAATGCAGTTCCAAGGGACAGTGAAAACCAGCTACAGCATTCCGTGCTGGCAGCTTTCGTGTGGCGAAATTGCTAGACGTTGAGAAATTGGCAGCCGGGCGCTGCGAGAGAGAGATACACATTATTGCCACTTACCAAGAAAAGCTTTTGGGGAAAGCGAATGTCTGTGTGGCAGCGAATGCAGTTCCAAGGGACAGTGAAAACCAGCTACAGCATTCCGTGCTGGCAGCTTTCGTGTGGGAGAAATCGCTGGACGTTTCGAATTTGGCAGCCGGGCTCTGCGAGAGACACATACACAGTGTTGCCCCATTACCAAGAAAACCTTTGGGGAAAGCGAATGTCTGTGTGGCAGCGAATGCAGTTCCAAGGGACAGTGAAAACCAGCTACAGCATTCCGTGCTGGCAGCTTTCTTGTGGGAGAAATCGCTGGACGTTTCGAATTTGGCAGCCGGGCTCTGCTAGACAGAGATACACAGTGTTGCCTCTTTACGAACCAAAGCTTTTGCAGAAAGCGAATGTCTGTGTGGCAGCGAATGCAGTTCCAAGGGACAGTGAAAAGCAGCTACAGCATTCCGTGCTGGCAGCTTTCGTGTGGGAGAAATTGCTGGACGTTTCCAATTTGGCAGCCGGGCTCTGCGAGAGACACATACACAGTGTTGCCCCATTACCAAGAAAGCCTTTGGGGAAAGCGAATGTCTGTGTGGCAGCGAATGCAGTTCCAAGGGACAGTGAAAACCAGCTACAGCATTCCGTGCTGGCATCTTTCGTGTGGGAGAAATCGCTGGACGTTTCGAATTTCACAGCCGGGCTCTGCAACAGTGAGATACACAGTGTTGCCCCTTTACGAACCAAAGCTTTTGGGGAAAGCGAATGTCTGTGTGGCAGCGAATGCAGTTCCAAGGGACAGTGAAAACCAGCTACAGCATTCCGTGGTGGTATCTTTCGTGTGGGAGAAATCGCTGGACGTTTCGAATTTGGCAGCCGGGCTCTGTGAGAGACACATACACAGTGTTGCCCCATTACCAAGAAAACCTTTGGGGAAAGCGAATGTCTGTGTGGCAGCGAATGCAGTTCCAAGGGACAGTGAAAACCAGCTACAGCATTCCGTGCTGGCAGCTTTCGTGTGGGAGATATCGCTGGACGTTTCGAATTTGACAGCCGGGCTCTGCTAGACAGAGATACACAGTGTTGCCCCTTTACGAACCAAAGCTTTTGCAGAAAGCGAATGTCTGTGTGGCAGCGAATGCAGTTCCAAGGGACAGTGAAAACCAGCTACAGCATTCCGTGCTGGCAGCTTTCGTGTGGGCGCAATCGCTGGACTTTTCAAATTTGACAGCCGGGCTCTGCGAGAGACACATACACAGTGTTGCCCCTTTACGAACCAAAGCTTGCGGGGAAAGCGAATGTCTGTGTGGCAGCGAATGCAGTTCCAAGGGACAGTGAAAACCAGCTACAGCATTCCGTGCTGGCAGCTTTCGTGTGGCGAAATTGCTAGACGTTGAGAAATTGGCAGCCGGGAGCTGCGAGAGAGAGATACACATTATTGCCACTTACCAAGAAAAGCTTTTGGGGAAAGCGAATGTCTGTGTGGCAGCGAATGCAGTTCCAAGGGACAGTGAAAACCAGCTACAGCATTCCGTGCTGGCAGCTTTCGTGTGGGAGAAATCGCTGGACGTTTCGAATTTGGCAGCCGGGCTCTGCGAGAGACACATACACAGTGTTGCCCCATTACCAAGAAAACCTTTGGGGAAAGCGAATGTCTGTGTGGCAGCGAATGCAGTTCCAAGGGACAGTGAAAACCAGCTACAGCATTCCGTGCTGGCAGCTTTCGTGTGGGAGATATCGCTGGACGTTTCGAATTTGACAGCCGGGCTCTGCTAGACAGAGATACACAGTGTTGCCCCTTTACGAACCAAAGCTTTTGCAGAAAGCGAATGTCTGTGTGGCAGCGAATGCAGTTCCAAGGGATAGTGAAAACCAGCTAGAGCATTCCGTGCTGGCAGCTTTCGTGTGGCGAAATCGCTAGACGTTGAGAAATTGGCAGCCGGGCTCTGCGAGAGACACATACACAGTTTTGCCCCTTTACGAACCAAAGCTTTTGGGGAAAGCGAATGTCTGTGTGGCAGCGAATGCAGTTCCAAGGGACAGTGAAAACCAGCTACAGCATTCCGTGCTGGCAGCTTTCGTGTGGGAGAAATCGCTGGACGTTTCGAATTTGGCAGCGGGGCTCTGCGACAGACACATACACAGTGTTGCCCCTTTACGAACCAAAGCTTTTGCAGAAAGCGAATGTCTGTGTGGCAGCGAATGCAGTTCCAAGGGACAGTGAAAACCATCTACAGCATTCCGTGCTGGCAGCTTTCTTGTGGGAGAAATCGCTGGACGTTTCGAATTTGCAGCCGGGCTCTGCTAGACAGAGATACACAGTGTTGCCCCTTTACGGACCAAGGCCTTTGCAGAAAGCAAATGTCTGTGTGGCAGCGAATGCAGTTCCAAGGGACAGTGAAAACCAGCTAGAGCATTCCGTGCTGGCAGCTTTCGTGTGGGAGCAATCGCTGGACGTTTCGAATTTGGCAGCTGGGCTCTGCGAGAGACACATACACAGTGTTGCCCCTTTACGAACCAAAGCTTTCGGGGAAAGCGAATGCCTGTGTGGCAGCGAATGCAGTTCCAAGGGACAGTGAAAACCAGCTACAGCATTCCGTGCTGGCAGCTTTCGTGTGGGAGAAATCGGTGGAAGTTTCGAATTTGGCAGCCGGGCTCTGCTAGACAGAGATACACAGTGTTGCCCCTTTACGAACCAAAGCTTTTGCACAAAGCGAATGTCTGTGTGGCAGCGAATGCAGTTCCAAGGGACAGTGAAAAGCAGCTACAGCATTCCGTGCTGGCAGCTTTCGTGTGGGAGAAATCGCTGGACGTTTCGAATTTGGCAGCGGGGCTCTGCGACAGACACATACACAATGTTGCCACTTACCAAGAAAAGCTTTTGGGGAAAGCGAATGTCTGTGTGGCAGCGAATGCAGTTCCAAGGGACAGTGAAAACCAGCTACAGCATTCCGTGCTGGCAGCTTTCGTGTGGGAGAAATCACTGGACGTTTCGAATTTGGCAGCCGGGCTCTGCGAGAGAGAGATACACATTATTGCCACTTACCAAGAAAAGCTTTTGGGGAAAGCGAATGTCTGTGTGGCAGCGAATGCAGTTCCAAGGGACAGTGAAAACCAGCTACAGCATTCCGTGCTGGCAGCTTTCGTGTGGGAGAAATCGCTGGACGTTTGGAATTTGGCAGCCGGTCTCTGCGAGAGAGAGATACACATTATTGCCACTTACCAAGAAAAGCTTTTGGGGAAAGCGAATGTCTGTGTGGCAGTGAATGCAGTTCCAAGGGACAGTGAAAACCAGCTACAGCATTCCGTGCTGGCAGCTTTCGTGTGGGAGAAATCGCTGGACATTTCGAATTTGACAGCCGGGCTCTGCGAGAGACACATACACAGTGTTGCCCCATTACCAAGAAAACCTTTGGGGAAAGCGAATGTCTGTGTGGCAGCGAATGCTGTGCCAAGGGACAGTGAAAACCAGCTACAGCATTCCGTGCTGGCAGCTTTCGATGGGAGAAATCGCTGGACGTTTCGAATTTGGCAGCCGGGCTCTGCTAGACAGAGATACACAGTGTTGCCCCTTTACGAACCAAAGCTTTTGGGGAAAGCGAATGTCTGTGTGGCAGCGAATGCAGTTCCAAGGGACAGTGAAAACCAGCTACAGCATTCCGTGCTGGCAGCTTTCATGTGGGCGTAATCGCTGGACGTTTCGAATTTGGCAGCCGGGCTCTGCTAGACAGAGATACAGAGTGTTGCCTCTTTACGAACGAAAGCTTTTGCAGAAAGCGAATGTCTGTGTGGCAGCGAATGCAGTTCCAAGGGACAGTGAAAACCAGCTACAGCATTCCGTGCTGGCAGCTTTCGTGTGGGCGCAATCGCTGGACTTTTCAAATTTGACAGCCGGGCTCTGCGAGAGACACATACACAGTGTTGCCCCTTTACGAACCAAAGCTTGCGGGGAAAGCGAATGTCTGTGTGGCAGCGAATGCAGTTCCAAGGGACAGTGAAAACCAGCTACAGCATTCCGTGCTGGCAGCTTTCGTGTGGCGAAATTGCTAGACGTTGAGAAATTGGCAGCCGGGCGCTGCGAGAGAGAGATACACATTATTGCCACTTACCAAGAAAAGCTTTTGGGGAAAGCGAATGTCTGTGTGGCAGCGAATGCAGTTCCAAGGGACAGTGAAAACCAGCTACAGCATTCCGTGCTGGCAGCTTTCGTGTGGGAGAAATCGCTGGACGTTTCGAATTTGGCAGCCGGGCTCTGCGAGAGACACATACACAGTGTTGCCCCATTACCAAGAAAACCTTTGGGGAAAGCGAATGTCTGTGTGGCAGCGAATGCAGTTCCAAGGGACAGTGAAAACCAGCTACAGCATTCCGTGCTGGCAGCTTTCTTGTGGGAGAAATCGCTGGACGTTTCGAATTTGGCAGCCGGGCTCTGCTAGACAGAGATACACAGTGTTGCCTCTTTACGAACCAAAGCTTTTGCAGAAAGCGAATGTCTGTGTGGCAGCGAATGCAGTTCCAAGGGACAGTGAAAAGCAGCTACAGCATTCCGTGCTGGCAGCTTTCGTGTGGGAGAAATTGCTGGACGTTTCCAATTTGGCAGCCGGGCTCTGCGAGAGACACATACACAGTGTTGCCCCATTACCAAGAAAGCCTTTCGGGAAAGCGAATGTCTGTGTGGCAGCGAATGCAGTTCCAAGGGACAGTGAAAACCAGCTACAGCATTCCGTGCTGGCAGCTTTCTTGTGGGAGAAATCGCTGGACGTTTCGAATTTCACAGCCGGGCTCTGCAACAGTGAGATACACAGTGTTGCCCCTTTACGAACCAAAGCTTTTGGGGAAAGCGAATGTCTGTGTGGCAGCGAATGCAGTTCCAAGGGACAGTGAAAACCAGCTACAGCATTCCGTGGTGGTATCTTTCGTGTGGGAGAAATCGCTGGACGTTTCGAATTTGGCAGCCGGGCTCTGTGAGAGACACATACACAGTGTTGCCCCATTACCAAGAAAACCTTTGGGGAAAGTGAATGTCTGTGTGGCAGCGAATGCAGTTCCAAGGGACAGTGAAAACCAGCTACAGCATTCCGTGCTGGCAGCTTTCGTGTGGGAGATATCGCTGGACGTTTCGAATTTGACAGCCGGGCTCTGCTAGACAGAGATACACAGTGTTGCCCCTTTACGAACCAAAGCTTTTGCAGAAAGCGAATGTCTGTGTGGCAGCGAATGCAGTTCCAAGGGACAGTGAAAACCAGCTACAGCATTCCGTGCTGGCAGCTTTCGTGTGGGCGCAATCGCTGGACTTTTCAAATTTGACAGCCGGGCTCTGCGAGAGACACATACACAGTGTTGCCCCTTTACGAACCAAAGCTTGCGGGGAAAGCGAATGTCTGTGTGGCAGCGAATGCAGTTCCAAGGGACAGTGAAAACCAGCTACAGCATTCCGTGCTGGCAGCTTTCGTGTGGCGAAATTGCTAGACGTTGAGAAATTGGCAGCCGGGAGCTGCGAGAGAGAGATACACATTATTGCCACTTACCAAGAAAAGCTTTTGGGGAAAGCGAATGTCTGTGTGGCAGCGAATGCAGTTCCAAGGGACAGTGAAAACCAGCTACAGCATTCCGTGCTGGCAGCTTTCGTGTGGGAGAAATCGCTGGACGTTTCGAATTTGGCAGCCGGGCTCTGCGACAGACACATACACAGTGTTGCCCCATTACCAAGAAAACCTTTGGGGAAAGCGAATGTCTGTGTGGCAGCGAATGCAGTTCCAAGGGACAGTGAAAACCAGCTACAGCATTCCGTGCTGGCAGCTTTCGTGTGGGAGATATCGCTGGACGTTTCGAATTTGACAGCCGGGCTCTGCTAGACAGAGATACACAGTGTTGCCCCTTTACGAACCAAAGCTTTTGCAGAAAGCGAATGTCTGTGTGGCAGCGAATGCAGTTCCAAGGGATAGTGAAAACCAGCTAGAGCATTCCGTGCTGGCAGCTTTCGTGTGGCGAAATCGCTAGACGTTGAGAAATTGGCAGCCGGGCTCTGCGAGAGACACATACACAGTTTTGCCCCTTTACGAACCAAAGCTTTTGGGGAAAGCGAATGTCTGTGTGGCAGCGAATGCAGTTCCAAGGGACAGTGAAAACCAGCTACAGCATTCCGTGCTGGCAGCTTTCGTGTGGGAGAAATCGCTGGACGTTTCGAATTTGGCAGCGGGGCTCTGCGACAGACACATACACAGTGTTGCCCCTTTACGAACCAAAGCTTTTGCAGAAAGCGAATGTCTGTGTGGCAGCGAATGCAGTTCCAAGGGACAGTGAAAACCATCTACAGCATTCCGTGCTGGCAGCTTTCTTGTGGGAGAAATCGCTGGACGTTTCGAATTTGCAGCCGGGCTCTGCTAGACAGAGATACACAGTGTTGCCCCTTTACGGACCAAGGCCTTTGCAGAAAGCAAATGTCTGTGTGGCAGCAAATGCAGTTCCAAGGGACAGTGAAAACCAGCTACAGCATTCTGTGCTGGCAGCTTTCGTGTGGGAGAAATCGCTGGACGTTTCGAATTTGGCAGCTGGGCTCTGCGAGAGACACATACACAGTGTTGCCCCTTTACGAACCAAAGCTTTCGGGGAAAGCGAATGCCTGTGTGGCAGCGAATGCAGTTCCAAGGGACAGTGAAAACCAGCTACAGCATTCCGTGCTGGCAGCTTTCGTGTGGGAGAAATCGGTGGAAGTTTCGAATTTGGCAGCCGGGCTCTGCTAGACAGAGATACACAGTGTTGCCCCTTTACGAACCAAAGCTTTTGCAGAAAGCGAATGTCTGTGTGGCAGCGAATGCAGTTCCAAGGGACAGTGAAAAGCAGCTACAGCATTCCGTGCTGGCAGCTTTCGTGTGGGAGAAATCGCTGGACGTTTCGAATTTGGCAGCGGGGCTCTGCGACAGACACATACACAATGTTGCCACTTACCAAGAAAAGCTTTTGGGGAAAGCGAATGTCTGTGTGGCAGCGAATGCAGTTCCAAGGGACAGTGAAAACCAGCTACAGCATTCCGTGCTGGCAGCTTTCTTGTGGGAGAAATCGCTGGACGTTTCGAAATTGCAGCCGGGCTCTGCTAGGCAGAGATACACAGTGTTGCCCCTTTACGAACCAAAGCTTTTGCAGAAAGCGAATGTCTGTGTGGCAGCGAATGCAGTTCCAAGGGACAGTGAAAACCAGGTACAGCATTCCGTGCTGGCAGCTTTCGTGTGGGAGAAATCGCTGGACGTTTCGAATTTGGCAGCGGGGCTCTGCGACAGACACATACACAGTATTGCCACTTACCAAGAAAAGCTTTTGGGGAAAGCGAATGTCTGTGTGGCAGCGAATGCAGTTCCAAGGGACAGTGAAAACCAGCTACAGCATTCCGTGCTGGCAGCTTTCGTGTGGGAGAAATCGCTGGACGTTTCGAATTTGGCAGCCGGGCTCTGCGAGAGAGAGATACACATTATTGCCACTTACCAAGAAAAGCTTTTGGGGAAAGCGAATGTCTGTGTGGCAGCGAATGCAGTTCCAAGGGACAGTGAAAACCAGCTACAGCATTCCGTGCTGGCAGCTTTCGTGTGGGAGAAATCGCTGGACGTTTGGAATTTGGCAGCCGGTCTCTGCGAGAGAGAGATACACATTATTGCCACTTACCAAGAAAAGCTTTTGGGGAAAGCGAATGTCTGTGTGGCAGTGAATGCAGTTCCAAGGGACAGTGAAAACCAGCTACAGCATTCCGTGCTGGCAGCTTTCGTGTGGGAGAAATCGCTGGACATTTCGAATTTGACAGCCGGGCTCTGCGAGAGACACATACACAGTGTTGCCCCATTACCAAGAAAACCTTTGGGGAAAGCGAATGTCTGTGTGGCAGCGAATGCTGTTCCAAGGGACAGTGAAAACCAGCTACAGCATTCCGTGCTGGCAGCTTTCGATGGGAGAAATCGCTGGACGTTTCGAATTTGGCAGCCGGGCTCTGCTAGACAGAGATACACAGTGTTGCCCCTTTACGAACCAAAGCTTTTGGGGAAAGCGAATGTCTGTGTGGCAGCGAATGCAGTTCCAAGGGACAGTGAAAACCAGCTACAGCATTCCGTGCTGGCAGCTTTCATGTGGGCGTAATCGCTGGACGTTTCGAATTTGGCAGCCGGGCTCTGCTAGACAGAGATACAGAGTGTTGCCTCTTTACGAACGAAAGCTTTTGCAGAAAGCGAATGTCTGTGTGGCAGCGAATGCAGTTCCAAGGGACAGTGAAAACCAGCTACAGCATTCCGTGCTGGCAGCTTTCGTGTGGGAGAAATCGCTGGACGTTACCAATTTGGCAGCCGGGCTCTGCGAGAGACACATGCACAGTATTGCCACTTACCAAGCAATGCTTTTGGGGAAAGCGAATGTCTGTGTGGCAGTGAATGCAGTTCCAAGGGACAGTGAAAACCAGCTACAGCATTCCGTGCTGGCAACTTTCGTGTGGGAGAAATCGCTGGACGTTTCGAATTTGGCAGCCGGGCTCTGCAAGAGACACATACACAGTGTTGCTCCTTTACGAACCAAAGCTTTTGGGGAAAGCGAATGTCTGTGTGGCAGCGAATGCAGTTCCAAGGGACACTGAAAACCAGCTACAGCATTCCGTGCTGGCAGCTTTCGTGTGGCGCAATTGCTAGACGTTGAGAAATTGGCAGCCGGGCTCTGCGAGAGACACATACACAGTTTTGCCCCTTTACGAACCAAAGCTTTTGGGGCAAGCGAATGTCTGTGTGGCAGCGAATGCAGTTCCAAGGGACAGTGAAAACCAGCTACAGCATTCCGTGCTGGCAGCTTTCGTGTGGGAGAAATTGCTGGACGTTTCGAATTTGGCAGCCGGGCTCTGCGAGAGACACATACACAGTGTTGGCCCATTACCAAGAAAACCTTTGGGGAAAGCGAATGTCTGTGTGGCAGCGAATGCAGTTCCAAGGGACAGTGAAAACCAGCTACAGCATTCCGTGCTGGCAGCTTTCGTGTGGGAGAAATCGCTGGACGTTTTGAATTTGGCAGCCAGGCTCTGCTAGACAGAGATACACAGTGTTGCCCCTTTACGAACCAAAGCTTTTGCAGAAAGCGAATGTCTGTGTGCCAGCGAATGCAGTTCCAAGGGACAGTAAAACCAGCTACAGCATTCCGTGCTGGCAGCTTTCGTGTGGGAGAAATCGCTGGACGTTTCGAATTTGGCAGCGGGGCTCTGCGACACACACATACACAGTGTTGCCACTTACCAAGAAAAGCTTTTGGGGCAAGCGAATGTCTGTGTGGCAGCGAATGCAGTTCCAAGGGACAGTGAAAAGCAGCTACAGCATTCCGTGCTGGCAGCTTTCGTGTGGGAGAAATTGCTGGACGTTTCGAATTTGGCAGCCGGGCTCTGCGAGAGACACATACACAGTGTTGGCCCATTACCAAGAAAACCTTTGGGGAAAGCGAATGTCTGTGTGGCAGCGAATGCAGTTCCAAGGGACAGTGAAAACCAGCTACAGCATTCCGTGCTGGCAGCTTTCGTGTGGGAGAAATCGCTGGACGTTTGGAATTAGGCAGCCAGGCTCTGCGAGAGAGAGATACACATTATTGCCACTTACCAAGAAAAGCTTTTGGGGAAAGCGAATGTCTGTGTGGCAGTGAATGCAGTTCCAAGGGACAGTGAAAACCAGCTACAGCATTCCGTGCTGGCAGCTTTCGTGTGGGAGAAATCGCTGGACATTTCGAATTTGGCAGTCGGGTTCTGCGAGAGACAGATACACAGTGTTGCCCCATTACCAAGAAAACCTTTGGGGAAAGCGAATGTCTGTGTGGCAGCGAATGCAGTTCCAAGGGACAGTGAAAACCAGCTACAGCATTCCGTGCTGGCAGCTTTCGATGGGAGAAATCGCTGGACGTTTCGAATTTGGCAGCCGGGGTCTGCTAGACAGAGATACACAGTGTTGCCCCTTTACGAACCAAAGCTTTTGGGGAAAGCGAATGTCTGTGTGGCAGCGAATGCAGTTCCAAGGGACAGTGAAAAGCAGCTACAGCATTCCGTGCTGGCAGCTTTCGTGTGGGAGAAATTGCTGGACGTTTCGAATTTGGCAGCCGGGCTCTGCGACAGACACATGCACAGTATTGCCACTTACCAAGAAAAGCTTTTGGGGAAAGCGAATGTCTGTGTGGCAGTGAATGCAGTTCCAAGGGACAGTGAAAACCAGCTACAGCATTCCGTGCTGGCAGCTTTCGTGTGGGAGAAATCGCTGGACGTTTCGAATTTGGCAGCCGTGCTCTGCAAGAGACACATACACAGTGTTGCCCCTTTACGAACCAAAGCTTTTGGGGAAAGCGAATGCCTGTGTGGCAGCGAATGCAGTTCCAAGGGACAGTGAAAACCAGCTACAGCATTCCGTGCTGGCAGCTTTCGTGTGGGAGAAATCGCTGGAAGTTTCGAATTTGGCAGCCGGGCTCTGCTAGACAGAGATACACAGTGTTGCCCCTTTACGAACCAAAGCTTTTGGGGAAAGCGAATGTCTGTGTGGCAGCGAATGCAGTTCCAACGGACAGTGAAAACCAGCTACAGCATTCCGTGCTGGCAGCTTTCTTGTGGGAGAAATCGCTGGACGTTTCGAATTTGCAGCCGGGCTCTGCTAGACAGAGATACACAGTGTTGCCCCTTTACGAACCAAAGCTTTTGCAGAAAGCGAATGTCTGTGTGGCAGCGAATGCAGTTCCAAGGGACAGTGAAAACCAGCTACAGCATTCCGTGCTGGCAGCTTTCGTGTGGGAGAAATCGCTGGACGTTTCGAATTTGGCAGCCGGGCTCTGCAAGAGACACATACACAGTGTTGCTCCTTTACGAACCAAAGCTTTTGGGGAAAGCGAATGTCTGTGTGGCAGCGAATGCAGTTCCAAGGGACAGTGAAAACCAGCTACAGCATTCCGTGCTGGCAGCTTTCGTGTGGCGCAATTGCTAGACGTTGAGAAATTGGCAGCCGGGCTCTGCGAGAGACACATACACAGTTTTGCCCCTTTACGAACCAAAGCTTTTGGGGCAAGCGAATGTCTGTGTGGCAGCGAATGCAGTTCCAAGGGACAGTGAAAACCAGCTACAGTATTCCGTGCTGGCAGCTTTCGTGTGGGAGAAATTGCTGGACGTTTCGAATTTGGCAGCCGGGCTCTGCGAGAGACACATACACAGTGTTGGCCCATTACCAAGAAAACCTTTGGGGAAAGCGAATGTCTGTGTGGCAGCGAATGCAGTTCCAAGGGACAGTGAAAACCAGCTACAGCATTCCGTGCTGGCAGCTTTCGTGTGGGAGAAATCGCTGGACGTTTTGAATTTGGCAGCCAGGCTCTGCTAGACAGAGATACACAGTGTTGCCCCTTTACGAACCAAAGCTTTTGCAGAAAGCGAATGTCTGTGTGCCAGCGAATGCAGTTCCAAGGGACAGTAAAACCAGCTACAGCATTCCGTGCTGGCAGCTTTCGTGTGGGAGAAATCGCTGGACGTTTCGAATTTGGCAGCGGGGCTCTGCGACACACACATACACAGTGTTGCCACTTACCAAGAAAAGCTTTTGGGGCAAGCGAATGTCTGTGTGGCAGCGAATGCAGTTCCAAGGGACAGTGAAAAGCAGCTACAGCATTCCGTGCTGGCAGCTTTCGTGTGGGAGAAATTGCTGGACGTTTCGAATTTGGCAGCCGGGCTCTGCGAGAGACACATACACAGTGTTGGCCCATTACCAAGAAAACCTTTGGGGAAAGCAAATGTCTGTGTGGCAGCGAATGCAGTTCCAAGGGACAGTGAAAACCAGCTACAGCATTCCGTGCTGGCAGCTTTCGTGTGGGAGAAATCGCTGGACGTTTGGAATTTGGCAGCCGGGCTCTGCGAGAGAGAGATACACATTATTGCCACTTACCAAGAAAAGCTTTTGGGGAAAGCGAATGTCTGTGTGGCAGTGAATGCAGTTCCAAGGGACAGTGAAAACCAGCTACAGCATTCCGTGCTGGCAGCTTTCGATGGGAGAATCGCTGGACGTTTCGAATTTGGCAGCCGGGCTCTGCTAGACAGAGATACACAGTGTTGCCCCTTTACGAACCAAAGCTTTTGGGGAAAGCGAATGTCTGTGTGGCAGCGAATGCAGTTCCAAGGGACAGTGAAAAGCAGCTACAGCATTCCGTGCTGGCAGCTTTCGTGTGGGAGAAATTGCTGGACGTTTCGAATTTGGCAGCCGGGCTCTGCGACAGACACATGCACAGTATTGCCACTTACCAAGAAAAGCTTTTGGGGAAAGCGAATGTCTGTGTGGCAGTGAATGCAGTTCCAAGGGACAGTGAAAACCAGCTACAGCATTCCGTGCTGGCAGCTTTCGTGTGGGAGAAATCGCTGGACGTTTCGAATCTGGCAGCCGTGCTCTGCAAGAGACACATACACAGTGTTGCCCCTTTACGAACCAAAGCTTTTGGGGAAAGCGAATGCCTGTGTGGCAGCGAATGCAGTTCCAAGGGACAGTGAAAACCAGCTACAGCATTCCGTGCTGGCAGCTTTCGTGTGGGAGAAATCGCTGGAAGTTTCTAATTTGGCAGCCGGGCTCTGCTAGGCAGAGATACACAGTGTTGCCCCTTTACGAACCAAAGCTTTTGGGGAAAGCGAATGTCTGTGTGGCAGCGAATGCAGTTCCAAGGGACAGTGAAAACCAGCTACAGCATTCCGTGCTGGCAGCTTTCGTGTGGGAGAAATCGCTGGACGTTTCGAATTTGGCAGCGGGGCTCTGCGACAGACACATACACAATGTTGCCACTTACCAAGAAAAGCTTTTGGGGAAAGCGAATGTCTGTGTGGCAGCGAATGCAGTTCCAAGGGACAGTGAAAACCAGCTACAGCATTCCGTGCTGGCAGCTTTCTTGTGGGAGAAATCGCTGGACGTTTCGAATTTGCAGCCGGGCTCTGCTAGACAGAGATACACAGTGTTGCCCCTTTACGAACCAAAGCTTTTGCAGAAAGCGAATGTCTGTGTGGCAGGGAATGCAGTTCCAAGGGACAGTGAAAACCAGCTACAGCATTCCGTGCTGGCAGCTTTCGTGTGGGAGAAATCGCTGGACGTTTCGAATTTGGCAGCGGGGCTCTGCGACAGACACATACACAGTATTGCCACTTACCAAGAAAAGCTTTTGGGGAAAGCGAATGTCTGTGTGGCAGTGAATGCAGTTCCAAGGGACAGTGAAAACCAGCTACAGCATTCCGTGCTGGCAGCTTTCGTGTGGGAGAAATCGCTGGACGTTTCGAATTTGGCAGCTGGGCTCTGCGAGAGACACATACACAGTGTTGCCCCTTTACGAACCAAAGCTTTCGGGGAAAGCGAATGTCTGTGTGGCAGCGAATGCAGTTCCAAGGGACAGTGAAAGCCAGCTACAGCATTCCGTGCTGGCAGCTTTCGTGTGGGAGAAATCGCTGGACGTTTCGAATTTGCAGCCGGGGTCTGCTAGACAGAGATACAGAGTGTTGCCCCTTTACGAACCAAAGCTTTTGCAGAAAGCGAATGTCTGTGTGGCAGCGAATGCAGTTCCAAGGGACAGTGAAAACCAGCTACAGCATTCCGTGCTGGCAGCTTTCGTGTGGGAGAAATCGCTGGACGTTTCGAATTTGGCAGCCGGGCTCTGCGAGAGAGAGATACACATTATTGCCACTTACCAAGAAAAGCTTTTGGGGAAAGCGAATGTCTGTGTGGCAGTGAATGCAGTTCCAAGGGACAGTGAAAACCAGCTACAGCATTCCGTGCTGGCAGCTTTCGTGTGG
Organism: Mycteria americana; assembly: GCF_035582795.1. NCBI lineage: Eukaryota > Metazoa > Chordata > Aves > Ciconiiformes > Ciconiidae > Mycteria > Mycteria americana. Next base: position 1,477,411 of record NW_027445436.1, on the reverse strand, counting down.
GAGAAATCGCTGGACGTTTCGAATTAGACAGCCGGGCTCTGCAAGAGACACATACACAGTGTTGCCCCTTTACGAATCAAAGCTTTTGGGGAAAGCGAATGTCTGTGTGGCAGCGAATGCAGTTCCAAGGGACAGTGAAAACCAGCTACAGCTTTCTGTGCTGATAGCTTTCGTGTGGGCGCAATCGCTGGACGTTTCAAATTTGGCAGCCGGGCTCTGCGAGAGACACATACACAGTGTTGCCCCTTTACGAACTAAAGCTTTTGGGGCAAGCGAATGTCTGTGTGGCAGCGAATGCAGTTCCAAGGGACAGTGAAAACCAGCTACAGCATTCCGTGCTGGCAGCTTTCGTGTGGGAGAAATTGCTGGACGTTTCGAATTTGGCAGCGGGGCTCTGCGAGAGACACATACACAGTGTTGCCCCATTACCAAGAAAACCTTTGGGGAAAGCGAATGTCTGTGTGGCAGCGAATGCAGTTCCAAGGGACAGTGAAAACCAGCTACAGCATTCCGTGCTGGCAGCTTTCGTGTGGGAGAAATCGCTGGACGTTTCGAATTTGGCAGCGGGGCTCTGCGACAGACACATACACAGTGTTGCCACTTACCAAGAAAAGCTTTTGGGGAAAGCGAATGTCTGTGTGGCAGCGAATGCAGTTCCAAGGGACAGTGAAAACCAGCTACAGCATTCCGTGCTGGCAGCTTTCTTGTGGGAGAAATCGCTGGACGTTTCGAATTTGCAGCCGGGCTCTGCTAGACAGAGATACACAGCGTTGCCCCTTTACGAACCAAAGCCTTTGCAGAAAGCAAATGTGTGTGTGGCAGCGAATGCAGTTCCAAGGGACAGTGAAAACCAGCTAGAGCATTCCGTGCTGGCAGCTTTTGTGTGGGAGAAATCGCTGGACGTTTCGAATTTGGCAGCTGGGCTCTGCAAGAGACACATACACAGTGTTGCCCCTTTACGAACCAAAGCTTTCGGGGAAAGCGAATGTCTGTGTGGCAGCGAATGCAGTTCCAAGGGACAGTGAAAACCAGCTACAGCATTCCGTGCTGGCAGCTTTCGTGTGGGAGAAATCGCTGGACGTTTCAAATTTGGCAGCCGGGCTCTGCGAGAGACACATACACAGTGTTGCCCCTTTACGAACCAAAGCTTTCGGGGAAAGCGAATGTCTGTGTGGCAGCGAATGCAGTTCCAAGGGACAGTGAAAACCAGCTACAGCATTCCGTGCTGGCAGCTTTCGTGTGGCGCAATTGCTAGACGTTGAGAAATTGGCAGCCGGGCTCTGCGAGAGACACATACACAGTGTTGCCCCTTTACGAACCAAAGCTTTTGGGGCAAGCGAATGTCTGTGTGGCAGCGAATGCAGTTCCAAGGGACAGTGAAAACCAGCTACAGCATTCCGTGCTGGCAGCTTTCGTGTGGGAGAAATCGCTGGAAGTTTCGACTTTGGCAGCCGGGCTCTGCTAGACAGAGATACACAGTGTTGCCCCTTTACGAACCAAAGCTTTTGCAGAAAGCGAATGTCTGTGTGGCAGCGAATGCAGTTCCAAGGGACAGTGAAAACCAGCTACAGCATTCCGTGCTGGCAGCTTTCGTGTGGCGCAATTGCTAGACGTTGAGAAATTGGCAGCCGGGCTCTGCGAGAGACACATACACAGTTTTGCCCCTTTACGAACCAAAGCTTTTGGGGCAAGCGAATGTCTGTGTGGCAGCGAATGCAGTTCCAAGGGACAGTGAAAAGCAGCTACAGCATTCCGTGCTGGCAGCTTTCGTGTGGGAGAAATTGCTGGACGTTTCGAATTTGGCATCCGGGCTCTGCGAGAGACACATACACAGTGTTGGCCCATTACCAAGAAAACCTTTGGGGAAAGCGAATGTCTGTGTGGCAGCGAATGCAGTTTCAAGGGACAGTGAAAACCAGCTACAGCATTCCGTGCTGGCAGCTTTCGTGTGGGAGAAATCGCTGGACGTTTTGAATTTGGCAGCCAGACTCTGCTAGACAGAGATACACAGTGTTGCCCCTTTACAAACCAAAGCTTTTGCAGAAAGCGAATGTCTGTGTGGCAGCGAATGCAGATCCAAGGGACAGTGAAAACCAGCTACAGCATTCCGTGCTGGCAGCTTTCGTGTGGGAGAAATCGCTGGACGTTTCGAATTTGGCAGCGGGGCTCTGCGACAGACACATACACAGTGTTGCCACTTACCAAGAAAAGCTTTTGGGGAAAGCGAATGTCTGTGTGGCAGCGAATGCAGTTCCAAGGGACAGTGAAAACCAGCTACAGCATTCCGTGCTGGCAGCTTTCGTGTGGGAGAAATCGCTGGACGTTTGGAATTTGGCAGCCGGGCTCTGCGAGAGAGAGATACACATTATTGCCACTTACCAAGAAAAGCTTTTGGGGAAAGCGAATGTCTGTGTGGCAATGAATGCAGTTCCAAGGGACAGTGAAAACCAGTTACAGCATTCCGTGCTGGCAGCTTTCGTGTGGGAGAAATCGCTGGACATTTCGAATTTGGCAGCCGGGCTCTGCGAGAGACAGATACACAGTGTTGCCCCATTACCAAGAAAACCTTTGGGGAAAGTGAATGTCTGTGTGGCAGCGAATGCAGTTCCAAGGGACAGTGAAAACCAGCTACAGCATTCCGTGCTGGCAGCTTTCGATGGGAGAAATCGCTGGACGTTTCGAATTTGGCAGCCGGGCTCTGCTAGACAGAGATACACAGTGTTGCCCCTTTACGAACCAAAGCTTTTGGGGAAAGCGAATGTCTGTGTGGCAGCGAATGCAGTTCCAAGGGACAGTGAAAACCAGCTACAGCATTCCGTGCTGGCAGCTTTCGTGTGGGAGAAATCACTGGACGTTTCGAATTTGGCAGCGGGGCTCTGCGACAGACACATACACAGTGTTGCCACTTACCAAGAAAAGCTTTTGGGGAAAGCGAATGTCTGTGTGGCAGCGAATGCAGTTCCAAGGGACAGTGAAAACCAGCTACAGCATTCCGTGCTGGCAGCTTTCGTGTGGGAGAAATCGCTGGACGTTTCGAATTTGGCATCCGGGCTCTGCAAGAGACACATACACAGTGTTGCTCCTTCACGAACCAAAGCTTTTGGGGAAAGCGAATGCCTGTGTGGCAGCGCATGCAGTTCCAAGGGACAGTGAAAACCAGCTACAGCATTCTGTGCTGGTAGCTTTCGTGTGGGCGCAATCGCTGGACGTTTCAAATTTGGCAGCCGGGCTCTGCGAGAGACACATACACAGTGTTGCCCCTTTACGAACCAAAGCTTTAGGGGAAAGCGAATGTCTGTGTGGCAGCGAATGCAGTTCCAAGGGACAGTGAAAACCAGCTACAGCATTCCGTGCTGGCAGCTTTCGTGTGGCGCAATTGCTAGATGTTGAGAAATTGGCAGCCGGGCTCTGCGAGAGACACATACACAGTTTTGCCCCTTTACGAACCAAAGCTTTTGGGGAAAGCGAATGTCTGTGTGGCAGCGAATGCAGTTCCAAGGGACAGTGAAAAGCAGCTACAGCATTCCGTGCTGGCAGCTTTCGTGTGGGAGAAATTGCTGGACGTTTCGAATTTGGCAGCCGGGCTCTGCGACAGACACATGCACAGTATTGCCACTTACCAAGAAAAGCTTTTGGGGAAAGCGAATGTCTGTGTGGCAGTGAATGCAGTTCCAAGGGACAGTGAAAACCAGCTACAGCATTCCGTGCTGGCAGCTTTCGTGTGGGAGAAATCGCTGGACGTTTCGAATTTGGCAGCCGTGCTCTGCAAGAGACACATACACAGTGTTGCCCCTTTACGAACCAAAGCTTTTGGGGCAAGCGAATGTCTGTGTGGCAGTGAATGCAGTTCCAAGGGACAGTGAAAAGAAGCTACAGCATTCCGTGCTGGCAGCTTTCGTGTGGGAGAAATTGCTGGACGTTTCGAATTTGGCAGCCGGGCTCTGCGAGAGACACATACACAGTGTTGGCCCATTACCAAGAAAACCTTTGGGGAAAGCGAATGTCTGTGTGGCAGCGAATGCAGTTCCAAGGGACAGTAAAACCAGCTACAGCATTCCGTGCTGGCAGCTTTCGTGTGGGAGAAATCGCTGGAAGTTTCGAATTTGGCAGCCGGGCTCTGCTAGACAGAGATACACAGTGTTGCCCCATTACCAAGAAAAGCTTTTGGGGAAAGCGAATGTCTGTGTGGCAGCGAATGCAGTTCCAAGGGACAGTGAAAACCAGCTACAGCATTCCGTGCTGGCAGCTTTCGTGTGGGAGAAATCGCTGGACGTTTCGAATTTGGCAGCGGGGCTCTGCGACAGACACATACACAATGTTGCCACTTACCAAGAAAAGCTTTTGGGGAAAGCGAATGTCTGTGTGGCAGCGAATGCAATTCCAAGGGACAGTGAAAACCAGCTACAGCATTCCGTGCTGGCAGCTTTCTTGTGGGAGAAATCGCTGGACGTTTCGAATTTGCAGCCGGGCTCTGCTAGACAGAGATACACAGTGTTGCCCCTTTACGAACCAAAGCTTTTGCAGAAAGCGAATGTCTGTGTGGCAGGGAAGGCAGTTCCAAGGGACAGTGAAAACCAGCTACAGCATTCCGTGCTGGCAGCTTTCGTGTGGGAGAAATCGCTGGACGTTTCGAATTTGGCAGCGGGGCTCTGTGAGAGACACATACACAGTATTGCCACTTACCAAGAAAAGCTTTTGGGGAAAGCGAATGTCTGTGTGGCAGCGAATGCAGTTCCAAGGGACAGTGAAAACCAGCTACAGCATTCCGTGCTGGCAGCTTTCGTGTGGGAGAAATCGCTGGACGTTTCGAATTTGGCATCCGGGCTCTGCAAGAGACACATACACAGTGTTGCTCCTTTACGAACCAAAGCTTTTGGGGAAAGCGAATGCCTGTGTGGCAGCGAATGCAGTTCCAAGGGACAGTGAAAACCAGCTACAGCATTCTGTGCTGGTAGCTTTCGTGTGGGCGCAATCGCTGGACGTTTCGAATTTGACAGCCGGGCTCTGCAAGAGACACATACACAGTGTTGCCCCTTTACGAATCAAAGCTTTTGGGGAAAGCGAATGTCTGTGTGGCAGCGAATGCAGTTCCAAGGGACAGTGAAAACCAGCTACAGCTTTCTGTGCTGGTAGCTTTCGTGTGGGCGCAATCGCTGGACGTTTCAAATTTGGCAGCCGGGCTCTGCGAGAGACACATACACAGTGTTGCCCCTTTACGAGCTAAAGCTTTTGGGGCAAGCGAATGTCTGTGTGGCAGCGAATGCAGTTCCAAGGGACAGTGAAAACCAGCTACAGCATTCCGTGCTGGCAGCTTTCGTGTGGGAGATATCGCTGGACGTTTCGAATTTGGCAGCGGGGCTCTGCGAGAGACACATACACAGTGTTGCCCCATTACCAAGAAAACCTTTGGGGAAAGCGAATGTCTGTGTGGCAGTGAATGCAGTTCCAAGGGACAGTGAAAACCAGCTACAGCATTCCGTGCTGGCAGCTTTCGTGTGGGAGAAATCGCTGGACGTTTCGAATTTGGCAGCCAGGCTCTGCTAGACAGAGATACACAGTGTTGCCCCTTTACGAACCAAAGCTTTTGCAGAAAGCGAATGTCTGTGTGGCAGCGAATGCAGTTCCAAGGGACAGTGAAAACCAGCTACAGCATTCCGTGCTGGCAGCTTTCGTGTGGGAGAAATCGCTGGACGTTTCGAATTTGGCAGCGGGGCTCTGCGACAGACTCATACACAGTGTTGCCACTTACCAAGAAAAGCTTTTGGGGAAAGCGAATGTCTGTGTGGCAGCGAATGCAGTTCCAAGGGACAGTGAAAACCAGCTACAGCATTCCGTGCTGGCAGCTTTCTTGTGGGAGAAATCGCTGGACGTTTCGAATTTGCAGCCGGGCTCTGCTAGACAGAGATACACAGGGTTGCCCCTTTACGAACCAAAGCCTTTGCAGAAAGCAAATGTCTGTGTGGCAGCGAATGCAGTTCCAAGGGACAGTGAAAACCCGCTAGAGCATTCCGTGCTGGCAGCTTTCGTGTGGGAGAAATCGCTGGACGTTTCGAATTTGGCAGCTGGGCTCTGCAAGAGACACATACACAGTGTTGCCCCTTTACGAACCAAAGCTTTCGGGGAAAGCGAATGTCTGTGTGGCAGCGAATGCAGTTCCAAGGGACAGTGAAAACCAGCTACAGCATTCCGTGCTGGCAGCTTTCGTGTGGGAGAAATCGCTGGACGTTACGAATTTGGCAGCCGGGCTCTGCGACAGACACATGCACAGTATTGCCACTTACCAAGAAAAGCTTTTGGGGAAAGCGAATGTCTGTGTGGCAGTGAATGCAGTTCCAAGGGACAGTGAAAACCAGCTACAGCATTCCGTGCTGGCAGCTTTCGTGTGGGGGAAATCGCTGGACTTTTCGAATTTGGCAGCTGGGTTCTGCGAGAGACACATACACAGTGTTGCCCCTTTACGAACCAAAGCTTTTGGGGAAAGCGAATGTCTGTGTGGCAGCGAATGCAGTTCCAAGGGCCAGTGAAAAGCAGCTACAGAATTCCGTGCTGGCAGCTTTCGTGTGGGAGAAATCGCTGGATGTTTCGAATTTGGCAGCTGCGCTCTGCGAGAGACACATAGACAGTGTTGCCCCTTTACGAACCAAAGCTTTTGGGGAAAGCAAATGCCTGTGTGGCAGCGAATGCAGTTCCAAGGGACAGTGAAAACCAGCTACAACATTCCTTGCTGGAAGCTTTCGTGTGGGCGCAATCGCTGGACGTTTCGAATTTGGCAGCCGGGCTCTGCTAGACAGAGATATACAGTGTTGCACAATTACCAAGCAAAGCTTTCGGGGAAAGCGAATGCCTGTGTGGCAGCGAATGCAGTTCCAAGGGACAGTGAAAACCACCTACAGCATTCCGTACTGGCAGCTTTCGTGTGGGCGCTATCGGTGGATGTTTCGAATTTGGCAGCCGGGCTCTGCGAGAGACACATACACAGTGTTGCCCCTTTACGAACCAAAGCTTTTGGGGAAAGCGAATGTCTGTGTGGCAGCGAATGCAGTTCCAAGGGACAGTGAAAACCAGCTACAGCATTCCGTACTGGCAGCTTTCGTGCGGGCTCAAGTGCTAGACGTTTCGAATTTGGCAGCCGGCCTCTGCAAGAGTGAGATACACAGTGTTGCCCCTTTACGAACCAAAGCTTGTGGAAGAATGGTTAAGTGAAAAAGGACACAGCTTAATTGATGTGAGCAATCCAGCCTTTGATGGGGCCTGGGAGCCAGAGATCAAGGTGAAATTCCCTTGAGAACAGCAGAAGGAGTACTTGGTAAAGCAAGATAAACGGGACTAAGCCTGGGAAAGTGCTGATAAGACCCCCTTTGTGAACAGTGCGTGAACGGCAGCTTTGTACCAATCATATAATTGTTTTAAGCGCGTGGACAAGTATAGTTATCCAATAGAATAGTCGCTGTTAGCGCGTGCTTTGCTTAGCATCTATATAAACCTGTTAAGTAATCTGAATAAAGGAGAACGACCATACTCATATTGAGATTCATCGTTACTCCGGGTCCGTCTCCCACTCCGACATCTGGTAGCAGAGGATGCACCGATGAAATCTCCGTGACTGCGGTAAGCAGCTAGAGGAGGGGAGTTGGGAAACCACGGCTGAGGGAAGCGCTGCCTGGAGCAAGAAGCAGGGCAGACGCCGGTGTGAGGTCGCTCCTCACCTCTCAGGCGCAGTGATGGAAACAGAAGCTGCGGCCACGTTGCTCACTGGAATCCTCTCTAAGAGAGGGATAGAAGCACCAGTGAAGCAGTTAATAAGGTTGATTAAATTGGGACAATGTTGGGGTCACTTTTCTGACACCTGCATATTATTTTCCGTATCGGAATGGCGAGATTTTGGAGGAACAATGTGGCAGAAAACAATAGAGGGGGATAAAAAGGAAGAAAAGGAAATAAAGGCGGTTCGTGGACTCTGGAACACTGTCTTGGAAACTTTGAAAGCGATGAAGGCGGAGAGGGAAGTAGCTTGCGCTGCTGCCCAAATGTTAGGTCCGGGAGTGTCTAAAGATAAGCCCGAAATCAAACTGGGACCTATTGCGCGATTTTTTGGGCTGCCTGCCGTGAGAGGCGCGTCTGGAACTGTCTGTAAAAACGTTTCTGAACTGCGTGTTATGGCGGAATCAGTGCAGGAGCCAGAAAAGGCGGAAGTTCCAGTTAGCAGGGTTAATGCAAACTGTGAAGCGAATGCGGAAGTAGCTCCGCCAAAACCCCCTGGAGGGGCGGGAGCGACAAAACGTAACGACTTGGGCGGAGCAGCCTGCCGACTTCCCCCTGCAGCTCCGCCCAGTGAACCACCCTCCGCGCCTCCGTTGCCGCCCTCAACCGCGTTCTATCCGCCCCTACCCCCCTCTACGGAATCCTCTGGAACTACCACACCATCTAGCGGGGAAGAGCTGCCACAATCCTCTGATGCCACTGCAAAAATGTTGCAAGCAGTTTTAAAACGTCTTGATACTCTGGAATTACAAACAAAAAGGAAAGGCAAAGCTGTGCCTCCATGTTTAATGAACCCTCCAGCACTCCCTAGAACCACACGCTGGAGTGGTGTCATCAAAGATGCAATTGTAGAAGGACAGTGGAAGCCTGTGGGGGGGGCTGAAGGCCCTATGACACTAGCGTTTCCAGTTGTGCAGAGAGACGGGCAAGGAAAGTGGGAGCCTCATGATTGGAAAATACTGCAACAAGCCCGAACCACCGTCTCAACATATGGATTAAAATCCGCGGCTACAAGACAAATTGTTAGTTGGATCTTTTCTGCCGACCTGATGTGTCCATATGATTGTCAAAACCTGATGAGACTGTTACTTACCCCAACACAGTATTTACTGTGGATGTCATCCTGGCAACAGCGAGCCATTAATGTTGCTGCTCAAAGACAAAGAGACGGGGACCCACTTCGTGGAATCACTGCGGATATGCTCGTAGGGCAAGGACCATACAGCGACTATCAAGTGCAGATAACTTTTCCAGCGAATATGCTACAATTGTCTGCTCAGCTAGCACTTGAGGCATTCCTTAGCCTACCGGGATCCAACGTTCCCTCCTTTAGTAATCTCCAACAAGGAGCAACCGAGAAATACAGTAATTTTGTAGATCGACTCTGGGAAGCTATCATGAATCATCCTGATTTATCAGAAGACAACAGACAACAAATGTTCAAAATATTAGCTTTTGATAATGCTAATAAGACAACAAGACAAATACTAGCCAGTTTGCCCAAAGGAGCTGGAGTAGAGGAAATGCTTCTACGAGTAGAAAGAGCCGAAACACAACGACAGGGAAATACCGTTGCTGCTGCGGTCCAGGGAGCAGTTCGAGAAATAATGCAGCCACTAGTTGCAGTGGTGCAGAAAAAACAAGGCCCTACTCCCAAAGGAAAACCTCGCCGACCGCCAGGACAACCTTTTCGTGGCAGCTGCTTTCGCTGTGGGGAATCAGGCCACATGAAAACGAATTGTCGTGCTGCAGTTTGGTGTGACCACTGCCAGAAAAACAATCATGCTACCAAGGCATGCTCGGGAAACTGGAAGCCGAGCGCGGAGAGAGGTCGCGCGCAGACACAAATGAACCCCCAAAACGGAACACGGGTTTTCTACAACAGTGCCTACCAGCCACCCGAGGAAGCCTGGGAGTCGACGTGGAAACCACAGTAGATGTCACCCTCGTTGACTCTAATGTCCAGAAAGTTCCCAGCAATGTTATAGGACCTCTTGTTCATCAAGAAAGCAACGTTGGAGGATTGCTACTAGGCCGGTCCTCCGCCGGTATACAAGGTCTCATCGTGTTACCTGGAGTAATCGACGCAGATTACACGGGTCGTATCTACATCATGGTCTATACTGTTTGTCCACCAGTGTTTATTCCTAAAGGTAGTAAAATCGCACAAATAGTTGCTATTAGCAACCCATTGACCCATATGCCTCAATCAAATGTTCGACGGGGCAATCAAGGTTTCGGGTCCACTGGCCCTGCTGTTTGTTTTACAACAAAATTAAATCAGCGGCCAACAATGAAAACTACTATTACTCAACAGGGCACATCGCAACAAATTGATGCGATGTTAGATACTGGGGCGGATGTTACAATCATCAGCCGCAACATATGGCCTTTAAGTTGGCCAGTAGAATTACCAACATCAAGTATTGCAGGAGTTGGTGGACAATCAGTACCCTATATTAGCAAACATCCAATACATTTACAGTTTCCGGAGGGGCAGCATGCCACTCTTAAGGTGTATGTGTTGCCCTTGCCTGGGACGTTAGAAGCACTAATCGGGCGAGATGTGCTAAGTCAAATTGGAGCCGTTCTGACAACAAAGCATTTTTAGTCATGGGCACTGGGGAGCAGCCGCCCAACCCGTCACTTACATGGGTTACAAATGAGCCTGTGTGGGTTGACCAGTGGCCCATGACTAAAGAGCGACTGCAAATTGCCAAACAATTGGTTGCTGAACAACTGGCAGCTGGACATATTAAGCCTTCTGTTAGTCCCTGGAACACTCCCATTTTTGTAATCCCGAAGAAAAGTGGAAAATGGCGACTTTTGCATGACTTGCGTAAGGTCAATGACCAAATGCAATCTATGGGTGCGTTGCAGCCCGGAATGCCATCTCTCAGTATGTTACCACGCGGATGGCACATCTTGATAGTCGACTTAAAAGACTGTTTTTTTACCATTCCACTGCACCCACAAGACACTCAACGTTTCGCCTTCTCTGTGCCGACGGTGAACAAGGCTGCACCGGCAGAGCGATACGAATGGGTTGTTTTACCACAAGGAATGAAAAATTCACCCACATTGTGTCAATTGTATGTAGCGTGGGCGCTGCAACCACTTCGAGCCCAATGGTCAAATACGATAATTTATCATTATATGGACGATATTCTTTGCTGTCGAGAACAGCCATTCTCAGACGAGTCATTGCGCCAGCTCATCACCATATTAGCGAAAAAGGGGCTTGTCATTGCACCAGAGAAGGTGCAGCATACTGCCCCTTGGAAATATCTTGGGTGGTCTATTACAGACTCAAAAATCCGACCACAAAAAACAGAGCTTGTCACTCAACTGCATACCTTACATGACATCCAAACCTTGCTTGGGGACATTCAATGGGTTCGCAATTGTGTTGGTATTTCTAATACTGACATTGCACCCCTGACTGCGTTATTGCGCGGGACAAATCCTGCGGACAAAGTGACATTAACAATGGAGCACCACTCGGTGCTACAGCAAATCATTCAAAAAATGCACGCAGCTTGGTCATCGCGCCGCATCTTACCACTGCCAATATCGTTAATCGTCTGTAATGGAAAAGACTCACCTTATGCAGTCATTTGTCAGTGGCAAAATAAGAAAGGGGAACTCACCTCAACCTTTCAATTAAATGCCACTGCCACTGCCAAATGCAAAGGACAAGGAGATATGTTCAATATTTTAGAATGGGTATTTTTAAGCGTACAACCAAAAAGGAGTATCCAAACACGAACTGAAGCAGTAGGCGAATTAATACGGAAAGGACGGTCACGAATTATAGAAATTAGTGGCCAGGAACCAGAGGACATTAGTATACCTGTTAGTACTGTGGAGGTAGAGTGGTGGCTTCGTAATGCTGAGGCCATACAGAATGCCCTATTAGGCTACGGTGGTAAAATACACTCTCAACAACCACAAGGAAAATTATGGCAGATGTTAAGACGGAATCAGTGGATACAGAGATCCAAAGTAAGCAACAACCCATTACCAGATGGTGTCACTGTGTGTACAGATGCAGGCAAGCGCCTGCGGCGTGCAGCCTGTGTCTGGAAGGAAGGCGACAATTGGAAGCAGTATGTCATGGAGGGGCAGCCTCAAGATTCCCTTCAGACTTTGGAACTGACTGCAGTAATTTGGGCTTTGACTAATTGGATAAATATTCCCTTAAATGTGGTAACTGACTCAATGTATGTGGCTGGAATAGTGCCACGTCTAGAAGATGCCCTATTACGGGAAACAACGAATCCTAGATTGGGGAGTTTATTTATCAGACTGCGGTCTGTATTAGGTCAACGTACAGCAGCCTGCTGTATCATCCATATTCGTAGCCATCAATTGGACCTTGGTCTTGGTCAAGGTAATCAGCTGGCTGACAGTCTGGTTAGTCCCGTGTGCCACGCACCTCCTATGGACAAATTTCAACAAGCTAGACAAAGTCATGAAAATTTCCACCAAAATGCTAAAGGTCTAAAAAGACAATTTAATTTAACGGAAAATGAAGCAAGAGGTATAATCCAGGCCTGTCCAAAATGTGGAAATCACGGTCCAGGCATAGGGTCTGGAGTGAATCCAAAAGGATTAAAAGCGTTAGAATTATGGCAGATGGATGTCACACATGTTCCCGAATTTGGTCGATTGAAATATTTGCATGTCACCATAGACACCTTTTCAAAAATGATATGGGCAACTGCGTTGCCTGGAGAAAAGGCGCATCATGTATGTAAACATTTGCTCGCTTGTTTTGCGGTGCTAGGTGTGCCTGAGCGTATCAAAACAGATAATGGGCCTGCTTATATTAGCCAAAAAGTTAGAGCATTTTTAGCAAAATGGGGAGTCAATCATATTACAGGGATCCCACACTCGCCTACTGGTCAAGGACTAGTGGAGCGCACGCATCAAATTTTGAAGGACTATCTAAATAAGCAAAAGGATATAGAGGTAGACCCTCAACAGAGGGTGCATCGTGTACTGTTTACACTGAACTTTCTCTGTCTTATGGGAGATAGAGAAGAACCGCCGGTAGTAATCCATCATCAGCACCTTAAATTTAATGATACAATGACACTACCACAATTTAAAGTAAATTACAAGGATCCTGCCTCTGGAATGTGGCTAGGGCCAGTCCCAGTTATATTTAATGGTCGAGGATATATGTGTGTTTCCACAGGTCACGGTCCAGTGTGGGTGCCGAGCAGAAACGTGAAGCCTGTTCTAACTCCTCATGGCTCATCCGACAAGCAAGATGAACCTACCCCTGATCATCGGGATAGTACTCCCGGTGGTGATGAGTCTTCACAAAATTGAGCCCAGAGAAAATATGTGGGTTACCTGGGCGAACAAAACAGGTCAACAAGCGTTTTGCCTCTCACTTGCGTCTGCTACAGAGCCTTTCCGGACGTGTCTACTAGGGGTACCAGGTTTTAAGGCAACTGACTTTAGTAGTTTTGCTACAAAAAACTGTAGTCGAGCTACCAATGTTAGTGGCTGCAGTGCCACACTCATCAATAGTCTAAATGTTACACTGCCGTGGGACCCCCAAGAGTTAAGCTTATTAGGATCAATGAGAATTGGCAATAAAACAAAAAATTGGACTCAAACTTGTTTTATATTTGGAGGACCCGCCTTTACTGGCACCAATTATTATAGAACATCTAACTGGATTGAATGGACAAATGTCACATCAAAAGAAAGGCGCTATAACGATTATTACGATCCAGCTGGTTATTGTGGGGACCAGGCGGCCCTAGGAGCCGAGACTAAGGGAGGAGTACCAATCTGGAACAATGGCACTCCTAAGGCCTTGCCTCCAGATGTCTTTTTAATATGTGGTGATAGAGCGTGGCAAGGAGTTCCACAGAACGTGTTTGGTGGGCCGTGCTATCTTGGAAAATTAACGTTATTAGCCCCAGATCAAAATTGGTGGAAAGATGTAAGAAATAAAACAATAGAAATCAAACATCGAACCAAACGAGAAATCACGGGTCTTTCCCCGGATTGTGATGATGAACTTGCCCTCCTCAGTACCACTGAGAGAGTGTTCCTGTCCCTGTTCATACCTGGGGGGGCAGCAGGACGAGCCCTGAAACAGGTTGGGCAATTAGCCTGTTGGGCTAAAAAACAAGCAAAAGTCACCACCCAGGTAATAGAAACACTATTAGAGGATCAAAATAGCTTACGCCACGCAATTTTGCAAAATAGAGCAGCAATTGATTTTTTATTATTAGCCCAAGGTCATGGTTGTGAGGATTTTGAAGGCATGTGTTGTATGAACCTGTCTGATCACAGTGAATCAATTCACAAACAACTACGATGGCTGAAAGAGCATGCCAACAAAATTCGACAAAATCAGGGGTTTTTTGATGAGTGGTTAACCAGTTTGTTTGGGTCCTTACCATCATGGCTAAAGGGTTTGTTAGCTGAGGGATTACGACTTTTAATAATTTTGGTTATCATAGGTCTGTGTTTTTGCGTAGCATGTAGCTGTGTAAAAAAGGCTTTTAGAACAATGATAAATCATGCCTGGATCGCTCAAAAACAAGAAGGGGGAATTGTGGAAGAATGGTTAAGTGAAAAAGGACACAGCTTAATTGATGTGAGCAATCCAGCCTTTGATGGGGCCTGGGAGCCAGAGATCAAGGTGAAATTCCCTTGAGAACAGCAGAAGGAGTACTTGGTAAAGCAAGATAAACGGGACTAAGCCTGGGAAAGTGCTGATAAGACCCCCTTTGTGAACAGTGCGTGAACGGCAACTTTGTACCAATCATATAATTGTTTTAAGCGCGTGGACAAGTATAGTTATCCAATAGAATAGTCGCTGTTAGCGCGTGCTTTGCTTAGCATCTATATAAACCTGTTAAGTAATCTGAATAAAGGAGAACGACCATACTCATATTGAGATTCATCGTTACTCCGGGTCCGTCTCCCACTCCGACAAAAGCTTTTGGGGAAAGCGAATGTCTGTGTGGCAGTGAATGCAGTTCCAAGGGACAGTGAAAACCAGCTACAGCATTCCATGCTTTCAGCTTTTGTGCGGGCGCAATCGCTGGACGTTTCGAATTTGGCAGTCGGGTTCTGTGAGAGAGAGATACACAGTGTTGCCCCTTTACGAACCAAATCTTTTGGGGAAAGCGAATGTCTGTGTGGCAGTGAATGCAGTTCCAAGGGACAGTGAAAACCAGCTACAGCATTCCGTTCTGTCAGCTTTCGTGTGGGATAAATCGCTGGACGTTTCGAATTGGGCAGCCGGGCTCTGCTAGACAGAGATACACAGTGTTGCACAATTACCAAGCAAAGCTTTTGGGGAAAGCGAATGTCTGTGTGGCAGCGAATGCAGTTCCAAGGGACAGTGAAAACCAGCTACAGCATTCCGTGCTGTCAGCTTTCGTGTGGGCGCAATCGCTGGACGTTTCAAATATGGCAGCCGGGCTCTGCGAGAGACACATACACAGTGTTGCCCCTTTACGAACCAAAGCTTTTGGGGAAAGCGAATGTCTGTGTGGCAGCGAATGCAGTTCCAAGGGACAGTGAAAACCAGCTACAGCATTCCGTGCTGGCAGCTTTTGTGCGGGCGCAATCGCTGGACGTTTCGAACTTGACAGCTGGGCTCTGCAAGATTGAGATACACAGTGTTGCCCCTTTACGAACCAAAGCTTTTGGGGAAAGCGAATGTCTGTGTGGCAGTGAATGCAGTTCCAAGGGACAGTGAAAACCAGCTACAGCATTCCATGCTGGCAGCTTTCGTGTGGGCGCAATCGCTGGACGTTTCAAATATGGAAGACGGGCTCTGCGAGAGACACATACACAGTGTTGCCCCTTTACGAACCAAAGCTTTTGGGGAAAGCGAATGTCTGTGTGGCAGCGAATGCAGTTCCAAGGGACAGTGAAAACCAGCTACAGCATTCCGTGCTGGTAGCTTTTGTGCGGGCGCAATCACTGGACGTTTCAAATATGGCATCCGGGCTCTGCGAGAGACACATACACAGTGTTGCCCCTTTACGAACCAAAGCTTTTTGGGGAAAGCGAATGTCTGTGTGGCAGCGAATGCAGTTCCAAGGGACAGTGAAAACCAGCTACAGCATTCCGTGCTGGCAGCTTTTGTGCGGGCGCAATCGCTGGACGTTTCGAACTTGACAGCTGGGCTCTGCAAGAGTGAGATACACAATGTTGCCCCTTTACGAACCAAAGCTTTTGGGGAAAGCGAATGTCTGTGTGGCAGTGAATGCAGTTCCAAGGGACAGTGAAAACCAGCTACAGCATTCCGTTTTGGCAGCTTTCGTGTGGGCGCAATCGCTGGACGTTTCAAATATGGCAGCCGGGCTCTGCGAGAGACACATACACAGTGTTGCCCCTTTACGAACCAAAGCTTTTGGGGAAAGCGAATGTCTGTGTGGCAGCGAATGCAGTTCCAAGGGACAGTGAAAACCAGCTACAGCATTCCGTGCTGGCAGCTTTTGTGCGGGCGCAATCGCTGGACATTTCGAACTTGACAGCTGGGCTCTGCAAGAGTGAGATACACAATGTTGCCCCTTTACGAACCAAAGCTTTTGGGGAAAGCGAATGTCTGTGTGGCAGTGAATGCAGTTCCAAGGGACAGTGAAAACCAGCTACAGCATTCCGTTTTGGCAGCTTTCGTGTGGGCGCAATCGCTGGACGTTTCAAATATGGCAGCCGGGCTCTGCGAGAGACACATACACAGTGTTGCCCCTTTACGAACCAAAGCTTTTGGGGAAAGCGAATGTCTGTGTGGCAGCGAATGCAGTTCCAAGGGACAGTGAAAACCAGCTACAGCATTCCGTGCTGGTAGCTTTTGTGCGGGCGCAATCACTGGACGTTTCAAATATGGCAGCCGGGCTCTGCGAGAGACACATACACAGTGTTGCCCCTTTACGAACCAAAGCTTTTTGGGAAAGCGAATGCCTGTGTGGCAGCGAATGCAGTTCCAAGGGACAGTGAAAACCAGCTACAGCATTCCGTGCTGGTAGCTTTTGTGCGGGCGCAATCACTGGACGTTTCGAAATTGGCAGCCGGGCTCTGCAAGAGACACATACACAGTGTTGCCCCTTTACGAACCAAAGGTTTTTGGGAAAGCGAATGCCTGTGTGGCAGCGAATGCAGTTCCAAGGGACAGTGAAAACCAGATACAGCATTCCGTGCTGGCAGCTTTCGTGTGGGAGAAATGGCTGGACGTTTCGAATTTGGCAGCCGGGCTCTGCGAGAGATACATACACAGTGTTGCCCCATTACCAAGCAAAGCTTTTGGGGAAAGCGAATGTCTGTGTGGCAGCAAATGCAGTTCCAAGGGACAGTGAAAACCAGGTACAGCATTCCGTGCTGGCAGCTTTTGTGCGGGCGCAATCGCTGGACGTTTCGAACTTGACAGCTGGGCTCTGCAAGAGTGAGATACACAGTGTTGCCCCTTTACGAACCAAAGCTTTTGGGGAAAGCGAATGTCTGTGTGGCAGTGAATGCAGTTCCAAGGGACAGTGAAAACCAGCTACAGCATTCCATGCTGGTAGCTTTCGTGTGGGCGCAATCGCTGGACGTTTCAAATATGGAAGCCGGGCTCTGCGAGAGACACATACACAGTGTTGCCCCTTTACGAACCAAAGCTTTTGGGGAAAGCGAATGTCTGTGTGGCAGCGAATGCAGTTCCAAGGGACAGTGAAAACCAGCTACAGCATTCCGTGCTGGTAGCTTTTGTGCGGGCGCAATCACTGGACGTTTCAAATATGGCATCCGGGCTCTGCGAGAGACACATACACAGTGTTGCCCCTTTACGAACCAAAGCTTTTTGGGAAAGCGAATGCCTGTGTGGCAGCGAATGCAGTTCCAAGGGACAGTGAAAACCAGCCACAGCATTCCGTGCTGGCAGCTTTCGTGTGGGAGAAATGGCTGGACGTTTCGAATTTGGCAGCCGGGCTCTGCGAGAGATACATACACAGTGTTGCCCCATTACCAAGCAAAGCTTTTGGGGAAAGCGAATGTCTGTGTGGCAGCAAATGCAGTTCCAAGGGACAGTGAAAACCAGCTACAGCATTCCGTGCTGGCAGCTTTCGTGTGGGGGAAATCGCTGGACTTTTCGAATTTGGCAGCCGGGTTCTGCGAGAGACACATACACAGTGTTGCCCCTTTACGAAGCAAAGCTTTTGGGGAAAGCGAATGTCTGTGTGGCAGTGAATGCAGTTCCAAGGGACAGTGCAAAGCAGCTACAGAATTCCGTGCTGGCAGCTTTCGTGTGGGCGCTATCGGTGGATGTTTCGAATTTGGCAGCCGGGCTCTGCGAGAGACACATACACAGTGTTGCCCGATTACTAGGTAAAGCTTTTGGGGAAAGCGAATGTCTGTGTGGCAGCGAATGCAGTTCCAAGGGACAGTGAAAACCAGCTACAGCATTCCGTGCTGGCAGCTTTCGTGTGGGCACAATCGCTGGATGTTTCGAATTTGGCAGCCGGGCTCTGCGAGAGACACATACACAGTGTTGCCCCTTTACGAACGAAAGCTTTCGGGGAAAGCGAATGCCTGTGTGGCAGTGAATGCAGTTCCAAGGGACAGTGAAAACCACCTACAGAATTCCGTACTGGCAGCTTTCCTGCGGGTGCAATTGCTAGACGTTTCGAATTTGCCAGCCGGGCTCTGCAAGAGTGAGATACACAGTGTTGCCCCTTTACGAACGAAAGCTTTTGGGGAAAGCGAATGTCTGTGTGGCAGTGAATGCAGTTCCAAGGGACAGTGAAAACCAGCTACAGCATTCCGTGCTGGCAGCTTTCCTGTGGGCGCAGTCGCGTGACCTTTCGAATTTGGCAGCCGGGCTCTGCGAGAGTGAGATACACAGTGTTGCCCCTTTACGAACCAAAGCTTTTGGGGAAAGCGAATATCTGTGTGGCAGTGAATGCCGTTCCAAGGGACAGTGAAAACCAGCTACAGCATTCCATGCTGGCAGCTTTCGTGTGGGAGAAATCGCTGGACGTTTCGAATTTGGCAGCCGGGCTCTGCTAGACAGAGATACACAGTGTTGCCCAATTACCAAGCAAAGCTTTTGGGGAAAGCGAATGTCTGTGTGGCAGCGAATGCAGTTCCAAGGGACAGTGAAAACCACCTACAGCATTCCATGCTGGTAGCTTTTGTGCGGGCGCATTCGCTGGACGTTTCAAATATGGCAGCCGGGCTCTGCGAGAGACACATACACAGTGTTGCCCCTTTACAAACCAAAGCTTTCGGGGAAAGCGAATGTCTGTGTGGCAGCGAATGCAGTTCCAAGGGACAGTGAAAACCAGCTACAGCATTCCGTGCTGGCAGCTTTCGTGTGGGCGCAATCGCGTGACGTTTCGAATTTGGCAGCCGGGCTCTGCAAGAGTGAGATACACAGTGTTGCCCCTTTACGAACCAAAGCTTTTGGGGAAAGCGAATATCTGTGTGGCAGTGAATGCCGTTCCAAGGGACAGTGAAAACCAGCTACAGCATTCCGTGCTGGCAGCTTTCGTGTGGGCGCAATCGCGTGACGTTTCGAATTTGGCAGCCGGGCTCTGCTAGACAGAGATACACAGTGTTGCCCAATTACCAAGCAAAGCTTTTGTGGAAAGCGAATGTCTGTGTGGCAGCGAATGCAGTTCCAAGGGACAGTGAAAACCAGCTGCAGCATTCCGTGCTGGCAGCTTTTGTGTTGGAGAAATCGCTGGATGTTTCGAATTTGGCACCTTGGCTCTGCTAGACAGAGATACACAGTGTTGCCCCATTACCAAGCAAAGCTTTTGGGGAAAGCGAATGTCTGTGTGGCAGCGAATGCAGTTCGAAGTGACAGTGAAAACCAGCTACAGCATTCCGTGCTGGCAGCTTTCGTGTGGGCGCTATCGCTGGATGTTTCGAATTTGGCAGCCAGGATCTGCGAGAGACACATACACAGTGTTGCCCCTTTACGAACCAAAGCTTTTGGGGAAAGCGAATGTCTGTGTGGCAGCGAATGCAGTTCCAAGGGACAGTGAAAACCAGCTACAGCATTCCGTGCTGGCAGCTTTCGTGTGGGCGCAGTCGCGTGACCTTTCGAATTTGGCAGCCGGGCTCTGCGAGAGTGAGATACACAGTGTTGCCCCTTTACGAACCAAAGCTTTTGGGGAAAGCGAATATCTGTGTGGCAGTGAATGCCGTTCCAAGGGACAGTGAAAACCAGCTACAGCATTCCATGCTGGCAGCTTTCGTGTGGGAGAAATCGCTGGACGTTTCGAATTTGGCAGCCGGGCTCTGCTAGACAGAGATACACAGTGTTGCCCAATTACCAAGCAAAGCTTTTGGGGAAAGCGAATGTCTGTGTGGCAGCGAATGCAGTTCCAAGGGTCAGTGAAAACCACCTACAGCATTCCATGCTGGTAGCTTTTGTACGGGCGCATTCACTGGACGTTTCGAATTTGGCAGCCGGGCTCTGCAATAGACACATACACAGTGTTGCCCCTTTACGAACCAAAGGTTTTTGGGAAAGCGAATGCCTGTGTGGCAGCGAATGCAGTTCCAAGGGACAGTGAAAACCAGCTACAGCATTCCGTGCTGGCAGCTTTCGTGTGGGAGAAATCGCTGGATGTTTCGAATTTGGCAGCCGGGCTCTGCGAGAGACACATACACAGTGTTGCCCCTTTACAAACCAAAGCATTCGGGGAAAGCGAATGTCTGTGTGGCAGCGAATGCAGTTCCAAGGGACAGTGAAAACCAGCTACAGCATTCCGTGCTGGCAGCTTTCCTGTGGGCGCAGTCGCTGGACGTTTCGAATTTGGCAGCCGGGCTCTGCGAGAGACACATACAAAGTGTTGCCCCTTTACGAACCAAAGCTTTTGGGGAAAGCGAATGCCTGTGTGGCAGCGAATTCAGTTCCAAGGGACAGTGAAAACCAGCTACAGCATTCCATGCTGGCAGCTTTCGTGTGGGCGCAATCGCTGGACGTTTCAAATATGGCAGCCGGGTTCTGCGAGAGACACATAC
The DNA here is from genome assembly GCF_035582795.1 of Mycteria americana. NCBI lineage: Eukaryota > Metazoa > Chordata > Aves > Ciconiiformes > Ciconiidae > Mycteria > Mycteria americana. The sequence goes on along the minus strand of NW_027445436.1, from coordinate 1,456,651 downwards.
ACAGTGTTGCCCCTTTACGAACCAAAGCTTTTGGGGAAAGCGAATGTCTGTGTGGCAGCGAATGCAGTTCCAAGGGACAGTGAAAACCAGCTACAGCATTCCGTGCTGGCAGTTTTCCTGTGGGCGCAATCGCGTGACGTTTCGAATTTGACAGCCGGGCTCTGCAAGAGTGAGATACACAGTGTTGCCCCTTTACGAGCCAAAGCTTTTGGGGAAAGCGAATATCTGTGTGGCAGTGAATGCCGTTCCAAGGGACAGTGAAAACCAGCTACAGCATTCCGTGCTGGCAGCTTTCGTGTGGGCGCAATCGCGTGACGTTTCGAATTTGGCAGCCGGGCTCTGCAAGAGTGAGATACACAGTGTTGCCCCTTTACGAACCAAAGCTTTTGGGGAAAGCGAATATCTGTGTGGCAGTGAATGCCGTTCCAAGGGACAGTGAAAACCAGCTACAGCATTCCGTGCTGGCAGCTTTCGTGTGGGAGAAATCGCTGGACGTTTCGAATTTGGCAGCCGGGCTCTGCTAGACAGAGATACAGAGTCTTGCCCAATTACCAAGCAAAGCTTTTGGGGAAAGCGAATGTCTGTGTGGCAGCGAATGCAGTTCCAAGGGACAGTGAAAACCAGCTACAGCATTCCGTGCTGGTAGCTTTTGTGCGGGCGCAATCACTGGACGTTTCGAGTTTGGCAGCCGGGCTCTGCAAGAGACACATACACAGTGTTGCCCCTTTACGAACCAAACGTTTTTGGGAAAGCGAATGCCTGTGTGGCAGCGAATGCAGTTCCAAGGGACAGTGAAAACCAGATACAGCATTCCGTGCTGGCAGCTTTCGTGTGGGAGAAATGGCTGGACGTTTCGAATTTGGCAGCCGGGCTCTGTAGAGTGATATACACAGTGTTGCCCCTTTACGAACCAAAGCTTTTGGGGAAAGCGAATGTCTGTGTGGCAGTGAATGCAGTTCCAAGGGACAGTGAAAACCAGCTACAGCATTCCGTGCTGGCAGCTTTCGTGTGGGCGCTATCGCTGGATGTTTCGAATTTCGCAGTCGGGCTCTGCGAGAGACACATACACAGTGTTGCCCCTTTACAAACCAAAGCTTTCGGGGAAAGCGAATGTCTGTGTGGCAGCGAATGCAGTTCCAAGGGACAGTGAAAACCAGCTACAGCATTCCGTGCTGGCAGCTTTCCTGTGGGCGCAATCGCTGGACGTTTCGAATTTGGCAGCCGGGCTCTGCGAGAGACACATACAAAGTGTTGCCCCTTTACGAACCAAAGCTTTTGGGGAAAGCGAATGTCTGTGTGGCAGCGAATGCCGTTCCAAGGGACAGTGAAAACCAGCTACAGCATTCCATGCTGGCAGCTTTCGTGAGGGAGAAATCGCTGGATGTTTCGAATTTGGCAGCCGGGCTCTGCGAGAGTGAGATACACAGTGTTGCCCCTTTACGAACCAAAGCTTTTGGGGAAAGCGAATGTCTGTGTGGCAGCGAATGCAGTTCCAAGGGACAGTGAAAACCAGCTACAGCATTCCGTGCTGGCAGCTTTCGTGTGGGAGAAATCGCTGGACGTTTCGAATTTGGCAGCCGGGCTCTGCAAGAGTGAGATACACAGTGTTGCCCAATTACCAAGCAAAGCTTTTGGGGAAAGCGAATGTCTGTGTGGCAGCGAATGAAGTTCCAAGGGACAGTGAAAACCAGCTACAGCATTCCGTGCTGGTAGCTTTTGTGCGGGCGCACTCACTGGACGTTTCGAATTTGGCAGCCGGGCTCTGCAAGAGACACATACACAGTGTTGCCCCTTTACGAAGCAAACGTTTTTGGGAAAGCGAATGCCTGTGTGGCAGCGAATGCAGTTCCAAGGGACAGTGAAAACCAGATACAGCATTGCGTGCTGGCAGCTTTCGTGTGGGCGCAATCGCTGGACGTTTCGAATTTGGCAGCCAGGATCTGCGAGAGACACATACACAGTGTTGCCACTTTACAAACCAAAGCTTTCGGGGAAAGCGAATGTCTGTGTGGCAGCGAATGCAGTTCCAAGGGACAGTGAAAACCAGCTACAGCATTCCGTGCTGCCAGCTTTCCTGTGGGCGCTATCGCTGGATGTTTCGAATTTCGCAGCCGGGCTCTGCGAGAGACACATACACAGTGTTGCCACTTTACAAACCAAAGCTTTTGGGGAAAGCGAATGCCTGTGTGGCAGCGAATTCAGTTCCAAGGGACAGTGAAAACCATCTACAGCATTCCATGCTGGCAGCTTTCGTGAGGGAGAAATCACTGGATGTTTCGAATTTGGCAGCCGGGCTCTGATAGACAGAGAGACACAGTGTTACCCCATTACCAAGCAAAGCTTTTGGGGAAAGCGAATGTCTGTGTGGCAGCGAATGCAGTTCCAAGGGACAGTGAAAACCAGCTACAGCATTCCGTGCTGGCAGCTTTCGTGTGGGCGCAGTCGCGTGACATTTCGAATTTGGCAGCCGGGCTCTGCGAGAGTGAGATACACAGTGTTGCCCCTTTACGAACCAAAGCTTTTGGGGAAAGCGAATATCTGTGTGGCAGTGAATGCCGTTCCAAGGGACAGTGAAAACCAGCTACAGCATTCCATGCTGGCAGCTTTCGTGTGGGAGAAATCGCTGGACGTTTCGAATTTGGCAGCCGGGCTCTGCTAGACAGAGATACACAGTGTTGCCCAATTACCAAGCAAAGCTTTTGGGGAAAGCGAATGTCTGTGTGGCAGCAAATGCAGTTCCAAGGGACAGTGAAAACCACCTACAGCATTCCATGCTGGTAGCTTTTTTGTGGTCGCAATCGCTGGACGTTTCGAGTTTGGCAGCCGGGCTCTGCAATAGACACATACACAGTGTTGCCCCTTTACGAACCAAAGGTTTTTGGGAAAGCGAATGCCTGTGTGGCAGCGAATGCAGTTCCAAGGGACAGTGAAAACCAGCTACAGCATTCCGTGCTGGCAGCTTTCGTGTGGGCGCTATCGCTGGATGTTTCGAATTTGGCAGCCGGGCTCTGCGAGAGACACATACACAGTGTTGCCCCTTTACAAACCAAAGCTTTTGGGGAAAGCGAATGTCTGTGTGGCAGCGAATGCAGTTCCAAGGGACAGTGAAAACCAGCTACAGCATTCCGTGCTGGCAGCTTTCGTGTGGGCGCAATCGCGTGACGTTTCGAATTTGGCAGCCGGGCTCTGCGAGAGTGAGATACACAGTGTTGCCCCTTTACGAACCAAAGCTTTTGGGGAAAGCGAATATCTGTGTGGCAGTGAATGCCGTTCCAAGGGACAGTGAAAACCAGCTACAGCATTCCGTGCTGGCAGCTTTCGTGTGGGCGCAATCGCGTGACGTTTCGAATTTGGCAGCCGGGCTCTGCTAGACAGAGATACACAGTGTTGCCCAATTACCAAGCAAAGCTTTTGTGGAAAGCGAATGTCTGTGTGGCAGCGAATGCAGTTCCAAGGGACAGTGAAAACCAGCTGCAGCATTCCATGCTGGCAGCTTTTGAGTTGGAGAAATCGCTGGATGTTTCGAATTTGGCACCTGGGCTCTGCTAGACAGAGATACACAGTGTTGCCCCATTACCAAGCAAAGCTTTTGGGGAAAGCGAATGTCTGTGTGGCAGCGAATGCAGTTCGAAGGGACAGTGAAAACCAGCTACAGCATTCCGTGCTGGCAGCTTTCGTGTGGGCGCTATGGCTGGATGTTTCGAATTTGGCAGCCAGGATCTGCGAGAGACACATACACAGTGTTGCCCCTTTACGAACCAAAGCTTTTGGGGAAAGCGAATGTCTGTGTGGCAGCGAATGCAGTTCCAAGGGACAGTGAAAACCAGCTACAGCATTCCGTGCTGGCAGCTTTCGTGTGGGCGCAGTCGCGTGACCTTTCGAATTTGGCAGCCGGGCTCTGCGAGAGTGAGATACACAGTGTTGCCCCTTTACGAACCAAAGCTTTTGGGGAAAGCGAATGTCTGTGTGGCAGCGAATGCAGTTCCAAGGGACAGTGAAAACCAGATACAGCATTCCGTGCTGGCAGCTTTCGTGTGGGCGCTATCGCTGGATGTTTCGAATTTCGCAGCCGGGCTCTGCGAGAGACACATACACAGTGTTGCCCCTTTACAAACCAAAGCTTTCGGGGAAAGCGAATGTCTGTGTGGCAGCGAATGCAGTTCCAAGGGACAGTGAAAACCAGCTACAGCATTCCGTGCTGGCAGCTTTCCTGTGGGCGCAATCGCTGGACGTTTCGAATTTGGCAGCAGGGCTCTGCGAGAGACACATACAAAGTGTTGCCCCTTTACGAACCAAAGCTTTTGGGGAAAGCGAATGCCTGTGTGGCAGCGAATTCAGTTCCAAGGGACAGTGAAAACCAGCTACAGCATTCCATGCTGGCAGCTTTCGTGTGGGCGCAATTGCTGGACGTTTCAAATATGGCAGCCGGGTTCTGCGAGAGACACATACACAGTGTTGCCCCTTTACGAACCAAAGCTTTTGGGGAAAGCGAATGTCTGTGTGGCAGCGAATGCAGTTCCAAGGGACAGTGAAAACCAGCTACAGCATTCCGTGCTGGCAGTTTTCCTGTGGGCGCAATCGCGTGACGTTTCGAATTTGACAGCCGGGCTCTGCAAGAGTGAGATACACAATGTTGCCCCTTTACGAACCAAAGCTTTCGGGGAAAGCGAATATCTGTGTGGCAGTGAATGCCGTTCCAAGGGACAGTGAAAACCAGCTACAGCATTCCATGCTGGCAGCTTTCGTGTGGGAGAAATCGCTGGATGTTTCGAATTTGGCAGCCGGGCTCTGCTAGACAGAGATACACAGTGTTGCCCCTTTACGAACCAAAGCTTTTGGGGAAAGCGAATGTCTGTGTGGCAGCGAATGCCGTTCCAAGGGACAGTGAAAACCAGCTACAGCATTCCGTGCTGGCAGCTTTCGTGTGGGTGCAATCGCGTGACGTTTCGAATTTGGCAGCCGGGCTCTGCGAGAGTGAGATACACAGTGTTGCCCCTTTACGAACCAAAGCTTTTGGGGAAAGCGAATGTCTGTGTGACAGCGAATGCAGTTCCAAGGGACAGTGAAAACCAGCTACAGCATTCCGTGCTGGCAGCTTTCGTGTGGGAGAAATCGCTGGACGTTTCGAATTTGGCAGCCGGGCTCTGCTAGACAGAGATACACAGTGTTGCCCCATTACCAAGCAAAGCTTTTGGGGAAAGCGAATGCCTGTGTGGCAGCGAATGCAGTTCCAAGGGACAGTGAAAACCAGATACAGCATTCCGTGCTGGCAGCTTTCGTGTGGGAGAAATGGCTGGACGTTTCGAATTTGGCAGCCGGGCTCTGCAAGAGTGAGATACACAGTGTTGCCCCTTTACGAACCAAAGCTTTTGGGGAAAGCGAATGTCTGTGTGGCAGTGAATGCAGTTCCAAGGGACAGTGAAAACCAGCTACAGCATTCCGTGCTGGCAGCTTTCGTGTGGGCGCTATCGCTGGATGTTTCGAATTTCGCATCCGGGCTCTGCGAGAGACACATACACAGTGTTGCCCCTTTACAAACCAAAGCTTTCGGGGAAAGCGAATGTCTGTGTGGCAGCGAATGCAGTTCCAAGGGACAGTGAAAACCAGCTACAGCATTCCGTGCTGGCAGCTTTCCTGTGGGCGCAATCGCTGGACGTTTCGAATTTGGCAGCCGGGCTCTGCGAGAGACACATACAAATTGTTGCCCCTTTACGAACCAAAGCTTTTGGGGAAAGCGAATGCCTGTGTGGCAGCGAATTCAGTTCCAAGGGACAGTGAAAACCAGCTACAGCATTCCATGCTGGCAGCTTTCGTGTGGGCGCAATCGCTGGACGTTTCAAATATGGCAGCCGGGCTCTGCGAGAGACACATACACAGTGTTGCCCCTTTACGAACCAAAGCTTTTGGGGAAAGCGAATGTCTGTGTGGCAGCGAATGCAGTTCCAAGGGACAGTGAAAACCAGCTACAGCATTCCGTGCTGGCAGCTTTCGTGTGGGCGCAATCGCGTGACGTTTCGAATTTGGCAGCCGGGCTCTGCGAGAGTGAGATACAGAGTGTTGCCCCTTTACGAACCAAAGCTTTTGGGGAAAGCGAATATCTGTGTGGCAGTGAATGCCGTTCCAAGGGACAGTGAAAACCAGCTACAGCATTCCATGCTGGTAGCTTTTGTGCGGGCGCATTCACTGGACGTTTCGAATTTGGCAGCCGGGCTCTGCAATAGACACATACACAGTGTTGCCCCTTTACGAACCAAAGGTTTTTGGGAAAGCGAATGCCTGTGTGGCAGCGAATGCAGTTCCAAGGCACAGTGAAAACCAGCTACAGCATTCCGTGCTGGCAGCTTTCGTGTGGGAGAAATGGCTGGACGTTTCGAATTTGGCAGCCGGGCTCTGCTAGACAGAGATAAACAGTGTTGCCCAATTACCAAGCAAAGCTTTTGTGGAAAGCGAATGTCTGTGTGGCAGCGAATGCAGTTCCAAGGGACAGTGAAAACCAGCTACAGCATTCCGTGCTGGCAGCTTTCGTGCGGGTGCAATTGCTAGACGTTTCGAATTTGGCAGCCGGGCTCTGCAAGAGTGAGATACACAGTGTTGCCCCTTTACGAACCAAAGCTTTTGGGGAAAGCGATTATCTGTGTGGCAGTGAATGCCGTTCCAAGGGACAGTGAAAACCAGCTACAGCATTCCGTGCTGGCAGCTTTCGTGTGGGCGCAATCGCGTGACGTTTCGAATTTGGCAGCCGGGCTCTGCTAGACAGAGATACACAGTGTTGCCCAATTACCAAGCAAAGCTTTTGTGGAAAGCGAATGTCTGTGTGGCAGCGAATGCAGTTCCAAGGGACAGTGAAAACCAGCTACAGCATTCCGTGCTGGCAGCTTTCCTGTGGGCGCAATCGCTGGACGTTTCGAATTTGGCAGCTGGGCTCTGCTAGACAGAGATACACAGTGTTGCCCCATTACCAAGCAAAGCTTTTGGGGAAAGCGAATGCCTGTTTGGCAGCGAATGCAGTTCCAAGGGACAGTGAAAACCAGCTACAGCATTCCGTGCTGGCAGCTTTCGTGTGGGCGCAATCGCGTGACGTTTCGAATTTGGCAGCCGGGCTCTGCTAGACAGAGATAAACAGTGTTGCCCAATTACCAAGCAAAGCTTTTTTGGAAAGCGAATGTCTGTGTGGCAGCGAATGCAGTTCCAAGGGACAGTGAAAACCACCTACAGCATTCCGTACTGGCAGCTTTCGTGCGGGTGCAATTGCTAGACGTTTCGAATTTGGCAGCCGGGCTCTGCAAGAGTGAGATACACAGTGTTGCCCCTTTACGAACCAAAGCTTTTGGGGAAAGCGAATGTCTGTGTGGCAGTGAATGCAGTTCCAAGGGACAGTGAAAACCAGCTACAGCATTCCGTGCTGGCAGCTTTCGTGTGGGCGCTATCGCTGGATGTTTCGAATTTGGCAGCCGGGCTCTGCGAGAGACACATACACAGTGTTGCCCCTTTACAAACCAAAGCTTTCGGGGAAAGCGAATGTCTGTGTGGCAGCGAATGCAGTTCCAAGGGACAGTGAAAACCAGCTACAGCATTCCGTGCTGGCAGCTTTCCTGTGGGCGCAATCGCTGGACGTTTCGAATTTGGCAGCCGGGCTCTGCAAGAGTGAGATACACAGTGTTGCCCCTTTACGAACCAAAGCTTTTGGGGAAAGCGAATATCTGTGTGGCAGTGAATGCCGTTCCAAGGGACAGTGAAAACCAGCTACAGCATTCCGTGCTGGCAGCTTTCGTGTGGGCGCAATCGCGTGACGTTTCGAATTTGGCAGCCGGTCTCTGCTAGACAGAGATACACAGTGTTGCCCAATTACCAAGTAAAGCTTTTGTGGAAAGCGAATGTCTGTGTGGCAGCGAATGCAGTTCCAAGGGACAGTGAAAACCAGCTGCAGCATTCCGTGCTGGCAGCTTTTGTGTTGGAGAAATCGCTGGATGTTTCGAATTTGGCAGCTGGGCTCTGCTAGACAGAGATACAGAGTGTTGCCCCATTACCAAGCAAAGCTTTTGGGGAAAGCGAATGTCTGTGTGGCAGCGAATGCAGTTCCAAGGGACAGTGAAAACCAGCTACAGCATTGCGTGCTGGCAGCTTTCGTGTGGGCGCAATCGCTGGACGTTTCGAATTTGGCAGCCAGGATCTGCGAGAGACACATACACAGTGTTGCCCCTTTACGAACCAAAGCTTTTGGGGAAAGCGAATGTCTGTGTGGCAGCGAATGCAGTTCCAAGGGACAGTGAAAACCAGCTACAGCATTCCGTGCTGGCAACTTTCGTGTGAGAGAAATCGCTGGACGTTTCGAATTTGGCAGCCGGGCTCTGCGAGAGACACATACACAGTGTTGCCCCATTACCAAGCAAAGCTTTTTGGGAAAGCGAATGTCTGTGTGGCAGCGAATGCAGTTCCAAGGGACAGTGAAAACCAGCTACAGCATTCCGTGCTGGCAGCTTTCGTGTGGGAGAAATGGCTGGACGTTTCGAATTTGGCAGCCGGGCTCTGCGAGAGACACATACAGAGTGTTGCCCCTTTACGAACCAAAGCTTTTTGGGAAAGCGAATGTCTGTGTGGCAGTGAATGCAGTTCCAAGGGACAGTGAAAACCAGCTACAGCATTCCGTGCTGGCAGCTTTCGTGTTGGAGAAATCGCTGGATGTTTCGAATTTGGCAGCTGGGCTCTGCTAGACAGAGATACACAGTTTTGCCCCATTACCAGGCAAAGCTTTTGGGGAAAGCGAATGTCTGTGTGGCAGCGAATGCAGTTCCAAGGGACAGTGAATACCAGCTACAGCATTGCGTGCTGGCAGCTTTCGTGTGGGCGCAATCGCTGGATGTTTTGGAATTTGGCAGCCGGGCTCTGCGAGAGACACATACACAGTGTTGCCCCTTTACGAACCAAAGATGTGGGGAAAGCGAATGTCTGTGTGGCAGTGAATGCAGTTCCAAGGGACAGTGAAAACCAGCTGCAGCATTCCATGCTGGCAGCTTTCATGTGGGAGAAATCGCTGGATGTTTCGAATTTGGCAGCCGGGCTCTGCTAGACAGAGACATACAGTGTTGCCCATTTACCAAGCAAAGCTTTTGGGGAAAGCGAATGTCTGTGTGGCAGCGAATGCAGTTCCAAGGGACAGTGAAAACCAGCTACAGCATTCCGTTCTGTCAGCTTTCGTGTGGGCGCAATCGCTGGACCTTTCTAAATTGGCAGCCGGGCTTGCGAGAGACACATACACAGTGTTGCCCCTTTACGAACCAAAGCTTTTGGGGAAAGCGAATGCCTGTGTGCCAGCGAATGCAGTTCCAAGGGACAGTGAAAACCAGCTACAGTATTCCGTGCTGGCAGCTTTCGTGTGGGAGAAATGGCTGGACGTTTCGAATTTGGCAGCCGGGCTCTGCGAGAGACACATACACAGTGTTGCCCCTTTACGAACCAAAGCTTTTGGGGAAAGCGAATGCCTGTGTGGCAGCGAATGCAGTTCCAAGGGACAGTGAAAACCAGCTACAGCATTCCGTGCTGGCAGCTTTCGTGTGCGAGAAATCGCTGGACGTTTCGAATTTGGCAGCCGGGCTCTGCGAGAGACACATACACAGTGTTGCCCCATTACCAAGCAAAGCTTTTTGGGAAAGCGAATGTCTGTGTGGCAGCGAATGCAGTTCCAAGGGACAGTGAAAACCAGCTACAGCATTCCGTGCTGGCAGCTTTCGTGTGGGAGAAATGGCTGGACCTTTCTAATTTGGCAGCCGGGCTTGCGATAGACACATACAGAGTGTTGCCCCTTTACGAACCAAAGCTTTTGGGGAAAGCGAATGTCTGTGTGGCAGTGAATGCAGTTCCAAGGGACAGTGAAAACCAGCTACAGCATTCGGTGCTGGCAGCTTTTTTGTGGTCGCAATCGCTGGACGTTTCGAATTTGGCAGCCGGGCTCTGCGAGAGAGAGATACACAGTGTTGCCCCTTTACGAACCAAAGCTTTTGGGGAAAGCGAATGTCTGTGTAGCAGCGAATGCCGTTCCAAGGGACAGTGAAAACCAGCTACAGCATTCCGTGCTGGCAGCTTTCGTGTGGGCGCAATCGCTGGAAGTTTCGAATTTGGCAGCCGGGCTCTGCGAGAGACACATACAGAGTGTTGCCCCATTACCAAGAAAACCTTTGGGGAAAGCGAATGCCTGTGTGGCAGCGAATGCAGTTCCAAGGGACAGTGAAAAGCAGCTACAGCAGTCCGTGCTGGCAGCTTTCGTGTGGGGGAAATCGCTGGACGTTTCGAATTTGGCAGCCGGGCTCTGCGAGAGACATATACACAGTGTTGCCCCTTTACGAACCAAAGCTTTTGGGGAAAGCGAATGTCTGTGTGGCAGCGAATGCAGTTCCAAGGGACAGTGAAAACCAGCTACAGCATTCCGTGCTGGTAGTTTTCGTGTGGGCGCAATCGCTGGAATTTTCTAATTTGGCAGCCGCGCTCTGCGAGAGACACATACACAGTGTTGCCCCATTACCAAGAAAACCTTTGGGGAAAGCGAATGTCTGTGTGGCAGCGAATGCAGTTCCAAGGGACAGTGAAAACCAGCTACAGCATTCCGTGCTGGCAGCTTTCGTGTGGGGGAAATCGCTGGACGTTTCGAATTTGGCAGCCCGGCTCTGCGAGAGACACATACACAGTGTTGCCCCATTACCATGAAAACCTTTTGGGGAAAGCGAATGTCTGTGTGGCAGCGAATGCAGTTCCAAGGGACAGTGAAAACCAGCTACAGCATTCCGTGCTGGTAGTTTTCGTGTGGGCGCAATCGCTGGAATTTTCTAATTTGGCAGCCGCGCTCTGCGAGAGACACATACACAGTGTTGCCCCATTACCAAGAAAACCTTTGGGGAAAGCGAATGTCTGTGTGGCAGCGAATGCAGTTCCAAGGGACAGTGAAAACCAGCTACAGCATTCCGTGCTGGCAGCTTTCGTGTGGGGGAAATCGCTGGACGTTTCGAATTTGGCAGCCCGGCTCTGCGAGAGACACATACACAGTGTTGCCCCATTACCATGAAAACCTTTTGGGGAAAGCGAATGTCTGTGTGGCAGCGAATGCAGTTCCAAGGGACAGTGAAAACCAGCTACAGCATTCCATTCTGGCAGCTTTCGTGTGGGCGCAATCACTGGACGTTTCGAATTTGGCAGCCGGTCTCTGCGAGAGACACATACACAGTGTTGCCCCTTTACGAACCAAAGCTTTTGGGGAAAGCGAATGTCTGTGTGGCAGCGAATGCAGTTCCAAGGGACAGTGAAAACCAGCTACAGCATTGCGATCTGGCAGCTTTGATGTGGGCGCAATCGCTGGACGTCTCGAATTTGGCAGCCGGGCTCTGCGAGAGAGAGATACACAGTGTTGCCCCTTTACGAACCAAAGCTTTCGGGGAAAGCGAATGTCTGTGTGGCAGCGAATGCAGTTCCAAGGGACAGTGAAAACCAGCTACAGCATTCCGTGCTGGCAGCTTTCGTGTGGGCGCAATCGCTGGACGTTTCGAATTTGGCAGCCGGGCTCTGCGAGAGACACATACACAGTGTTGCCCCATTACCATGAAAACATTTTGGGGAAAGCGAATGTCTGTGTGGCAGCGAATGCAGTTCCAAGGGACAGTGAAAACCAGCTACAGCATTCCGTGCTGGCAGCTTTCGTATGGGAGAAATTGCTGTACGTTTCGAATTTGGCAGCCGGGCTCTGCGAGAGACACATACACAGTGTTGCCCCATTACCATGAAAACCTTTTGGGGAAAGCGAATGTCTGTGTGGCAGCGAATGCAGTTGCAAGGGACAGTGAAAACCAGCTACAGCATTCCGTTCTGGCAGCTTTCGTGTGGGAGAAATCGCTGGACGTTTCGAATTTGGCAGCCGGGCTCTGCGAGAGACACATACAGAGTGTTGCCCCATTACCAAGCAAAGCTTTTGGGGAAAGCGCATGTCTGTGTGGCAGCGAATGCAGTTCCAAGGGACAGTGAAAACCAGCTACAGCATTCCGTTCTGACAGCTTTCGTGTGGGAGAAATCGCTGGACGTTTCGAATTTGGCAGCCGGGCTCTGCGAGAGACACATACAGAGTGTTGCCCCATTACCAAGCAAAGCTTTTGGGGAAAGCGAATGTCTGTGTGGCAGCGAATGCAGTTCCAAGGGACAGTAAAAACCAGCTACAGCATTCCATTCTGGCAGCTTTCGTGTGGGCGCAATCGCTGGACGTTTCGAATTTGGCAGCCGGGCTCTGCGAGAGATACATACACAGTGTTGCCCCTTTACCAACCAAAGCTTGTGGGGAAAGCGAATGTCTGTGTGGCAGCGAATGCAGTTCCAAGGGACAGTGAAAACTAGCTACAGCATTCGGTGCTGGCAGCTTTTTTGTGGTCGCAATCGCTGGACGTTTCGAATTTGGCAGCCGGGCCCTGCGAGAGAGAGATACACAGTGTTGCCCCTTTACGAACCAAAGCTTTTGGGGAAAGCAAATGAGTGTGTGGCAGCGAATGCAGTCCCAAGGGACAGTGAAAACCAGCTACAGCATTCCGTTCTGGCAGCTTTCGTGTGGGAGAAATCGCTGGACGTTTCGAATTTGGCAGCCGGGCTCTGCGAGAGACACATACAGAGTGTTGCCCCATTACCAAGCAAAGCTTTTGGGGAAAGCGAATGTCTGTGTGGCAGCGAATGCAGTTCCAAGGGACAGTAAAAACCAGCTACAGCATTTCGTTCTGGCAGCTTTCATCTGGGCGCAATCGCTGGACGTTTCGAATTTGGCAGCCGGGCTCTGCGAGAGATACATACACAGTGTTGCCCCTTTACCAACCAAAGCTTGTGGGGAAAGCGAATGTCTGTGTGGCAGCGAATGCAGTTCCAAGGGACAGTGAAAACCAGCTACAGCATTCCGTGCTGGCAGCTTTCGTGTGGGAGAAATCGTTGGACGTTTCGAATTTGGCAGCCGGGCTCTGCGAGAGACACATACACAGTTTTGCCCCTTTACGAAGAAAAGCTTTTGGGGAAAGCGAATGTCTGTGTGGCAGCGAATGCAGTTCCAAGGGACAGTGAAAACCAGCTACAGCATTCCGTGCTGCCAGCTTTCGTATGGGCGCAATCGCTGGACGTTTCGAATTTGGCAGCCGGGCTCTGCGAGAGACACATACACAGTGTTGCCCCATTACCAAGAAAACCTTTGGCGAAAGCGAATGCCTGTGTGGCAGCGAATGCAGTTCCAAGGGACAGTGAAAACCAGCTACAGCATTCCGTGCTGGCAGCTTTCGTGTGGGGGAAATCGCTGGATGTTTCGAATTTGGCAGCCGGGCTAAGCGAGAGACACATACACAGTGTTGCACCATTACCATGAAAAACTTTTGGGGAAAGCGAATGTCTGTGTGGCAGCGAATGCAGTTCCAAGGGACAGTGAAAACCAGCTACAGCATTCCGTGCTGGCAGCTTTCGTGTGGGCGCAATCGCTGGACGTTTCGAATTTGGCAGCCGGGCTCTGCGAGAGACACATACACAGTGTTGCCCCATTACCATGAAAACCTTTTGGGGAAAGCGAATGTCTGTGTGGCAGCGAATGCAGTTCCAAGGGACAGTGAAAAGCAGCTACAGCATTCCGTTCTGGCAGCTTTCGTGTGGGCGCAATCGCTGGACGTTTCGAATTTGGCAGGCAGGCTCTGCGAGAGACACATACACAGTGTTGCCCCATTACCATGAAAACCTTTGACGAAAGCGAATGCCTGTGTGGCAGCGAATGCAGTTCCAAGGGACAGTGAAAACCAGCTACAGCATTCCGTGCTGGCAGCTTTCGTGTGGGCGCAATCGCGTGACGTTTCGAATTTGGCAGCCGGGCTCTGCGAGAGACACATACACAGTGTTGCCCCATTACCATGAAAACCTTTTGGGGAAAGCGAATGTCTGTGTGGCAGCGAATGCAGTTCCAAGGGACAGTGAAAAGCAGCTACAGCATTCGGTGCTGGCAGCTTTCGTGGGGGGGAAATCGCTGGATGTTTCGAATTTGGCAGCCGGGCTCTGCGAGAGACACATACACAGTGTTGCCCCATTACCATGAAAAACTTTTGGGGAAAGCGAATGTCTGTGTGGCAGCGAATGCAGTTCCAAGGGACAGTGAAAACCAGCTACAGCATTCCGTGCTGGCAGCTTTCGTGTGGGCGCAATCGCTGGACGTTTCGAATTTGGCAGCCGGGCTCTGCAAGGTAGAGATACACAGTGTTGCCCCATTACCGAGAAAAGCTTTTGGGGAAAGCGAATGTCTGTGTGGCAGCGAATGCAGTTCCAAGGGACAGTGAAAACCAGCTACAGCATTCCGTACTGGGAGCTTTCGTGCGGGCGCAATTGCTAGACGTTTCGAATTTGGCAGCCGGGCTCTGCAAGTGTGAGATACACAGTGTTGCCCCTTTACGAACCAAAGCTTTTGGGGAAAGCGAATGTCTGTGTGGCAGCGAATGCAGTTCCAAGGGACAGTGAAAACCAGCTACAGCATTCCATGCTAGCAGCTTTCGTGTGGGAGAAATCGTTGGACATTTCAAATTTGGCAGCCGGGCTCTGCGAGAGACACATACACAGTGTTGCCCCATTACCAAGCAAAGCTTTTGGGGAAAGCGAATGTCTGTGTGGCAGCGAATGCAGTTCCAAGGGACAGTGAAAACCAGCTACAGCATTCCGTGCTGGCAGCTTTCGTGTGGGCGCAATCGCTGGACGTTTCGAATTTGGCAGCCGGGCTCTGCGAGAGACGCATACACTGTGTTGCCCCATTACGAAGAAAAGCTTTTGGGGAAAGCGAATGTCTGTGTGGCAGCGAATGCAGTTCCAAGGGACAGTGAAAACCATGTACAGCATTCCGTACTGGCAGCTTTCGTGCGGGCGCAATCGCTGGAAGTTTCGAATTTGGCAGCCGGGCTCTGCGAGAGACACATACAAAGTGTTGCCCCATTACCAAAAAAACCTTTGGGGAAAGCGAATGCCTGTGTGGCAGCGAATGCAGTTCCAAGGGACAGTGAAAACCAGCTACAGCATTCCGTGCTGGCAGCTTTCGTGTGGGGGAAATCGCTGGACGTTTCGAATTTGGCAGCCGGGCTCTGCGAGAGACGCATACACTGTGTTGCCCCATTACCATGAAAACCTTTTGGGGAAAGCGTATGTCTGTGTGGCAGCGAATGCAGTGCCAAGGGACAGTGAAAACCAGCTACAGCATTCCGTGCTGGTAGCTTTCGTGTGGGCGCAATCGCTGGACGTTTCGAAAATGGCAGCCAGGCTCTGCGAGGGAGAGATACACAGTGTTGCCCCATTACGAAGAAAAGCTTTTGGGGAAAGCGAATGTCTGTGTGGCAGCGAATGCAGTTCCAAGGGACAGTGAAAACCAGCCACAGCATTCCGTGCTGGCAGCTTTCGTATGGGAGAAATTGCTGTACGTTTCGAATTTGGCAGCCGGGCTCTGCGAGAGACACATACACAGTGTTGCCCCATTACCATGAAAACCTTTTGGGGAAAGCGAATGTCTGTGTGGCAGCGAATGCAGTTGCAAGGGACAGTGAAAACCAGCTACAGCATTCCGTTCTGGCAGCTTTCGTGTGGGCGCAATCGCTGGACGTTTCGAATTTGGCAGCCGGACTCTGCGAGAGACACATACACAGTGTTGCCCCATTACCATGAAAACATTTTGGGGAAAGCGCATGTCTGTGTGGCAGCGAATGCAGTTCCAAGGGACAGTGAAAACCAGCTACAGCATTCCGTGCTGGCAGCTTTCGTATGGGAGAAATTGCTGGACGTTTCAAATTTGGCAGCCGGGCTCTGCGAGAGACACATACACAGTGTTGCCCCATTACCATGAAAACCTTTTGGGGAAAGCGAATGTCTGTGTGGCAGCGAATGCAGTTCCAAGGGACAGTGAAATCCAGCTAGAGCATTCTGTGCTGGCAGCTTTCGTGTGGGCGCAATCGCTGGACGTTTCAAATTTGACAGCCGGGCTCTGCGAGAGAGAGATACACAGTGTTGCCCCTTTACGAACCAAAGCTTTTGGGGAAAGCAAATGTCTGTGTGGCAGCGAATGCAGTTCCAAGGGACAGTGAAAACCAGCTACAGCATTCCATTCTGGCAGCTTTCGTGTGGGCGCAATCGCTGGACGTTTCGAATTTGGCAGCCGGGCTCTGCGAGAGATACATACACAGTGTTGCCCCTTTACCAACCAAAGCTTGTGGGGAAAGCGAATGTCTGTGTGGCAGCGAATGCAGTTCCAAGGGACAGTGAAAACCAGCTACAGCATTCTGTGCTGGCAGCTTTCGTGTGGGAGAAATTGCTGGACGTATCGAATTTGGCAGCCGGGCTCTGCGAGAGACACATACACAGTGTTGCGCCTTTACGAACCAAAGCTTGTGGGGAAAGCGAATGTCTGTGTCGCAGCGAATGCAGTTCCAAGGGACAGTGAAAACTAGCTACAGCATTCGGTGCTGGCAGCTTTTTTGTGGTCGCAATCGCTGGACGTTTCGAATTTGGCAGCCGGGCCCTGCGAGAGAGAGATACACAGTGTTGCCCCTTTACGAACCAAAGCTTTTGGGGAAAGCAAATGAGTGTGTGGCAGCGAATGCAGTCCCAAGGGACAGTGAAAACCAGCTACAGCATTCCGTTCTGGCAGCTTTCGTGTGGGAGAAATCGCTGGACGTTTCGAATTTGGCAGCCGGGCTCTGCGAGAGACACATACAGAGTGTTGCCCCATTACCAAGCAAAGCTTGTGGGGAAAGCGAATGTCTGTGTGGCAGCGAATGCAGTTCCAAGGGACAGTGAAAACCAGCTACAGCATTCCGTGCTGGCAGCTTTCGTGTGGGAGAAATCGTTGGACGTTTCGAATTTGGCAGCCGGGCTCTGCGAGAGACACATACACAGTTTTGCCCCTTTACGAAGAAAAGCTTTTGGGGAAAGCGAATGTCTGTGTGGCAGCGAATGCAGTTCCAAGGGACAGTGAAAACCAGCTACAGCATTCCGTGCTGCCAGCTTTCGTATGGGCGCAATCGCTGGACGTTTCGAATTTGGCAGCCGGGCTCTGCGAGAGACACATACACAGTGTTGCCCCATTACCAAGAAAACCTTTGGCGAAAGCGAATGCCTGTGTGGCAGCGAATGCAGTTCCAAGGGACAGTGAAAACCAGCTACAGCATTCCGTGCTGGCAGCTTTCGTGTGGGGGAAATCGCTGGATGTTTCGAATTTGGCAGCCGGGCTAAGCGAGAGACACATACACAGTGTTGCACCATTACCATGAAAAACTTTTGGGGAAAGCGAATGTCTGTGTGGCAGCGAATGCAGTTCCAAGGGACAGTGAAAACCAGCTACAGCATTCCGTGCTGGCAGCTTTCGTGTGGGCGCAATCGCTGGACGTTTCGAATTTGGCAGCCGGGCTCTGCGAGAGACACATACACAGTGTTGCCCCATTACCATGAAAACCTTTTGGGGAAAGCGAATGTCTGTGTGGCAGCGAATGCAGTTCCAAGGGACAGTGAAAAGCAGCTACAGCATTCCGTTCTGGCAGCTTTCGTGTGGGCGCAATCGCTGGACGTTTCGAATTTGGCAGGCGGGCTCTGCGAGAGACACATACACAGTGTTGCCCCATTACCATGAAAACCTTTGACGAAAGCGAATGCCTGTGTGGCAGCGAATGCAGTTCCAAGGGACAGTGAAAACCAGCTACAGCATTCCGTGCTGGCAGCTTTCGTGTGGGCGCAATCGCTGGACGTTTCGAATTTGGCAGCCGGGCTCTGCGAGAGACACATACACAGTGTTGCCCCATTACCATTAAAACCTTTTGGGGAAAGCGAATGTCTGTGTGGCAGCGAATGCAGTTCCAAGGGACAGTGAAAAGCAGCTACAGCATTCGGTGCTGGCAGCTTTCGTGGGGGGGAAATCGCTGGATGTTTCGAATTTGGCAGCCGGGCTCTGCGAGAGACACATACACAGTGTTGCCCCATTACCATGAAAAACTTTTGGGGAAAGCGAATGTCTGTGTGGCAGCGAATGCAGTTCCAAGGGACAGTGAAAACCAGCTACAGCATTCCGTGCTGGCAGCTTTCGTGTGGGCGCAATCGCTGGACGTTTCGAATTTGGCAGCCGGGCTCTGCAAGGTAGAGATACACAGTGTTGCCCCATTACCGAGAAAAGCTTTTGGGGAAAGCGAATGTCTGTGTGGCAGCGAATGCAGTTCCAAGGGACAGTGAAAACCAGCTACAGCATTCCGTACTGGGAGCTTTCGTGCGGGCGCAATTGCTAGACGTTTCGAATTTGGCAGCCGGGCTCTGCAAGTGTGAGATACACAGTGTTGCCCCTTTACGAACCAAAGCTTTTGGGGAAAGCGAATGTCTGTGTGGCAGCGAATGCAGTTCCAAGGGACAGTGCAAACCAGCTACAGCATTCCATGCTAGCAGCTTTCGTGTGGGAGAAATCGTTGGACATTTCAAATTTGGCAGCCGGGCTCTGCGAGAGACACATACACAGTGTTGCCCCATTACCAAGCAAAGCTTTTGGGGAAAGCGAATGTCTGTGTGGCAGCGAATGCAGTTCCAAGGGACAGTGAAAACCAGCTACAGCATTCCGTGCTGGCAGCTTTCGTGTGGGCGCAATCGCTGGACGTTTCGAATTTGGCAGCCGGGCTCTGCGAGAGACGCATACACTGTGTTGCCCCATTACGAAGAAAAGCTTTTGGGGAAAGCGAATGTCTGTGTGGCAGCGAATGCAGTTCCAAGGGACAGTGAAAACCATGCACAGCATTCCGTACTGGCAGCTTTCGTGCGGGCGCAATCGCTGGAAGTTTCGAATTTGGCAGCCGGGCTCTGCGAGAGACACATACAAAGTGTTGCCCCATTACCAAAAAAACCTTTGGGGAAAGCGAATGCCTGTGTGGCAGCGAATGCAGTTCCAAGGGACAGTGAAAACCAGCTACAGCATTCCGTGCTGGCAGCTTTCGTGTGGGGGAAATCGCTGGACGTTTCGAATTTGGCAGCCGGGCTCTGCGAGAGACGCATACACTGTGTTGCCCCATTACCATGAAAACCTTTTGGGGAAAGCGTATGTCTGTGTGGCAGCGAATGCAGTGCCAAGGGACAGTGAAAACCAGCTACAGCATTCCGTGCTGGTAGCTTTCGTGTGGGCGCAATTGCTGGACGTTTCGAAAATGGCAGCCAGGCTCTGCGAGGGAGAGATACACAGTGTTGCCCCATTACGAAGAAAAGCTTTTGGGGAAAGCGAATGTCTGTGTGGCAGCGAATGCAGTTCCAAGGGACAGTGAAAACCAGCCACAGCATTCCGTGCTGGCAACTTTCGTGTGGGGGAAATCGCTGGACGTTTCGAATTTGGCAGCCGGGCTCTGCGAGAGACACATACACAATGTTGCCCCATTACCAAGCAAAGCTTTTGTGGAAAGTGAATGTCTGTGTGGCAGCGAATGCAGTTCCAAGGGGCAGTGAAAACCAGCTACAGCATTCGGTGCTGGCAGCTTTTTTGTGGGAGCAATCGCTGGACGTTTCGAATTTGGCAGCCGGGCTCTGCGAGAGAGAGATACACAGTGTTGCCCCTTTACGAACCAAAGCTTTTGGGGAAAGCGAATGTCTGTGTGGCAGCGAATGCAGTTCCAAGGGACAGTGAAAACCAGCTACAGCATTCCGTGCTGGCAGCTTTCGTGCGGGCGCAATCGCTGGAAGTTTCGAATTTGGCAGCCGGGCTGTGCGAGAGACATACAAAGTGTTGCCCCATTACCAAAAAAACCTTTGGGGAAAGCGAATGCCTGTGTGGCAGCGAATGCAGTTCCAAGGGACAGTGAAAACCAGGTACAGCATTCCGTACTGGGAGCTTTCATGCGGGCGCAATTGCTAGACGTTTCGAATTTGGCAGCCGGTCTCTGCAAGTGTGAGATACACAGTGTTGCCCCTTTACGAACCAAAGCTTTTGGGGAAAGCGAATGTCTGTGTGGCAGCGAATGCAGTTCCAAGGGACAGTGAAAACCAGCTACAACAGTCCGTGCTGGCAGCTTTCGTGTGGGTGCAATCGCTGGACGTTTCGAATTTGGCAGCCGGGCTCTGCGAGAGACACATACACAGTGTTCCCCATTACCAAGCAAAGCTTTTGGGGAAAGCGAATGTCTGTGTGGCAGCGAATGCAGTTCCAAGGGACAGTGAAAACCAGCTAGAGCATTCTGTGCTGGCAGCTTTCGTGTGAGCGCAATCGCTGGACGTTTCGAATTTGGCAGCCGGGCTCTGCGAGAGAGAGAGATACACAGTGTTGCCCCATTACCAAGCAAAGCTTTTGGGGAAAGCGAATGTCTGTGTGGCAGCGAATGCAGTTCCAAGGGACAGTGAAAACCAGCTACAGCATTGCGTGCTGGCAGCTTTCGTGCGGGCGCAATCGCTGGACGTTTCGAATTTGGCAGCCGGGCTCTGCGAGAGACACATACACAGTGTTGCCCCATTACCAAGCAAAGCTTTTGGGGAAAGCGAATGTCTGTGTGGCAGCGAATGCAGTTCCAAGGGACAGTGAAAACCAACTAAAGTATTGCGAGCTGGCAGCTTTCGTGTGGGCACAGTCGCTGGACGTTTCGAATTTGGCAGCCGGGCTCTGCTAGACAGAGATACACAGTGTTGCCCCTTTACGAACCAAAGCTTTTGGCGAAAGCGAATGTCTGTGTGGCAGCGAATGCAGTTCCAAGGGACAGTGAAAACCAGCTACAGCATTTCGTGCTGGCAGCTTTTGTGTGGCGCAATGGCTGGACGTTTAGAAGTTGGCAGCCGGGCTCTGCGAGAGACACATACACAGTGTTCCCCATTACCAAGCAAAGCTTTTGGGGAAAGCGAATGTCTGTGTGGCAGCGAATGCAGTTCCAAGGGACAGTGAAAACCAGCTAGAGCATTCTGTGCTGGCAGCTTTCGTGTGAGCGCAATCGCTGGACGTTTCGAATTTGGCAGCCGGGCTCTGCGAGAGAGAGAGATACACAGTGTTGCCCCATTACCAAGCAAAGCTTTTGGGGAAAGCGAATGTCTGTGTGGCAGCGAATGCAGTTCCAAGGGACAGTGAAAAGCAGCTACAGCATTGCGTGCTGGCAGCTTTCGTGCGGGCGCAATCGCTGGACGTTTCGAATTTGGCAGCCGGGCTCTGCGAGAGACACATACACAGTGTTGCCCCATTACCAAGCAAAGCTTTTGGGGAAAGCGAATGTCTGTGTGGCAGCGAATGCAGTTCCAAGGGACAGTGAAAACCAACTAAAGTATTGCGAGCTGGCAGCTTTCGTGTGGGCACAGTCGCTGGACGTTTCGAATTTGGCAGCTGGGCTCTGCTAGACAGAGATACACAGTGTTGCCCCTTTACGAACCAAAGCTTTTGGCGAAAGCGAATGTCTGTGTGGCAGCGAATGCAGTTCCAAGGGACAGTGAAAACCAGCTACAGCATTTCGTGCTGGCAGCTTTTGTGTGGCGCAATGGCTGGACGTTTAGAAGTTGGCAGCCGGGCTCTGCGAGAGAAACATACACAGTGTTGCCCCTTTACGAACCAAAGCTTTTGGGGAAAGCGAATGTCTGTGTGGCAGCGAATGCAGTTCCAAGGGACAGTGAAAACCAGCTACAGCATTCCGTGCTGGCAGCTTTCGTGTGGGAGAAATCGCTGGACGTTTCGAATTGGGCAGCCGGGCTCTGCGAGAGAGAGATACACAGTGTTGCCCCTTTACGAACCAAAGCTTTTGGGGAAAGCGAATGTCTGTGTGGCAGTGAATGCAGTTCCAAGGGACAGTGAAAACCAGCTACAGCATTCCGTGCTGGCAGCTTTCATGTGGGAGAAATCGCTGGACGTTTCGAATTTGGCAGCCGAGCTCTGCTAGACAGAGATACACAGTTTTGCCCCATTACCAAGAAAACCTCTGGGGAAAGCGAATGTCTGTGTGGCAGCGAATGCAGTTCCAAGGGACAGTGAAAACCAGCTACAGCATTGCGAGCTGGCAGCTTTCGTGTGGGCGCAATCGCTGGACGTTTCGAATTTGGCAGCCGGGCTCTGCAAGAGTGAGATACACAGTGTTGCCCCTTTACGAACCAAAGCTTTTGGGGAAAGCGAATGTCTGTGTGGCAGCGACTGCAGTTCCAAGGGACAGTGAAAACCAGCTACAGCATTCCGTGCTGGCAGCTTTCATGTGGGCACAATCGCTGGACGTTTCGAAATTGGCAGGCGGGCTCTGCAAGAGACACATACGCACTGTTGCCCCTTTACGAACCAAAGCTTTTGGGGAAAGCGAATGCCTGTGTGGCAGCGAATGCAGTTCCCAGGGACAGTGAAAACCAGCTACAGCATTCCGTGGTGGTAGCTTTCGTATGGGAGAAATTGCTGGATGTTTCGAATTTGGCTGCCGGGCTCTGCAAGAGACACATACACAGTTTTGCCCCATTACCAAGAAAAGCGTTTGGGGCAAGCGAATGCCTGTGTGGCAGGGAATGCAGTTCCAAGGGACAGTGAAAACCAGGTATAGCATTCCGTGCTGGCAGCTTTCGTGTGGGAGAAATCGCTGGACGTTTCGAATTTGGCAGCCGGGCTCTGCGAGAGAGAGATACACAGTGTTGCCCCTTTAGGAACCAAAGCTTTTGGGGAAAGCGAAAGCCTCTGTGGCAGCGAATGCAGTTCCAAGGGACAGTGAAAACCAGCTACAGCATTCCGTGTTGGCAGCTTTCGTGTGGGCGCAATCGCTGGACATTTCGAATTTGGCAGCCGGGCTCTGCAAGAGTGAGATACACAGTGTTGCCCCTTTACGAACCCAAGCTTTTGGGGAAAGCAAATGTCTGTGTGGCAGTGAATGCAGTTCCAAGGGACAGTGAAAACCAGCTACAGCATTCCGTGCTGGCAGCTTTCTTGTGGGCGCAATCGCTGGACGTTTCGAATTTGGCAGCCGGGCTCTGCAAGAGACACATACACAGTGTTGCCCCTTTACGAACCAAAGCTTTTGGGGAAAGCGAATGCTTGTTTGGCAGTGAATGCAGTTCCAAGGGACAGTGAAAACCAGCTACAGCATTCCGTGCTGGCAGCTTTCGTGTGGGCGCAATCGCTGGATGTTTCGAATTTGGCAGCCGGGCTCTGCGCGAGAGAGATACACAGTGTTGCCCTTTTACGAACCAAAGCTTTTGGGGAAAGCGAATGCCTGTGTGGCAGCGAATGCAGTTCCAAGGGACAGTGAAAACCAGCTACAGCATTCCGTGCTGGCAGCTTTCGTGTGGGCGCAATCGCTGGACGTTTCGAATTTGGCAGCCTGGCTCTGCAAGAGTGAGATACACAGTCTTGCCCTTTTACGAACCAAAGCTTTTGGGGAAAGCGAATGCCTGTGTGGCAGCGAATGCAGTTCCAAGGGACAGTGAAAACCAGCTACAGCATTCCGTGCTGGCAGCTTTCGTGTGGGCGCACTCGCTGGACCTTTCGATTTTGGCAGCCGGGCTCTGCGAGAGTGAGATACACAGTTTTGCCCCTTTACGAACCAAAGCTTTTGGGGAAAGCGAATGCCTGTGTGGCAGCGAATGCAGTTCCAAGAGACAGTGAAAACCAGCTACAGCATTCCGTGCTGGCAGCTTTCGTGTGGGAGAAATCGCTGGACGTTTCGAATTTGGCAGCCGGGCTCTGCGAGAGACACATACACGGTGTTGCCCCATTACCAAGAAAACCTTTGGGGAAAGCGAATGCCTGTGTGGCAGCGAATGCAGTTCCAAGGGACAGTGAAAACCAGCTACAGCAGTCCGTGCTGGCAGCTTTCGTGTGGGAGAAATCGCTGGACGTTTCGAATTTGGCAGCCGGGCTCTGCGAGAGACACATACACAGTGTTGCCCCTTTACGAACCAAAGCTTTTGGGGAAAGCGAATGTCTGTGTGGCAGCGAATGCAGTTCCAAGGGACAGTGAAAACCTGCTACAGCATTCCGTACTGGCAGCTTTCGTGTGGGCGCAATCCCTGGACGTTTCTAATTTGGCAGTCGGGTTCTGCGAGAGAGAGATACACAGTGTTGCCCCTTTACGAACCAAAGCTTTTGGGGAAAGCGAATGTCTGTGTGGCAGCGAATGCAGTTCCAAGAGACAGTGAAAACCAGCTACAGCATTCCGTGCTGGCAGCTTTCGTGTGGGAGAAATCGCTGGACGTTTCGAATTGGGCAGCCGGGCTCTGCGAGAGACACATACACAGTGTTGCCCCTTTACGAACCAAAGCTTTTGGGGAAAGCGAATGCCTGTGTGGCAGCGAATGCAGTTCCAAGGGACAGTGAAAACCAGCTACAGCAATCCGTGCTGGCAGCTTTCGTGTGGGAGAAACCGCTGGACATTTCGAATTTGGCAGCCGGGCTCTGCGAGAGATACATACACAGTGTTGCCCCATTACCAAGCAAAGCTTTTGGGGAAAGCGAATGCCTGTGTGGCAGCGAATGCAGTTCCAAGGGACAGTGAAAACCAGCTACAGCTTTGCATGCTGGCAGCTTTCGTGTGGGCGCAATCGCTGGATGTTTCGAATTTGGCAGCCGGGCTCTGCGAGAGAGAGATACAAAGTGTTGCCCCTTTAAGAACCAAAGCTTTTGGGGAAAGCGAATGTCTGTGTGGCAGTGAATGCAGTTCCAAGGGACAGTGAAAACCAGCTACAGCATTCTGTACTGGCAGCTTTCGTGTGGGCGCAATCGCTGGACGTTTCGAATTTGGCAGTCGGGTTCTGCGAGAGAGAGATACACAGTGTTGCCCCGTTACGAACCAAAGCTTTTGGGGAAAGCGAATGCTTGTGTGGCAGTGAATGCAGTTCCAAGGGACAGTGAAAACCAGCTACAGCATTCCGTGCTGGCAGCTTTCGTGTGGGCGCAATCGCTGGACGTTTCGAATTTGGGAGCCCGGCTATGCGAGAGACACATACACAGTGTTGCCCCTTTACGAACCAAAGCTTTTGGGGAAAGCGAATGCTTGTGTGGCAGTGAATGCAGTTCCAAGGGACAGTGAAAACCAGCTACAGCATTCCGTGCTGGCAGCTTTCGTGTGGGCGCAATCGCTGGACGTTTCGAATTTGGGAGCCCGGCTATGCGAGAGACACATACACAGTGTTGCCCGTTTACTACGGAAAGCTTTTGGGGAAAGGGAACGTCTTTGTGGCAGCGAATGCAGTTCCCAGGAACAGAGAAAACCAGCGACAGCATTCCGTGCTGGTAGCTTTCGTGTGGCAGCAATCGCTGGGCGTTTGGAATTTGGCAGCCGGGCTCTGCGAGAGACACATACACAGTGTTGCCCCTTTACGAACCAAAGCTTTTGGGGAAAGCGAATGTCTGTGTGGCAGCGAATGCAGTTCCAAGGGACAGTGAAAATCAGCTGCAGAATTGCGTGCTGACAGCTTTTGTGTGGGAGAAATCGCTGGACGTTTCGAATTTGGCAACCGGGCTCTGCGAGAGACACATACACAGTGTTACCCTTTTACGAACCGAAGCTTTTGGGGAAAGCGAATGTCTGTGTGGCAGCGAATGCAGTTCCAAGGGACAGTGAAAACCAGCTAAAGCATTTCGTGCTGGCAGCTTTTGTGTGGCGCAATGGCTGGACGTTTAGAAGTTGGCAGCCGGGCTCTGCGAGAGACACATACACAGTGTTGCCCCTTTACGAACCAAAGCTTTTGGGGAAAGCGAATGTCTGTGTGGCAGCGACTGCAGTTCCAAGAGACAGTGAAAACCAGCTACAGCATTCCGTGTTGGCAGCTTTCGTGTGGGAGAAATCGCTGGACGTTTCGAATTGGGCAGCCGGGCTCTGCGAGAGACACATACACAGTGTTGCCCCTTTACGAACCAAAGCTTTTGGGGAAAGCGAATGCCTGTGTGGCAGCGAATGCAGTTCCAAGGGACAGTGAAAACCAGCTACAGCATTCCGTGCTGGCACCTTTCGTGTGGGCGCAATCGCTGGACGTTTCGAATTTGGCAGCCGGGCTCTGCGAGAGAGAGATACACAGTGTTGCCCCTTTAGGAACCAAAGCTTTTGGGGAAAGCGAATGTCTGTGTGGCAGCGAATGCAGTTCCAAGGGACAGTGAAAACCAGCTACAGCATTCCGTGCTGACAGCTTTTGTGTGGGCGCAATCGCTGGACGTTTCGAATTTGGCAGTCGGGTTCTGCGAGAGAGAGATACACAGTGTTGCCCCTTTACGAACCAAAGCTTTTGGGGAAAGCGAATGTCTGTGTGGCAGTGAATGCAGTTCCAAGGGACAGTGAAAACCAGCTACAGCATTCCGTGCTGGCAGCTTTCATGTGGGAGAAATCGCTGGATGTTTCGAATTTGGCAGCCGGGCTCTGCTAGACAGAGATTCACAGTTTTGCCCCATTACCAAGAAAACCTCTGGGGAAAGCGAATGTCTGTGTGGCAGCGAATGCAGTTCCAAGGGACAGTGAAAACCAGCTACAACAGTCCGTGCTGGCAGCTTTCGTGTGGGGGAAATCGCTGGACGTTTTGAATTTGGCAGCCGGGCTCTGCGAGAGACACATACACAGTGTTGCCCCATTACCATGAAAACCTTTTGGGGAAAGCGTATGTCTGTGTGGCAGCGAATGCAGTTCCAAGGGACAGTGAAAACCAGCTACAGCATTCCGTGCTGGTAGCTTTCGTGTGGGCGCAATCGCTGGACGTTTCGAAAATGGCAGCCAGGCTCTGCGAGGGAGAGATACACAGTGTTGCCCCATTACGAAGAAAAGCTTTTGGGGAAAGCGAATGTCTGTGTCGCAGCGAATGCAGTTCCAAGGGACAGTGAAAACCAGCCACAGCATTCCGTGCTGGCAACTTTCGTGTGGGGGAAATCGCTGGACGTTTCGAATTTGGCAGCCGGGCTCTGCGAGAGACACATACACAGTGTTGCCCCATTACCAAGCAAAGCTTTTGGGGAAAGAGAATGTCTGTGTGGCAGCGAATGCAGTTCCAAGGGGCAGTGAAAACCAGCTACAGCATTCGGTGCTGGCAGCTTTTTTGTGGGAGCAATCGCTGGACGTTTCGAATTTGGCAGCCGGGCTCTGCGAGAGAGAGATACACAGTGTTGCCCCTTTACGAACCAAAGCTTTTGGGGAAAGCGAATGTCTGTGTGGCAGCGAATGCAGTTCCAAGGGACAGTGAAAAGCAGCTACAGAATTCCGTGCTGGCAGCTTTCGTGTGGGAGAAATCGCTGGACGTTTCGAATTTGGCAGCCGGGCTCTGCGAGAGACACATACACAGTGTTGCCCCATTACCATGAAAACCTTTTGGGGAAAGCGAATGCCTGTGTGGCAGCGAATGCAGTTCTAAGGGACAGTGAAAACCAGCTACAGCATTCCGTGGTGGTAGCTTTTTGTGGGAGAAATTGCTGGACGTTTCGAATTTGGCAGCCAGGCTCTGCAAGAGTGAGATACAAAGTGTTGCCCCTTTACGAACCAAAGCTTTTGGGGAAAGCGAATGTCTGTGTGGCAGCGACTGCAGTTCCAAGGGACAGTGAAAACCAGCTACAGCTTTCCGTGCTGGCAGCTTTCGTGTGGGCGGAATCGCTGGACGTTTCGAATTTGGCAGCCGAGGTCTGCGAGAGACACATACACAGTGTTGCCCCTTTACGAACCAAAGCTTTTGGGGAAAGCGAATGCTTGTGTAGCAGTGAATGCAGTTCCAAGGGACAGTGAAAACCAGCTACAGCATTCCGTGCTGGCAGCTTTCGTGTGGGCGCAATCGCTGGACGTTTCGAATTTGGCAGCCGGGCTCTGCGAGAGAGAGATACACAGTCTTGCCCTTTTACGAACCAAAGCTTTTGGGGAAAGCGAATGTCTGTGTGGCAGTGAATGCAGTTCCAAGGGACAGTGAAAACCAGCTACAGCATTCCGTGCTGGCAGCTTTCGTGTGGGCGCAATCGCTGGACGTTTCGAATTTGGCAGCCGGGCTCTGCGAGAGTGAGATACACAGTTTTGCCCCTTTACGAACCAAAGCTTTTGGGGAAAGCGAATGCCTGTGTGGCAGCGAATGCAGTTCCAAGAGACAGTGAAAACCAGCTACAGCATTCCGTGCTGGCAGCTTTCGTGTGGGAGAAATCGCTGGACGTTTCGAATTTGGCAGCCGGGCTCTGCGAGAGACACATACACAGTGTTGCCCCATTACCAAGAAAAACTTTGGGGAAAGCGAATGTCTGTGTGGCAGCGAATGCAGTTCCAAGGGACAGTGAAAACCAGCTACAGCATTCCGTGCTGGCAGCTTTCGTGTAGGAGAAATCGCTGGACATTTCGAATTTGGCAGCCGGGCTCTGCGAGAGACACATACACAGTGTTGCCCCATTACCAAGAAAACCTTTGGGGAAAGCGAATGTCTGTGTGGCAGCGAATGCAGTTCCAAGGGACAGTGAAAACCAGCTACAGCATTCCGTGCTGGCAGCTTTCGTGTGGGAGAAATCACTGGACGTTTCGAATTTGGCAGCCGGGCTCTGCGAGAGAGAGATACACAGTGTTGCCCGATTACTAGGGAAAGCTTTTGGGGAAAGCGAATGTCTGTGTGGCAGCGAATGCAGTTCCAAGGGACAGTGAAAACCAGGAACAGAATTGCGTGCTGACAGCTTTCGTGTGGGCGCAATCGCTGGACGTTTCGAATTTGGCAACCGGGCTCTGCGAGAGACACATACATAGTGTTACCCCTTTACGAACCAAAGCTTTTGGGGAAAGCGAATGTCTGTGTGGCAGCGAATGCCGTTCCAAGGGACAGTGAAAACCAGCTACAGCATTCCGTGCTGGCAGCTTTCGTGTGGGAGAAATCGCTGGACGTTTCGAATTTGGCAGCCGGGCTCTGCTAGACAGAGATACAGAGTCTTGCCCCATTACCAAGAAAACCTTTGGGGAAAGCGAATGTCTGTGTGGCAGCGAATGCAGTTCCAAGGGACAGTGAAAACCAGCTACAGCATTCCGTGCTGGCAGCTTTCGTGTGGGAGAAATCACTGGATGTTTCGAATTTGGCAGCCGGGCTCTGCGAGAGAGAGATACACAGTGTTGCCCGATTACTAGGGAAAGCTTTTGGGGAAAGCGAATGTCTGTGTGGCCGCGAATGCAGTTCCAAGAGACAGTGAAAACCAGGAACAGAATTGCGTGCTGACAGCTTTCGTGTGGGCGCAATCGCTGGACGTTTCGAATTTGGCAACCGGGCTCTGCGAGAGACACATACATAGTGTTACCCCTTTACGAACCAAAGCTTTTGGGGAAAGCGAATGTCTGTGTGGCAGCGAATGCAGTTCCAAGGGACAGTGAAAACCAGGAACAGAATTGCGTGCTGACAGCTTTTGTGTGGGAGAAATCGCTGGACGTTTCGAATTTGGCAACCGGGCTCTGCGAGAGACACATACACAGTGTTACCCTTTTACGAACCAAAGCTTTTGGGGAAAGCGAATGTCTGTGTGGCAGCGAATGCAGTTCCAAGGGACAGTGAAAACCAGCTAAAGCATTTCGTGCTGGCAGCTTTTGTGTGGCGCAATGGCTGGACGTTTAGAAGTTGGCAGCCGGGCTCTGCGAGAGACACATACACAGTGTTGCCCCTTTTCGAACCAAAGCTTTTGGGGAAAGCGAATGTCTGTGTGGCAGCGAATGCAGTTCCAAGGGACAGTGAAAACCTGCTACAGCATTCCGTACTGGCAGCTTTCGTGTGGGCGCAATCCCTGGACGTTTCTAATTTGGCAGTCGGGTTCTGCGAGAGAGAGATACACAGTGTTGCCCCTTTACGAACCAAAGCTTTTGGGGAAAGCGAATGTCTGTGTGGCAGCGAATGCAGTTCCAAGAGACAGTGAAAACCAGCTACAGCATTCCGTGCTGGCAGCTTTCGTGTGGGAGAAATCGCTGGACGTTTCGAATTGGGCAGCCGGGCTCTGCGAGAGACACATACACAGTGTTGCCCCTTTACGAACCAAAGCTTTTGGGGAAAGCGAATGCCTGTGTGGCAGCGAATGCAGTTCCAAGGGACAGTGAAAACCAGCTACAGCATTCCCTGCTGGCACCTTTCGTGTGGGCGCAATCGCTGGACGTTTCGAATTTGGCAGCCGGGCTCTGCGAGAGAGAGATACACAGTATTGCCCCTTTAGGAACCAAAGCTTTTGGGGAAAGCGAAAGCCTCTGTGGCAGCGAATGCAGTTCCAAGGGACAGTGAAAACCAGCTACAGCATTCCGTGCTGGCAGCTTTTGTGTGGGCGCAATCGCTGGACGTTTCGAATTTGGCAGTCGGGTGCTGCGAGTGAGAGATACACAGTGTTGCCCCTTTACGAACCAAAGCTTTTGGGGAAAGCGAATGTCTGTGTGGCAGTGAATGCAGTTCCAAGGGACAGTGAAAACCAGCTACAGCATTCCGTGCTGGCAGCTTTCGTGTGGGAGAAATCGCTGGATGTTTCGAATTTGGCAGCTGGGCTCTGCTAGACAGAGATACACAGTTTTGCCCCATTACCAAGAAAACCTCTGGGGAAAGCGAATGTCTGTGTGGCAGCGAATGCAGTTCCAAGGGACAGTGAAAACCAGCTACAGCATTCCGTGCTGGCAGCTTTCGTGTGGGCGCAATCGCTGGACGTTTCGAATTTGGCAGCCGGGCTCTGCAAGAGTGAGATACACAGTGTTGCCCCTTTACGAACCAAATCTTTTGGGGAAAGCGAATGTCTGTGTGGCAGCGACTGCAGTTCCAAGGGACAGTGAAAACCAGCTACAGCATTCCGTGCTGGCAGCTTTCATGTGGGCACAATCGCTGGACGTTTCGAAATTGGCAGGCGGGCTCTGCAAGAGACACATACGCACTGTTGCCCCTTTACGAACCAAAGCTTTTGGGGAAAGCGAATGCCTGTGTGGCAGCGAATGCAGTTCCCAGGGACAGTGAAAACCAGCTACAGCATTCCGTGGTGGTAGCTTTCGTATGGGAGGAATTGCTGGATGTTTCGAATTTGGCTGCCGGGCTCTGCAAGAGACACATACACAGTTTTGCCCCATTACCAAGAAAAGCGTTTGGGGCAAGCGAATGCCTGTGTGGCAGGGAATGCAGTTCCAAGGGACAGTGAAAACCAGCTACAGCATTCCGTGCTGGAAGCTTTCGTGTGGGAGAAATCGCTGGACGTTTCGAATTTGGCAGCCGGGCTCTGCGAGAGAGAGATACACAGTGTTGCCCCTTTAGGAACCAAAGCTTTTGGGGAAAGCGAAAGCCTCTGTGGCAGCGAATGCAGTTCCAAGGGACAGTGAAAACCAGCTACAGCATTCCGTGCTGGCAGCTTTTGTGTGGGCGCAATCGCTGGACGTTTCGAATTTGGCAGTCGGGTTCTGCGAGAGAGAGATACACAGTGTTGCCCCTTTAGGAACCAAAGCTTTTGGGGAAAGCGAAAGCCTCTGTGGCAGCGAATGCAGTTCCAAGGGACAGTGAAAACCAGCTACAGCATTCCGTGCTGGCAGCTTTCGTGTGGGAGAAATCGCTGGATGTTTCGAATTTGGCAGCCGGGCTCTGCTAGACAGAGATACACAGTTTTGCCCCATTACCAAGAAAACCTCTGGGGAAAGCGAATGTCTGTGTGGCAGCGAATGCAGTTCCAAGGGACAGTGAAAACCAGCTACAGCATTCCGTGCTGGCAGCTTTCGTGTGGGCGCAATCGCTGGACGTTTCGAATTTGGCAGCCGGGCTCTGAAAGAGTGAGATACACAGTGTTGCCCCTTTACGAACCAAAGCTTTTGGGGAAAGCGAATGTCTGTGTGGCAGCGACTGCAGTTCCAAGGGACAGTGAAAACCAGCTACAGCATTCCGTGCTGGCAGCTTTCATGTGGGCACAATCACTGGACGTTTCGAAATTGGCAGGCGGGCTCTGCAAGAGACACATACGCACTGTTGCCCCTTTACGAACCAAAGCTTTTGGGGAAAGCGAACGCCTGTGTGGCAGCGAATGCAGTTCCCAGGGACAGTGAAAACCAGCTACAGCATTCCGTGGTGGTAGCTTTCGTGTGGGAGAAATTGCTGGATGTTTCGAATTTGGCAGCCGGGCTCTGCAAGAGACACATACACAGTTTTGCCCCATTACCAAGAAAAGCGTTTGGGGCAAGCGAATGCCTGTGTGGCAGGGAATGCAGTTCCAAGGGACAGTGAAAACTAGCTACAGC
Organism: Mycteria americana; assembly: GCF_035582795.1. NCBI lineage: Eukaryota > Metazoa > Chordata > Aves > Ciconiiformes > Ciconiidae > Mycteria > Mycteria americana. Next base: position 1,424,540 of record NW_027445436.1, on the reverse strand, counting down.
ATTCCGTGCTGGCAGCTTTCGTGTGGGAGAAATCGCTGGACGTTTCGAATTTGGCAGCCGGGCTCTGCGAGAGAGAGATACACAGTGTTGCCCCTTTAGGAACCAAAGCTTTTGGGGAAAGCGAAAGCCTCTGTGGCAGCGAATGCAGTTCCAAGGGACAGTGAAAACCAGCTACAGCATTCCGTGCTGGCAGCTTTTGTGTGGGCGCAATCGCTGGACGTTTCGAATTTGGCAGTCGGGTTCTGCGAGAGAGAGATACACAGTGTTGCCCCTTTACGAACCAAAGCTTTTGGGGAAAGCGAATGTCTGTGTGACAGCGAATGCAGTTCCAAGGGACAGTGAAAACCAGCTACAGCTTTCCGTGCTGGCAGCTTTCGTGTGGGAGAAATCGCTGGATGTTTCGAATTTGGCAGCCGGGCTCTGCTAGACAGAGATACACAGTTTTGCCCCATTACCAAGAAAAGCTTTTGGGGAAAGCGAATGTCTGTGTGGCAGCGAATGCAGTTCCAAGGGACAGTGAAAACCAGCTACAGCATTCCATGCTGGCAGCTTTCGTGTGGGCGCAATCGCTGGATGTTTCGAATTTGGCAGCCGGGCCCTGCGACAGAGAGATACACAGTGTTGCCCCTTTACGAACCAAAGCTTTTGGGGAAAGCGAATGCCTGTGTGGCAGCGAATGCAGTTCCAAGGGACAGTGAAAACCAGCTACAGCATTCCGTGTTGGCAGCTTTCGTGTGGGCGCAATCGCTGGACGTTTCGAATTTGGCAGCCGGGCTCTGCAAGAGTGAGATACACAGTTTTCCCCTTTACGAACCAAAGCTTTTGGGAAAAGCAAATGTCTGTGTAGCACTGAATGCAGTTCCAAGGGACAGTGAAAACCAGCTACAGCATTCCGTGCTGGCAGCTTTCTTGTGGGCGCAATCGCTGGACGTTTCGAATTTGGCAGCCGGGCTCTGCGAGAGACACATACACAGTGTTGCCCCTTTACGAACCAAAGCTTTTGGGGAAAGCGAATGCTTGTGTGGCAGTGAATGCAGTTCCAAGGGACAGTGAAAACCAGCTACAGCATTCCGTACTGGCAGCTTTCGTGTGGGCGCAATCGCTGGATGTTTCGAATTTGGCAGCCGGGCTCTGCGCGAGAGAGATACACAGTGTTGCCCCTTTACGAACCAAAGCTTTTGGGGAAAGCGAATGTCTGTGTGCCAGCGAATGCAGTTCCAAGGGACAGTGAAAACCAGCTACAGCATTCCGTGCTGGCAGCTTTCATGTGGGAGAAATCGCTGGATGTTTCGAATTTGGCAGCCGGGCTCTGCTAGACAGAGATACACAGTTTTGCCCCATTACCAAGAAAACCTCTGGGGAAAGCGAATGTCTGTGTGGCAGCGAATGCAGTTCCAAGGGACAGTGAAAACCAGCTACAGCATTCCGCGCTGGCAGCTTTCGTGTGGGCGCAATCGCTGGACGTTTCGAATTTGGCAGCCGGGCTCTGCAAGAGTGAGATACACAGTGTTGCCCCTTTACGAACCAAAGCTTTTGGGGAAAGCGAATGTCTGTGTGGCAGCGACTGCAGTTCCAAGGGACAGTGAAAACCAGCTACAGCATTCCGTGCTGGCAGCTTTCATGTGGGCACAATCGCTGGACGTTTCGAAATTGGCAGGCGGGCTCTGCAAGAGACACATACGCACTGTTGCCCCTTTACGAACCAAAGCTTTTGGGGAAAGCGAATGCCTGTGTGGCAGCGAATGCAGTTCCCAGGGACAGTGAAAACCAGCTACAGCATTCCGTGGTGGTAGCTTTCGTATGGGAGAAATTGCTGGATGTTTCGAATTTGGCTGCCGGGCTCTGCAAGAGACACATACACAGTTTTGCCCCATTACCAAGAAAAGCGTTTGGGGCAAGCGAATGCCTGTGTGGCAGGGAATGCAGTTCCAAGGGACAGTGAAAACCAGCTACAGCATTCCGTGCTGGCAGCTTTCGTGTGGGAGAAATCGCTGGACGTTTCGAATTTGGCAGCCGGGCTCTGCGAGAGAGAGATACACAGTGTTGCCCCTTTACGAACCAAAGCTTTTGGGGAAAGCGAATGTCTGTGTGGCAGCGAATGCAGTTCCAAGGGACAGTGAAAACCAGCTACAGCATTCCGTGCTGGCAGCTTTTGTGTGGGCGCAATCGCTGGATGTTTCGAATTTGGCAGCCGGGCTCTGCTAGACAGAGATACACAGTTTTGCCCCATTACCAAGAAAAGCTTTTGGGGAAAGCGAATGTCTGTGTGGCAGCGAATGCAGTTCCAAGGGACAGTGAAAACCAGCTACAGCATTCCATGCTGGCAGCTTTCGTGTGGGCGCAATCGCTGGATGTTTCGAATTTGGCAGCCGGGCCCTGCGACAGAGAGATACACAGTGTTGCCCCTTTACGAACCAAAGCTTTTGGGGAAAGCGAATGTCTGTGTGGCAGCAAATGCAGTTCCAAGGGACAGTGAAAACCAGCTACAGCATTCCGTGTTGGCAGCTTTCGTGTGGGCGCAATCGCTGGACATTTCGAATTTGGCAGCCGGGCTCTGCAAGAGTGAGATACACAGTGTTGCCCCTTTACGAACCAAAGCTTTTGGGCAAAGCAAATGTCTGTGTGGCAGTGAATGCAGTTCCAAGGGACAGTGAAAACCAGCTACAGCATTCCGTGGTGGTAGCTTTTTGTGGGAGAAATTGCTGGATGTTTCGAATTTGGCAGCCAGGTTCTGCAAGAGTGAGATACAAAGTGTTGCCCCTTTACGAACCAAAGCTTTTGGGGAAAGCGAATGTCTGTGTGGCAGCGACTGCAGTTCCAAGGGACAGTGAAAACCAGCTACAGCATTCCGTGCTGGCAGCTTTCGTGTGGGCGCAATCGCCGGACTTTTCGAATTTGGCAGCCGGGCTCTGCGAGAGACACATACACAGTGTTGCCCCTTTACGAACCAAAGCTTTTGGGGAAAGCGAATGCTTGTGTGGCAGTGAATGCAGTTCCAAGGGACAGTGAAAACCAGCTACAACAGTCCGTGCTGGCAGCTTTCGTGTGGGTGCAATCGCTGGACGTTTCGAATTTGGCAGCCGGGCTCTGCGAGAGACACATACACAGTGTTCCCCATTACCAAGCAAAGCTTTTGGGGAAAGCGAATGTCTGTGTGGCAGCGAATGCAGTTCCAAGGGACAGTGAAAACCAGCTAGAGCATTCTGTGCTGGCAGCTTTCGTGTGAGCGCAATCGCTGGACGTTTCGAATTTGGCAGCCGGGCTCTGCGAGAGAGAGAGATACACAGTGTTGCCCCATTACCAAGCAAAGCTTTTGGGGAAAGCGAATGTCTGTGTGGCAGCGAATGCAGTTCCAAGGGACAGTGAAAACCAGCTACAGCATTCCGTGCTGGCAGCTTTCGTGCGGGCGCAATCGCTGGACGTTTCGAATTTGGCAGCCGGGCTCTGCGAGAGACACATACACAGTGTTGCCCCATTACCAAGCAAAGCTTTTGGGGAAAGCGAATGTCTGTGTGGCAGCGAATGCAGTTCCAAGGGACAGTGAAAACCAACTAAAGTATTGCGAGCTGGCAGCTTTCGTGTGGGCACAGTCGCTGGACGTTTCGAATTTGGCAGCCGGGCTCTGCTAGACAGAGATACACAGTGTTGCCCCTTTACGAACCAAAGCTTTTGGCGAAAGCGAATGTCTGTGTGGCAGCGAATGCAGTTCCAAGGGACAGTGAAAACCAGCTACAGCATTTCGTGCTGGCAGCTTTTGTGTGGCGCAATGGCTGGACGTTTAGAAGTTGGCAGCCGGGCTCTGCGAGAGAAACATACACAGTGTTGCCCCTTTACGAACCAAAGCTTTTGGGGAAAGCGAATGTCTGTGTGGCAGCGAATGCAGTTCCAAGGGACAGTGAAAACCAGCTACAGCATTCCGTGCTGGCAGCTTTCGTGTGGGAGAAATCGCTGGACGTTTCGAATTGGGCAGCCGGGCTCTGCGAGAGAGAGATACACAGTGTTGCCCCTTTACGAACCAAAGCTTTTGGGGAAAGCGAATGTCTGTGTGGCAGTGAATGCAGTTCCAAGGGACAGTGAAAACCAGCTACAGCATTCCGTGCTGGCAGCTTTCTTGTGGGCGCAATCGCTGGACGTTTCGAATTTGGCAGCCGGGCTCTGCAAGAGACACATACACAGTGTTGCCCCTTTACGAACCAAAGCTTTTGGGGAAAGCGAATGCTTGTTTGGCAGTGAATGCAGTTCCAAGGGACAGTGAAAACCAGCTACAGCATTCCGTGCTGGCAGCTTTCGTGTGGGCGCAATCGCTGGATGTTTCGAATTTGGCAGCCGGGCTCTGCGCGAGAGAGATACACAGTGTTGCCCTTTTACGAACCAAAGCTTTTGGGGAAAGCGAATGCCTGTGTGGCAGCGAATGCAGTCCCAAGGGACAGTGAAAACCAGCTACAGCATTCCATGCTGGCAGCTTTCGTGTGGGCGCAATCGCTGGACGTTTCGAATTTGGCAGCCTGGCTCTGCAAGAGTGAGATACACAGTCTTGCCCTTTTACGAACCAAAGCTTTTGGGGAAAGCGAATGCCTGTGTGGCAGCGAATGCAGTTCCAAGGGACAGTGAAAACCAGCTACAGCATTCCGTGCTGGCAGCTTTCGTGTGGGCGCACTCGCTGGACCTTTCGATTTTGGCAGCCGGGCTCTGCGAGAGTGAGATACACAGTTTTGCCCCTTTACGAACCAAAGCTTTTGGGGAAAGCGAATGCCTGTGTGGCAGCGAATGCAGTTCCAAGAGACAGTGAAAACCAGCTACAGCATTCCGTGCTGGCAGCTTTCGTGTGGGAGAAATCGCTGGACGTTTCGAATTTGGCAGCCGGGCTCTGCGAGAGACACATACACGGTGTTGCCCCATTACCAAGAAAACCTTTGGGGAAAGCGAATGCCTGTGTGGCAGCGAATGCAGTTCCAAGGGACAGTGAAAACCAGCTACAGCAGTCCGTGCTGGCAGCTTTCGTGTGGGAGAAAACGCTGGACGTTTCGAATTTGGCAGCCGGGCTCTGCGAGAGACACATACACAGTGTTGCCCCATTACCAAGAAAACCTTTGGGGAAAGCGAATGTCTGTGTGGCAGCGAATGCAGTTCCAAGGGACAGTGAAAACCAGCTACAGCATTCCGTGCTGGCAGCTTTCGTGTGGGAGAAATCGCTGGACGTTTCGAATTTGGCAGCCGGGCTCTGCGAGAGACACATACACAGTGTTGCCCCTTTACGAACCAAAGCTTTTGGGGAAAGCGAATGTCTGTGTGGCAGCGAATGCAGTTCCAAGGGACAGTGAAAACCTGCTACAGCATTCCGTACTGGCAGCTTTCGTGTGGGCGCAATCCCTGGACGTTTCTAATTTGGCAGTCGGGTTCTGCGAGAGAGAGATACACAGTGTTGCCCCTTTACGAACCAAAGCTTTTGGGGAAAGCGAATGTCTGTGTGGCAGCGAATGCAGTTCCAAGAGACAGTGAAAACCAGCTACAGCATTCCGTGCTGGCAGCTTTCGTGTGGGAGAAATCGCTGGACGTTTCGAATTGGGCAGCCGGGCTCTGCGAGAGACACATACACAGTGTTGCCCCTTTACGAACCAAAGCTTTTGGGGAAAGCGAATGCCTGTGTGGCAGCGAATGCAGTTCCAAGGGACAGTGAAAACCAGCTACAGCAATCCGTGCTGGCAGCTTTCGTGTGGGAGAAACCGCTGGACATTTCGAATTTGGCAGCCGGGCTCTGCGAGAGATACATACACAGTGTTGCCCCATTACCAAGCAAAGCTTTTGGGGAAAGCGAATGCCTGTGTGGCAGCGAATGCAGTTCCAAGGGACAGTGAAAACCAGCTACAGCTTTGCATGCTGGCAGCTTTCGTGTGGGCGCAATCGCTGGATGTTTCGAATTTGGCAGCCGGGCTCTGCGAGAGAGAGATACAAAGTGTTGCCCCTTTACGAACCAAAGCTTTTGGGGAAAGCGAATGTCTGTGTGGCAGTGAATGCAGTTCCAAGGGACAGTGAAAACCAGCTACAGCATTCTGTACTGGCAGCTTTCGTGTGGGCGCAATCGCTGGACGTTTCGAATTTGGCAGTCGGGTTCTGCGAGAGAGAGATACACAGTGTTGCCCCGTTACGAACCAAAGCTTTTGGGGAAAGCGAATGCTTGTGTGGCAGTGAATGCAGTTCCAAGGGACAGTGAAAACCAGCTACAGCATTCCGTGCTGGCAGCTTTCGTGTGGGCGCAATCGCTGGACGTTTCGAATTTGGGAGCCCGGCTATGCGAGAGACACATACACAGTGTTGCCCCTTTACGAACCAAAGCTTTTGGGGAAAGCGAATGCTTGTGTGGCAGTGAATGCAGTTCCAAGGGACAGTGAAAACCAGCTACAGCATTCCGTGCTGGCAGCTTTCGTGTGGGCGCAATCGCTGGACGTTTCGAATTTGGGAGCCCGGCTATGCGAGAGACACATACACAGTGTTGCCCGTTTACTACGGAAAGCTTTTGGGGAAAGGGAACGTCTTTGTGGCAGCGAATGCAGTTCCCAGGAACAGAGAAAACCAGCGACAGCATTCCGTGCTGGTAGCTTTCGTGTGGCAGCAATCGCTGGGCGTTTGGAATTTGGCAGCCGGGCTCTGCGAGAGACACATACACAGTGTTGCCCCTTTACGAACCAAAGCTTTTGGGGAAAGCGAATGTCTGTGTGGCAGCGAATGCAGTTCCAAGGGACAGTGAAAATCAGCTGCAGAATTGCGTGCTGACAGCTTTTGTGTGGGAGAAATCGCTGGACGTTTCGAATTTGGCAACCGGGCTCTGCGAGAGACACATACACAGTGTTACCCTTTTACGAACCGAAGCTTTTGGGGAAAGCGAATGTCTGTGTGGCAGCGAATGCAGTTCCAAGGGACAGTGAAAACCAGCTAAAGCATTTCGTGCTGGCAGCTTTTGTGTGGCGCAATGGCTGGACGTTTAGAAGTTGGCAGCCGGGCTCTGCGAGAGACACATACACAGTGTTGCCCCTTTACGAACCAAAGCTTTTGGGGAAAGCGAATGTCTGTGTGGCAGCGACTGCAGTTCCAAGAGACAGTGAAAACCAGCTACAGCATTCCGTGTTGGCAGCTTTCGTGTGGGAGAAATCGCTGGACGTTTCGAATTGGGCAGCCGGGCTCTGCGAGAGACACATACACAGTGTTGCCCCTTTACGAACCAAAGCTTTTGGGGAAAGCGAATGCCTGTGTGGCAGCGAATGCAGTTCCAAGGGACAGTGAAAACCAGCTACAGCATTCCGTGCTGGCACCTTTCGTGTGGGCGCAATCGCTGGACGTTTCGAATTTGGCAGCCGGGCTCTGCGAGAGAGAGATACACAGTGTTGCCCCTTTAGGAACCAAAGCTTTTGGGGAAAGCGAATGTCTGTGTGGCAGCGAATGCAGTTCCAAGGGACAGTGAAAACCAGCTACAGCATTCCGTGCTGACAGCTTTTGTGTGGGCGCAATCGCTGGACGTTTCGAATTTGGCAGTCGGGTTCTGCGAGAGAGAGATACACAGTGTTGCCCCTTTACGAACCAAAGCTTTTGGGGAAAGCGAATGTCTGTGTGGCAGTGAATGCAGTTCCAAGGGACAGTGAAAACCAGCTACAGCACTCCGTGCTGGCAGCTTTCATGTGGGAGAAATCGCTGGATGTTTCGAATTTGGCAGCCGGGCTCTGCTAGACAGAGATTCACAGTTTTGCCCCATTACCAAGAAAACCTCTGGGGAAAGCGAATGTCTGTGTGGCAGCGAATGCAGTTCCAAGGGACAGTGAAAACCAGCTACAACAGTCCGTGCTGGCAGCTTTCGTGTGGGGGAAATCGCTGGACGTTTTGAATTTGGCAGCCGGGCTCTGCGAGAGACACATACACAGTGTTGCCCCATTACCATGAAAACCTTTTGGGGAAAGCGTATGTCTGTGTGGCAGCGAATGCAGTTCCAAGGGACAGTGAAAACCAGCTACAGCATTCCGTGCTGGTAGCTTTCGTGTGGGCGCAATCGCTGGACGTTTCGAAAATGGCAGCCAGGCTCTGCGAGGGAGAGATACACAGTGTTGCCCCATTACGAAGAAAAGCTTTTGGGGAAAGCGAATGTCTGTGTCGCAGCGAATGCAGTTCCAAGGGACAGTGAAAACCAGCCACAGCATTCCGTGCTGGCAACTTTCGTGTGGGGGAAATCGCTGGACGTTTCGAATTTGGCAGCCGGGCTCTGCGAGAGACACATACACAGTGTTGCCCCATTACCAAGCAAAGCTTTTGGGGAAAGAGAATGTCTGTGTGGCAGCGAATGCAGTTCCAAGGGGCAGTGAAAACCAGCTACAGCATTCGGTGCTGGCAGCTTTTTTGTGGGAGCAATCGCTGGACGTTTCGAATTTGGCAGCCGGGCTCTGCGAGAGAGAGATACACAGTGTTGCCCCTTTACGAACCAAAGCTTTTGGGGAAAGCGAATGTCTGTGTGGCAGCGAATGCAGTTCCAAGGGACAGTGAAAAGCAGCTACAGAATTCCGTGCTGGCAGCTTTCGTGTGGGAGAAATCGCTGGACGTTTCGAATTTGGCAGCCGGGCTCTGCGAGAGACACATACACAGTGTTGCCCCATTACCATGAAAACCTTTTGGGGAAAGCGAATGCCTGTGTGGCAGCGAATGCAGTTCTAAGGGACAGTGAAAACCAGCTACAGCATTCCGTGGTGGTAGCTTTTTGTGGGAGAAATTGCTGGACGTTTCGAATTTGGCAGCCAGGCTCTGCAAGAGTGAGATACAAAGTGTTGCCCCTTTACGAACCAAAGCTTTTGGGGAAAGCGAATGTCTGTGTGGCAGCGACTGCAGTTCCAAGGGACAGTGAAAACCAGCTACAGCTTTCCGTGCTGGCAGCTTTCGTGTGGGCGGAATCGCTGGACGTTTCGAATTTGGCAGCCGAGGTCTGCGAGAGACACATACACAGTGTTGCCCCTTTACGAACCAAAGCTTTTGGGGAAAGCGAATGCTTGTGTAGCAGTGAATGCAGTTCCAAGGGACAGTGAAAACCAGCTACAGCATTCCGTGCTGGCAGCTTTCGTGTGGGCGCAATCGCTGGACGTTTCGAATTTGGCAGCCGGGCTCTGCGAGAGAGAGATACACAGTCTTGCCCTTTTACGAACCAAAGCTTTTGGGGAAAGCGAATGTCTGTGTGGCAGTGAATGCAGTTCCAAGGGACAGTGAAAACCAGCTACAGCATTCCGTGCTGGCAGCTTTCGTGTAGGAGAAATCGCTGGACGTTTCGAATTTGGCAGCCGGGCTCTGCGAGAGACACATACACAGTGTTGCCCCATTACCAAGAAAACCTTTGGGGAAAGCGAATGTCTGTGTGGCAGCGAATGCAGTTCCAAGGGACAGTGAAAACCAGCTACAGCATTCCGTGCTGGCAGCTTTCGTGTGGGAGAAATCACTGGACGTTTCGAATTTGGCAGCCGGGCTCTGCGAGAGAGAGATACACAGTGTTGCCCGATTACTAGGGAAAGCTTTTGGGGAAAGCGAATGTCTGTGTGGCAGCGAATGCAGTTCCAAGGGACAGTGAAAACCAGGAACAGAATTGCGTGCTGACAGCTTTCGTGTGGGCGCAATCGCTGGACGTTTCGAATTTGGCAACCGGGCTCTGCGAGAGACACATACATAGTGTTACCCCTTTACGAACCAAAGCTTTTGGGGAAAGCGAATGTCTGTGTGGCAGCGAATGCCGTTCCAAGGGACAGTGAAAACCAGCTACAGCATTCCGTGCTGGCAGCTTTCGTGTGGGAGAAATCGCTGGACGTTTCGAATTTGGCAGCCGGGCTCTGCTAGACAGATATACAGAGTCTTGCCCCATTACCAAGAAAACCTTTGGGGAAAGCGAATGTCTGTGTGGCAGCGAATGCAGTTCCAAGGGACAGTGAAAACCAGCTACAGCATTCCGTGCTGGCAGCTTTCGTGTGGGAGAAATCACTGGATGTTTCGAATTTGGCAGCCGGGCTCTGCGAGAGAGAGATACACAGTGTTGCCCGATTACTAGGGAAAGCTTTTGGGGAAAGCGAATGTCTGTGTGCCAGCGAATGCAGTTCCAAGGGACAGTGAAAACCAGGAACAGAATTGCGTGCTGACAGCTTTCGTGTGGGCGCAATCGCTGGACGTTTCGAATTTGGCAACCGGGCTCTGCGAGAGACACATACATAGTGTTACCCCTTTACGAACCAAAGCTTTTGGGGAAAGCGAATGTCTGTGTGGCAGCGAATGCAGTTCCAAGGGACAGTGAAAACCAGGAACAGAATTGCGTGCTGACAGCTTTTGTGTGGGAGAAATCGCTGGACGTTTCGAATTTGGCAACCGGGCTCTGCGAGAGACACATACACAGTGTTACCCTTTTACGAACCAAAGCTTTTGGGGAAAGCGAATGTCTGTGTGGCAGCGAATGCAGTTCCAAGGGACAGTGAAAACCAGCTAAAGCATTTCGTGCTGGCAGCTTTTGTGTGGCGCAATGGCTGGACGTTTAGAAGTTGGCAGCCGGGCTCTGCGAGAGACACATACACAGTGTTGCCCCTTTTCGAACCAAAGCTTTTGGGGAAAGCGAATGTCTGTGTGGCAGCGAATGCAGTTCCAAGGGACAGTGAAAACCTGCTACAGCATTCCGTACTGGCAGCTTTCGTGTGGGCGCAATCCCTGGACGTTTCTAATTTGGCAGTCGGGTTCTGCGAGAGAGAGATACACAGTGTTGCCCCTTTACGAACCAAAGCTTTTGGGGAAAGCGAATGTCTGTGTGGCAGCGAATGCAGTTCCAAGAGACAGTGAAAACCAGCTACAGCATTCCGTGCTGGCAGCTTTCGTGTGGGAGAAATCGCTGGACGTTTCGAATTGGGCAGCCGGGCTCTGCGAGAGACACATACACAGTGTTGCCCCTTTACGAACCAAAGCTTTTGGGGAAAGCGAATGCCTGTGTGGCAGCGAATGCAGTTCCAAGGGACAGTGAAAACCAGCTACAGCATTCCCTGCTGGCACCTTTCGTGTGGGCGCAATCGCTGGACGTTTCGAATTTGGCAGCCGGGCTCTGCGAGAGAGAGATACACAGTATTGCCCCTTTAGGAACCAAAGCTTTTGGGGAAAGCGAAAGCCTCTGTGGCAGCGAATGCAGTTCCAAGGGACAGTGAAAACCAGCTACAGCATTCCGTGCTGGCAGCTTTTGTGTGGGCGCAATCGCTGGACGTTTCGAATTTGGCAGTCGGGTTCTGCGAGAGAGAGATACACAGTGTTGCCCCTTTACGAACCAAAGCTTTTGGGGAAAGCGAATGTCTGTGTGGCAGTGAATGCAGTTCCAAGGGACAGTGAAAACCAGCTACAGCATTCCGTGCTGGCAGCTTTCGTGTGGGAGAAATCGCTGGATGTTTCGAATTTGGCAGCCGGGCTCTGCTAGACAGAGATACACAGTTTTGCCCCATTACCAAGAAAACCTCTGGGGAAAGCGAATGTCTGTGTGGCAGCGAATGCAGTTCCAAGGGACAGTGAAAACCAGCTACAGCATTCCGTGCTGGCAGCTTTCGTGTGGGCGCAATCGCTGGACGTTTCGAATTTGGCAGCCGGGCTCTGCAAGAGTGAGATACACAGTGTTGCCCCTTTACGAACCAAATCTTTTGGGGAAAGCGAATGTCTGTGTGGCAGCGACTGCAGTTCCAAGGGACAGTGAAAACCAGCTACAGCATTCCGTGCTGGCAGCTTTCATGTGGGCACAATCGCTGGACGTTTCGAAATTGGCAGGCGGGCTCTGCAAGAGACACATACGCACTGTTGCCCCTTTACGAACCAAAGCTTTTGGGGAAAGCGAATGCCTGTGTGGCAGCGAATGCAGTTCCCAGGGACAGTGAAAACCAGCTACAGCATTCCGTGGTGGTAGCTTTCGTATGGGAGGAATTGCTGGATGTTTCGAATTTGGCTGCCGGGCTCTGCAAGAGACACATACACAGTTTTGCCCCATTACCAAGAAAAGCGTTTGGGGCAAGCGAATGCCTGTGTGGCAGGGAATGCAGTTCCAAGGGACAGTGAAAACCAGCTACAGCATTCCGTGCTGGCAGCTTTCGTGTGGGAGAAATCGCTGGACGTTTCGAATTTGGCAGCCGGGCTCTGCGAGAGAGAGATACACAGTGTTGCCCCTTTAGGAACCAAAGCTTTTGGGGAAAGCGAAAGCCTCTGTGGCAGCGAATGCAGTTCCAAGGGACAGTGAAAACCAGCTACAGCATTCCGTGCTGGCAGCTTTTGTGTGGGCGCAATCGCTGGACGTTTCGAATTTGGCAGTCGGGTTCTGCGAGAGAGAGATACACAGTGTTGCCCCTTTACGAACCAAAGCTTTTGGGGAAAGCGAATGTCTGTGTGGCAGTGAATGCAGTTCCAAGGGACAGTGAAAACCAGCTACAGCTTTCCGTGCTGGCAGCTTTCGTGTGGGAGAAATCGCTGGATGTTTCGAATTTGGCAGCCGGGCTCTGCTAGACAGAGATACACAGTTTTGCCCCATTACCAAGAAAAGCTTTTGGGGAAAGCGAATGTCTGTGTGGCAGCGAATGCAGTTCCAAGGGACAGTGAAAACCAGCTACAGCATTCCATGCTGGCAGCTTTCGTGTGGGCGCAATCGCTGGACATTTCGAATTTGGCAGCCGGGCTCTGCAAGAGTGAGATACACAGTGTTGCCCCTTTAGGAACCAAAGCTTTTGGGGAAAGCGAAAGCCTCTGTGGCAGCGAATGCAGTTCCAAGGGACAGTGAAAACCAGCTACAGCATTCCGTGCTGGCAGCTTTCGTGTGGGAGAAATCGCTGGATGTTTCCAATTTGGCAGCCGGGCTCTGCTAGACAGAGATACACAGTTTTGCCCCATTACCAAGAAAACCTCTGGGGAAAGCGAATGTCTGTGTGGCAGCGAATGCAGTTCCAAGGGACAGTGAAAACCAGCTACAGCATTCCGTGCTGGCAGCTTTCGTGTGGGCGCAGTCGCTGGACGTTTCGAATTTGGCAGCCGGGCTCTGCAAGAGTGAGATACACAGTGTTGCCCCTTTACGAACCAAAGCTTTTGGGGAAAGCGAATGTCTGTGTGGCAGCGACTGCAGTTCCAAGGGACAGTGAAAACCAGCTACAGCATTCCGTGCTGGCAGCTTTCATGTGGGCACAATCACTGGACGTTTCGAAATTGGCAGGCGGGCTCTGCAAGAGACACATACGCACTGTTGCCCCTTTACGAACCAAAGCTTTTGGGGAAAGCGAACGCCTGTGTGGCAGCGAATGCAGTTCCCAGGGACAGTGAAAACCAGCTACAGCATTCCGTGGTGGTAGCTTTCGTGTGGGAGAAATTGCTGGATGTTTCGAATTTGGCAGCCGGGCTCTGCAAGAGACACATACACAGTTTTGCCCCATTACCAAGAAAAGCGTTTGGGGCAAGCGAATGCCTGTGTGGCAGGGAATGCAGTTCCAAGGGACAGTGAAAACTAGCTACAGCATTCCGTGCTGGCAGCTTTCGTGTGGGAGAAATCGCTGGACGTTTCGAATTTGGCAGCCGGGCTCTGCGAGAGAGAGATACACAGTGTTGCCCCTTTAGGAACCAAAGCTTTTGGGGAAAGCGAAAGCCTCTGTGGCAGCGAATGCAGTTCCAAGGGACAGTGAAAACCAGCTACAGCATTCCGTGCTGGCAGCTTTTGTGTGGGCGCAATCGCTGGACGTTTCGAATTTGGCAGTCGGGTTCTGCGAGAGAGAGATACACAGTGTTGCCCCTTTACGAACCAAAGCTTTTGGGGAAAGCGAATGTCTGTGTGACAGCGAATGCAGTTCCAAGGGACAGTGAAAACCAGCTACAGCTTTCCGTGCTGGCAGCTTTCGTGTGGGAGAAATCGCTGGATGTTTCGAATTTGGCAGCCGGGCTCTGCTAGACAGAGATACACAGTTTTGCCCCATTACCAAGAAAAGCTTTTGGGGAAAGCGAATGTCTGTGTGGCAGCGAATGCAGTTCCAAGGGACAGTGAAAACCAGCTACAGCATTCCATGCTGGCAGCTTTCGTGTGGGCGCAATCGCTGGATGTTTCGAATTTGGCAGCCGCGCCCTGCGACAGAGAGATACACAGTGTTGCCCCTTTACGAACCAAAGCTTTTGGGGAAAGCGAATGCCTGTGTGGCAGCGAATGCAGTTCCAAGGGACAGTGAAAACCAGCTACAGCATTCCGTGTTGGCAGCTTTCGTGTGGGCGCAATCGCTGGACGTTTCGAATTTGGCAGCCGGGCTCTGCAAGAGTGAGATACACAGTTTTCCCCTTTACGAACCAAAGCTTTTGGGAAAAGCAAATGTCTGTGTAGCACTGAATGCAGTTCCAAGGGACAGTGAAAACCAGCTACAGCATTCCGTGCTGGCAGCTTTCTTGTGGGCGCAATCGCTGGACGTTTCGAATTTGGCAGCCGGGCTCTGCGAGAGACACATACACAGTGTTGCCCCTTTACGAACCAAAGCTTTTGGGGAAAGCGAATGCTTGTGTGGCAGTGAATGCAGTTCCAAGGGACAGTGAAAACCAGCTACAGCATTCCGTACTGGCAGCTTTCGTGTGGGCGCAATCGCTGGATGTTTCGAATTTGGCAGCCGGGCTCTGCGCGAGAGAGATACACAGTTTTGCCCCATTACCAAGAAAACCTCTGGGGAAAGCGAATGTCTGTGTGGCAGCGAATGCAGTTCCAAGGGACAGTGAAAACCAGCTACAGCATTCCGTGCTGGCAGCTTTCGTGTGGGCGCAATCGCTGGACGTTTCGAATTTGGCAGCCGGGCTCTGCAAGAGTGAGATACACAGTGTTGCCCCTTTACGAACCAAAGCTTTTGGGGAAAGCGAATGTCTGTGTGGCAGCGACTGCAGTTCCAAGGGACAGTGAAAACCAGCTACAGCATTCCGTGCTGGCAGCTTTCATGTGGGCACAATCGCTGGACGTTTCGAAATTGGCAGGCGGGCTCTGCAAGAGACACATACGCACTGTTGCCCCTTTACGAACCAAAGCTTTTGGGGAAAGCGAATGCCTGTGTGGCAGCGAATGCAGTTCCCAGGGACAGTGAAAACCAGCTACAGCATTCCGTGGTGGTAGCTTTCGTATGGGAGAAATTGCTGGATGTTTCGAATTTGGCTGCCGGGCTCTGCAAGAGACACATACACAGTTTTGCCCCATTACCAAGAAAAGCGTTTGGGGCAAGCGAATGCCTGTGTGGCAGGGAATGCAGTTCCAAGGGACAGTGAAAACCAGCTACAGCATTCCGTGCTGGCAGCTTTCGTGTGGGAGAAATCGCTGGACGTTTCGAATTTGGCAGCCGGGCTCTGCGAGAGAGAGATACACAGTGTTGCCCCTTTACGAACCAAAGCTTTTGGGGAAAGCGAATGTCTGTGTGCCAGCGAATGCAGTTCCAAGGGACAGTGAAAACCAGCTACAGCATTCCGTGCTGGCAGCTTTCATGTGGGAGAAATTGCTGGATGTTTCGAATTTGGCAGCCGGGCTCTGCTAGACAGAGATACACAGTTTTGCCCCATTACCAAGAAAAGCTTTTGGGGAAAGCGAATGTCTGTGTGGCAGCGAATGCAGTTCCAAGGGACAGTGAAAACCAGCTACAGCATTCCGTGCTGGCAGCTTTCGTGTGGGCGCAATCGCTGGACGTTTCGAATTTGGCAGCCGGGCTCTGCAAGAGTGAGATACACAGTGTTGCCCCTTTACGAACCAAAGCTTTTGGGGAAAGCGAATGTCTGTGTGGCAGCGAATGCAGTTCCCAGGGACAGTGAAAACCAGATACAGCATTCCGTGCTGGCAGCTTTCGTGTGGGAGAAATGGCTGGACGTTTCGAATTTGGCAGCCGGGCTCTGCGAGAGATACATACAGAGTGTTGCCCCATTACCAAGCAAAGCTTTTGGGGAAAGCGAATGCCTGTGTGGCAGCGAATGCAGTTCCAAGGGACAGTGAAAACCAGCTAGAGCATTGCATGCTGGCAGCTTTCGTGAGGGCGCAATCGCTGGATGTTTCGAATTTGGCAGCCGGGCTCTGCGAGAGAGAGATACAAAGTGTTGCCCCTTTACGAACCAAAGCTTTTGGGGAAAGCGAATGTCTGTGTGGCAGTGAATGCAGTTCCAAGGGACAGTGAAAACCAGCTACAGCATTCCGTGCTGGCAGCTTTCGTGTGGGAGAAATCGCTGGACGTTTCGAATTGGGCAGCCGGGCTCTGCGAGAGACACATACACAGTGTTGCCCCTTTACGAACCAAAGCTTTTGGGGAAAGCGAATGCCTGTGTGGCAGCGAATGCAGTTCCAAGGGACAGTGAAAACCAGCTACAGCATTCCGTGCTGGCAGCTTTCGTGTGGGCGCAATCGCTGGACGTTTCGAATTTGGCAGTCGGGTTCTGCGAGAGAGAGATACACAGTGTTGCCCCTTTACGAACCAAAGCTTTTGGGGAAAGCGAATGTCTGTGGGCCAGCGAATGCAGTTCCAAGGGACAGTGAAAACCAGCTACAGCATTCCGTGCTGGCAGCTTTCGTGTGGGAGAAATCGCTGGATGTTTCGAATTTGGCAGCCGGGCTCTGCTAGACAGAGATACACAGTTTTGCCCCATTACCAAGAAAAACTCTGGGGAAAGCGAATGTCTGTGTGGCAGCGAATGCAGTTCCAAGGGACAGTGAAAACCAGCTACAGCATTCCGTGCTGGCAGCTTTCGTGTGGGCGCAGTCGCTGGACGTTTCGAATTTGGCAGCCGGGCTCTGCAAGAGTGAGATACACAGTGTTGCCCCTTTACGAACCAAAGCTTTTGGGGAAAGCGAATGTCTGTGTGGCAGCGACTGCAGTTCCAAGGGACAGTGAAAACCAGCTACAGCATTCCGTGCTGGCAGCTTTCATGTGGGCACAATCGCTGGACGTTTCGAAATTGGCAGGCGGGCTCTGCAAGAGACACATAAGCACTGTTGCCCCTTTACGAACCAAAGCTTTTGGGGAAAGCGAATGCCTGTGTGGCAGCGAATGCAGTTCCCAGGGACAGTGAAAACCAGCTACAGCATTCCGTGGTGGTAGCTTTCGTATGGGAGAAATTGCTGGATGTTTCGAATTTGGCTGCCGGGCTCTGCAAGAGACACATACACAGTTTTGCCCCATTACCAAGAAAAGCGTTTGGGGCAAGCGAATGCCTGTGTGGCAGGGAATGCAGTTCCAAGGGACAGTGAAAACCAGCTACAGCATTCCGTGCTGGCAGCTTTCGTGTGGGAGCAATCGCTGGACGTTTCGAATTTGGCAGCCGGGCTCTGCGAGAGAGAGATACACAGTGTTGCCCCTTTAGGAACCAAAGCTTTTGGGGAAAGCGAAAGCCTCTGTGGCAGCGAATGCAGTTCCAAGGGACAGTGAAAACCAGCTACAGCATTCCGTGCTGGCAGCTTTTGTGTGGGCGCAATCGCTGGACGTTTCGAATTTGGCAGCCGGGCTCTGCGCGAGAGAGATACACAGTGTTGCCCCTTTAGGAACCAAAGCTTTTGGGGAAAGCGAATGTCTGTGTGCCAGCGAATGCAGTTCCAAGGGACAGTGAAAACCAGCTACAGCATTCCGTGCTGGCAGCTTTCATGTGGGAGAAATTGCTGGATGTTTCGAATTTGGCAGCCGGGCTCTGCTAGACAGAGATACACAGTTTTGCCCCATTACCAAGAAAACCTCTGGGGAAAGCGAATGTCTGTGTGGCAGCGAATGCAGTTCCAAGGGACAGTGAAAACCAGCTACAGCATTCCGTGCTGGCAGCTTTCGTGTGGGCGCAATCGCTGGACGTTTCGAATTTGGCAGCCGGGCTCTGCAAGAGTGAGATACACAGTGTTGCCCCTTTACGAACCAAAGCTTTTGGGGAAAGCGAATGTCTGTGTGGCAGCGAATGCAGTTCCCAGGGACAGTGAAAACCAGATACAGCATTCCGTGCTGGCAGCTTTCGTGTGGGAGAAATGGCTGGACGTTTCGAATTTGGCAGCCGGGCTCTGCGAGAGATACATACACAGTGTTGCCCCATTACCAAGCAAAGCTTTTGGGGAAAGCGAATGTCTGTGTGGCATCAAATGCAGTTGCAAGGGACAGTGAAAACCAGCTACAGCATTCCGTGCTGGCAGCTTTCGTGTGGGCGCAATCGCTGGACGTTTCGAATTTGGCAGCCGGGCTCTGCAAGAGTGAGATACACAGTGTTGCCCCTTTACGAACCAAAGCTTGTGGAAGAATGGTTAAGTGAAAAAGGACACAGCTTAATTGATGTGAGCAATCCAGCCTTTGATGGGGCCTGGGAGCCAGAGATCAAGGTGAAATTCCCTTGAGAACAGCAGAAGGAGTACTTGGTAAAGCAAGATAAGCGGGACTAAGCCTGGGAAAGTGCTGATAAGACCCCCTTTGTGAACAGTGCGTGAACGGCAACTTTGTACCAATCATATAATTGTTTTAAGCGCGTGGACAAGTATAGTTATCCAATAGAATAGTCGCTGTTAGCGCGTGCTTTGCTTAGCATCTATATAAACCTGTTAAGTAATCTGAATAAAGGAGAACGACCATACTCATATTGAGATTCATCGTTACTCCGGGTCCGTCTCCCACTCCGACATCTGGTAGCAGAGGATGCACCGATGAAATCTCCGTGACTGCGGTAAGCAGCTAGAGGAGGGGAGTTGGGAAACCACGGCTGAGGGAAGCGCTGCCTGGAGCAAGAAGCAGGGCAGACGCCGGTGTGAGGTCGCTCCTCACCTCTCAGGCGCAGTGATGGAAACAGAAGCTGCGGCCACGTTGCTCACTGGAATCCTCTCTAAGAGAGGGATAGAAGCACCAGTGAAGCAGTTAATAAGGTTGATTAAATTGGGACAATGTTGGGGTCACTTTTCTGACACCTGCATGTTATTTTCCGTATCGGAATGGCGAGATTTTGGAGGAACAATGTGGCAGAAAACAATAGAGGGGGATAAAAAGGAAGAAAAGGAAATAAAGGCGGTTCGTGGACTCTGGAACACTGTCTTGGAAACTTTGAAAGCGATGAAGGCGGAGAGGGAAGTAGCTTGCGCTGCTGCCCAAATGTTAGGTCCGGGAGTGTCTAAAGATAAGCCCGAAATCAAACTGGGACCTATTGCGCGATTTTTTGGGCTGCCTGCCGTGAGAGGCGCGTCTGGAACTGTCTGTAAAAACGTTTCTGAACTGCGTGTTATGGCGGAATCAGTGCAGGAGCCAGAAAAGGCGGAAGTTCCAGTTAGCAGGGTTAATGCAAACTGTGAAGCGAATGCGGAAGTAGCTCCGCCAAAACCCCCTGGAGGGGCGGGAGCGACAAAACGTAACGACTTGGGCGGAGCAGCCTGCCGACTTCCCCCTGCAGCTCCGCCCAGTGAACCACCCTCCGCGCCTCCGTTGCCGCCCTCAACCGCGTTCTATCCGCCCCTACCCCCCTCTACGGAATCCTCTGGAACTACCACACCATCTAGCGGGGAAGAGCTGCCACAATCCTCTGATGCCACTGCAAAAATGTTGCAAGCAGTTTTAAAACGTCTTGATACTCTGGAATTACAAACAAAAAGGAAAGGCAAAGCTGTGCCTCCATGTTTAATGAACCCTCCAGCACTCCCTAGAACCACACGCTGGAGTGGTGTCATCAAAGATGCAATTGTAGAAGGACAGTGGAAGCCTGTGGGGGGGGCTGAAGGCCCTATGACACTAGCGTTTCCAGTTGTGCAGAGAGACGGGCAAGGAAAGTGGGAGCCTCATGATTGGAAAATACTGCAACAAGCCCGAACCACCGTCTCAACATATGGATTAAAATCCGCGGCTACAAGACAAATTGTTAGTTGGATCTTTTCTGCCGACCTGATGTGTCCATATGATTGTCAAAACCTGATGAGACTGTTACTTACCCCAACACAGTATTTACTGTGGATGTCATCCTGGCAACAGCGAGCCATTAATGTTGCTGCTCAAAGACAAAGAGACGGGGACCCACTTCGTGGAATCACTGCGGATATGCTCGTAGGGCAAGGACCATACAGCGACTATCAAGTGCAGATAACTTTTCCAGCGAATATGCTACAATTGTCTGCTCAGCTAGCACTTGAGGCATTCCTTAGCCTACCGGGATCCAACGTTCCCTCCTTTAGTAATCTCCAACAAGGAGCAACCGAGAAATACAGTAATTTTGTAGATCGACTCTGGGAAGCTATCATGAATCATCCTGATTTATCAGAAGACAACAGACAACAAATGTTCAAAATATTAGCTTTTGATAATGCTAATAAGACAACAAGACAAATACTAGCCAGTTTGCCCAAAGGAGCTGGAGTAGAGGAAATGCTTCTACGAGTAGAAAGAGCCGAAACACAACGACAGGGAAATACCGTTGCTGCTGCGGTCCAGGGAGCAGTTCGAGAAATAATGCAGCCACTAGTTGCAGTGGTGCAGAAAAAACAAGGCCCTACTCCCAAAGGAAAACCTCGCCGACCGCCAGGACAACCTTTTCGTGGCAGCTGCTTTCGCTGTGGGGAATCAGGCCACATGAAAACGAATTGTCGTGCTGCAGTTTGGTGTGACCACTGCCAGAAAAACAATCATGCTACCAAGGCATGCTCGGGAAACTGGAAGCCGAGCGCGGAGAGAGGTCGCGCGCAGACACAAATGAACCCCCAAAACGGAACACGGGTTTTCTACAACAGTGCCTACCAGCCACCCGAGGAAGCCTGGGAGTCGACGTGGAAACCACAGTAGATGTCACCCTCGTTGACTCTAATGTCCAGAAAGTTCCCAGCAATGTTATAGGACCTCTTGTTCATCAAGAAAGCAACGTTGGAGGATTGCTACTAGGCCGGTCCTCCGCCGGTATACAAGGTCTCATCGTGTTACCTGGAGTAATCGACGCAGATTACACGGGTCGTATCTACATCATGGTCTATACTGTTTGTCCACCAGTGTTTATTCCTAAAGGTAGTAAAATCGCACAAATAGTTGCTATTAGCAACCCATTGACCCATATGCCTCAATCAAATGTTCGACGGGGCAATCAAGGTTTCGGGTCCACTGGCCCTGCTGTTTGTTTTACAACAAAATTAAATCAGCGGCCAACAATGAAAATTACTATTACTCAACAGGGCACATCGCAACAAATTGATGCGATGTTAGATACTGGGGCGGATGTTACAATCATCAGCCGCAACATATGGCCTTTAAGTTGGCCAGTAGAATTACCAACATCAAGTATTGCAGGAGTTGGTGGACAATCAGTACCCTATATTAGCAAACATCCAATACATTTACAGTTTCCGGAGGGGCAGCATGCCACTCTTAAGGTGTATGTGTTGCCCTTGCCTGGGACGTTAGAAGCACTAATCGGGCGAGATGTGCTAAGTCAAATTGGAGCCGTTCTGACAACAAAGCATTTTTAGTCATGGGCACTGGGGAGCAGCCGCCCAACCCGTCACTTACATGGGTTACAAATGAGCCTGTGTGGGTTGACCAGTGGCCCATGACTAAAGAGCGACTGCAAATTGCCAAACAATTGGTTGCTGAACAACTGGCAGCTGGACATATTAAGCCTTCTGTTAGTCCCTGGAACACTCCCATTTTTGTAATCCCGAAGAAAAGTGGAAAATGGCGACTTTTGCATGACTTGCGTAAGGTCAATGACCAAATGCAATCTATGGGTGCGTTGCAGCCCGGAATGCCATCTCTCAGTATGTTACCACGCGGATGGCACATCTTGATAGTCGACTTAAAAGACTGTTTTTTTACCATTCCACTGCACCCACAAGACACTCAACGTTTCGCCTTCTCTGTGCCGACGGTGAACAAGGCTGCACCGGCAGAGCGATACGAATGGGTTGTTTTACCACAAGGAATGAAAAATTCACCCACATTGTGTCAATTGTATGTAGCGTGGGCGCTGCAACCACTTCGAGCCCAATGGTCAAATACGATAATTTATCATTATATGGACGATATTCTTTGCTGTCGAGAACAGCCATTCTCAGACGAGTCATTGCGCCAGCTCATCACCATATTAGCGAAAAAGGGGCTTGTCATTGCACCAGAGAAGGTGCAGCATACTGCCCCTTGGAAATATCTTGGGTGGTCTATTACAGACTCAAAAATCCGACCACAAAAAACAGAGCTTGTCACTCAACTGCATACCTTACATGACATCCAAACCTTGCTTGGGGACATTCAATGGGTTCGCAATTGTGTTGGTATTTCTAATACTGACATTGCACCCCTGACTGCGTTATTGCGCGGGACAAATCCTGCGGACAAAGTGACATTAACAATGGAGCACCACTCGGTGCTACAGCAAATCATTCAAAAAATGCACGCAGCTTGGTCATCGCGCCGCATCTTACCACTGCCAATATCGTTAATCGTCTGTAATGGAAAAGACTCACCTTATGCAGTCATTTGTCAGTGGCAAAATAAGAAAGGGGAACTCACCTCAACCTTTCAATTAAATGCCACTGCCACTGCCAAATGCAAAGGACAAGGAGATATGTTCAATATTTTAGAATGGGTATTTTTAAGCGTACAACCAAAAAGGAGTATCCAAACACGAACTGAAGCAGTAGGCGAATTAATACGGAAAGGACGGTCACGAATTATAGAAATTAGTGGCCAGGAACCAGAGGACATTAGTATACCTGTTAGTACTGTGGAGGTAGAGTGGTGGCTTCGTAATGCTGAGGCCATACAGAATGCCCTATTAGGCTACGGTGGTAAAATACACTCTCAACAACCACAAGGAAAATTATGGCAGATGTTAAGACGGAATCAGTGGATACAGAGATCCAAAGTAAGCAACAACCCATTACCAGATGGTGTCACTGTGTGTACAGATGCAGGCAAGCGCCTGCGGCGTGCAGCCTGTGTCTGGAAGGAAGGCGACAATTGGAAGCAGTATGTCATGGAGGGGCAGCCTCAAGATTCCCTTCAGACTTTGGAACTGACTGCAGTAATTTGGGCTTTGACTAATTGGATAAATATTCCCTTAAATGTGGTAACTGACTCAATGTATGTGGCTGGAATAGTGCCACGTCTAGAAGATGCCCTATTACGGGAAACAACGAATCCTAGATTGGGGAGTTTATTTATCAGACTGCGGTCTGTATTAGGTCAACGTACAGCAGCCTGCTGTATCATCCATATTCGTAGCCATCAATTGGACCTTGGTCTTGGTCAAGGTAATCAGCTGGCTGACAGTCTGGTTAGTCCCGTGTGCCACGCACCTCCTATGGACAAATTTCAACAAGCTAGACAAAGTCATGAAAATTTCCACCAAAATGCTAAAGGTCTAAAAAGACAATTTAATTTAACGGAAAATGAAGCAAGAGGTATAATCCAGGCCTGTCCAAAATGTGGAAATCACGGTCCAGGCATAGGGTCTGGAGTGAATCCAAAAGGATTAAAAGCGTTAGAATTATGGCAGATGGATGTCACACATGTTCCCGAATTTGGTCGATTGAAATATTTGCATGTCACCATAGACACCTTTTCAAAAATGATATGGGCAACTGCGTTGCCTGGAGAAAAGGCGCATCATGTATGTAAACATTTGCTCGCTTGTTTTGCGGTGCTAGGTGTGCCTGAGCGTATCAAAACAGATAATGGGCCTGCTTATATTAGCCAAAAAGTTAGAGCATTTTTAGCAAAATGGGGAGTCAATCATATTACAGGGATCCCACACTCGCCTACTGGTCAAGGACTAGTGGAGCGCACGCATCAAATTTTGAAGGACTATCTAAATAAGCAAAAGGATATAGAGGTAGACCCTCAACAGAGGGTGCATCGTGTACTGTTTACACTGAACTTTCTCTGTCTTATGGGAGATAGAGAAGAACCGCCGGTAGTAATCCATCATCAGCACCTTAAATTTAATGATACAATGACACTACCACAATTTAAAGTAAATTACAAGGATCCTGCCTCTGGAATGTGGCTAGGGCCAGTCCCAGTTATATTTAATGGTCGAGGATATATGTGTGTTTCCACAGGTCACGGTCCAGTGTGGGTGCCGAGCAGAAACGTGAAGCCTGTTCTAACTCCTCATGGCTCATCCGACAAGCAAGATGAACCTACCCCTGATCATCGGGATAGTACTCCCGGTGGTGATGAGTCTTCACAAAATTGAGCCCAGAGAAAATATGTGGGTTACCTGGGCGAACAAAACAGGTCAACAAGCGTTTTGCCTCTCACTTGCGTCTGCTACAGAGCCTTTCCGGACGTGTCTACTAGGGGTACCAGGTTTTAAGGCAACTGACTTTAGTAGTTTTGCTACAAAAAACTGTAGTCGAGCTACCAATGTTAGTGGCTGCAGTGCCACACTCATCAATAGTCTAAATGTTACACTGCCGTGGGACCCCCAAGAGTTAAGCTTATTAGGATCAATGAGAAATGGCAATAAAACAAAAAATTGGACTCAAACTTGTTTTATATTTGGAGGACCCGCCTTTACTGGCACCAATTATTATAGAACATCTAACTGGATTGAATGGACAAATGTCACATCAAAAGAAAGGCGCTATAACGATTATTACGATCCAGCTGGTTATTGTGGGGACCAGGCGGCCCTAGGAGCCGAGACTAAGGGAGGAGTACCAATCTGGAACAATGGCACTCCTAAGGCCTTGCCTCCAGATGTCTTTTTAATATGTGGTGATAGAGCGTGGCAAGGAGTTCCACAGAACGTGTTTGGTGGGCCGTGCTATCTTGGAAAATTAACGTTATTAGCCCCAGATCAAAATTGGTGGAAAGATGTAAGAAATAAAACAATAGAAATCAAACATCGAACCAAACGAGAAATCACGGGTCTTTCCCCGGATTGTGATGATGAACTTGCCCTCCTCAGTACCACTGAGAGAGTGTTCCTGTCCCTGTTCATACCTGGGGGGGCAGCAGGACGAGCCCTGAAACAGGTTGGGCAATTAGCCTGTTGGGCTAAAAAACAAGCAAAAGTCACCACCCAGGTAATAGAAACACTATTAGAGGATCAAAATAGCTTACGCCACGCAATTTTGCAAAATAGAGCAGCAATTGATTTTTTATTATTAGCCCAAGGACATGGTTGTGAGGATTTTGAAGGCATGTGTTGTATGAACCTGTCTGATCACAGTGAATCAATTCACAAACAACTACGATGGCTGAAAGAGCATGCCAACAAAATTCGACAAAATCAGGGGTTTTTTGATGAGTGGTTAACCAGTTTGTTTGGGTCCTTACCATCATGGCTAAAGGGTTTGTTAGCTGAGGGATTACGACTTTTAATAATTTTGGTTATCATAGGTCTGTGTTTTTGCGTAGCATGTAGCTGTGTAAAAAAGGCTTTTAGAACAATGATAAATCATGCCTGGATCGCTCAAAAACAAGAAGGGGGAATTGTGGAAGAATGGTTAAGTGAAAAAGGACACAGCTTAATTGATGTGAGCAATCCAGCCTTTGATGGGGCCTGGGAGCCAGAGATCAAGGTGAAATTCCCTTGAGAACAGCAGAAGGAGTACTTGGTAAAGCAAGATAAACGGGACTAAGCCTGGGAAAGTGCTGATAAGACCCACTTTGTGAACAGTGCGTGAACGGCAACTTTGTACCAATCATATAATTGTTTTAAGCGCGTGGACAAGTATAGTTATCCAATAGAATAGTCGCTGTTAGCGCGTGCTTTGCTTAGCATCTATATAAACCTGTTAAGTAATCTGAATAAAGGAGAACGACCATACTCATATTGAGATTCATCGTTACTCCGGGTCCGTCTCCCACTCCGACAAAAGCTTTTGGGGAAAGCGAATGTCTGTGTGGCAGTGAATGCAGTTCCAAGGGACAGTGAAAACCAGCTACAGCATTCCATGCTTTCAGCTTTTGTGCGGGCGCAATCGCTGGACGTTTCGAATTTGGCAGTCGGGTTCTGTGAGAGAGAGATACACAGTGTTGCCCCATTACCAAGCAAAGCTTTTGTGGAAAGCGAATGTCTGTGTGGCAGCGAATGCAGTTCCAAGGGACAGTGAAAACCAGCTACAGCATTCCGTGCTGGCAGCTTTCGTGTGGGCGCAATCGCTGGACGTTTCAAATATGGCAGCCGGGCTCTGCGAGAGACACATACACAGTGTTGCCCCTTTACGAACCAAAGCTTTTGGGGAAAGCGAATGTCTGTGTGGCAGCGAATGCAGTTCCAAGGGACAGTGAAAACCAGCTACAGCATTCCGTGCTGGCAGCTTTTGTGCGGGCGCAATCGCTGGACGTTTCGAACTTGACAGCTGGGCTCTGCAAGAGTGAGATACACAATGTTGCCCCTTTACGAACCAAAGCTTTTGGGGAAAGCGAATGCCTGTGTGGCAGCGAATGCAGTTCCAAGGGACAGTGAAAACCAGCTACAGCATTCCGTGCTGGCAGCTTTCGTGTGGGCGCAATCGCTGGACGTTTCAAATATGGCAGCCGGGCTCTGCGAGAGACACATACACAGTGTTGCCCCTTTACGAACCAAAGCTTTTGGGGAAAGCGAATGTCTGTGTGGCAGCGAATGCAGTTCCAAGGGACAGTGAAAACCAGCTACAGCATTCCGTGCTGGTAGCTTTTGTGCGGGCGCAATCACTGGACGTTTCAAATATGGCAGCCGGGCTCTGCGAGAGACACATACACAGTGTTGCCCCTTTACGAACCAAAGCTTTTTGGGAAAGCGAATGCCTGTGTGGCAGCGAATGCAGTTCCAAGGGACAGTGAAAACCAGCTACAGCATTCCGTGCTGGTAGCTTTTGTGCGGGCGCAATCACTGGACGTTTCGAATTTGGCAGCCGGGCTCTGCAAGAGACACATACACAGTGTTGCCCCTTTACGAACCAAAGGTTTTTGGGAAAGCGAATGCCTGTGTGGCAGCGAATGCAGTTCCAAGGGACAGTGAAAACCAGCTACAGCATTCCGTGCTGGCAGCTTTCGTGTGGGAGAAATGGTGGACGTTTCGAATTTGGCAGCCGGGCTCTGCGAGAGATACATACACAGTGTTGCCCCATTACCAAGCAAAGCTTTTGGGGAAAGCGAATGTCTGTGTGGCAGCAAATGCAGTTCCAAGGGACAGTGAAAAGCAGCTACAGAATTCCGTGCTGGCAGCTTTCGTGTGGGACAAATCGCTGGATGTTTCGAATTTGGCAGCCGGGCTCTGCGAGAGACACATACACAATGTTGCCCGATTACTAGGTAAGGCTTTTGGGGAAAGCGAATGTCTGTGTGGCAGCGACTGCAGTTCCAAGGGACAGTGAAAACCAGCTACAGCATTCCGTGCTGGCAGCTTTCGTGTGGGCGCAATCGCGTGACGTTTCGAATTTGACAGCCGGGCTCTGCAAGAGTGAGATACACAGTGTTGCCCCTTTACGAACCAAAACTTTTGGGGAAAGCGAATATCTGTGTGGCAGTGAATGCCGTTCCAAGGGACAGTGAAAACCAGCTACAGCATTCCATGCTGGCAGCTTTCGTGAGGGAGAAATCGCTGGATGTTTCGAATTTGGCAGCCGGGCTCTGATAGACAGAGATACACAGTGTTGCCCCATTACCAAGCAAAGCTTTTGGGGAAAGCGAATGTCTGTGTGGCAGCGAATGCAGTTCCAAGGGACAGTGAAAACCAGCTACAGCATTCCGTGCTGGCAGCTTTCGTGTGGGCGCAATCGCGTGACGTTTCGAATTTGGCAGCCGGGCTCTGCAAGAGTGAGATACACAGTGTTGCCCCTTTACGAACCAAAGCTTTTGGGGAAAGCGAATGTCTGTGTGGCAGCGACTGCAGTTCCAAGGGACAGTGAAAA
Source organism: Mycteria americana (assembly GCF_035582795.1). Taxonomy (NCBI): domain Eukaryota; kingdom Metazoa; phylum Chordata; class Aves; order Ciconiiformes; family Ciconiidae; genus Mycteria; species Mycteria americana. The sequence continues at coordinate 1,396,723 of NW_027445436.1, read as the reverse complement.
CCAGCTACAGCATTCCGTGCTGGCAGCTTTCGTGTGGGCGCAATCGCGTGACGTTTCGAATTTGGCAGCCGGGCTCTGCGAGAGTGAGATAAACAGTGTTGCCCCTTTACGAACCAAAGCTTTTGGGGAAAGCGAATGTCTGTGTGGCAGCGAATGCAGTTTCAAGGGACAGTGAAAACCAGCTACAGCATTCCGTGCTGGTAGCTTTTGTGCGGGCGCAATCACTGGACGTTTCGAATTTGGCAGCCGGGCTCTGCAAGAGACACATACACAGAGTTGCCCCTTTACGAACCAAAGGTTTTTGGGAAAGCGAATGCCTGTGTGGCAGCGAATTCAGTTCCAAGGGACAGTGAAAACCAGATACAGCATTCCGTGCTGGCAGCTTTCGTGTGGGAGAAATGGCTGGACGTTTCGAATTTGGCAGCCGGGCTCTGCGAGAGATACATACACAGTGTTGCCCCATTACCAAGCAAAGCTTTTGGGGAAAGCGAATGTCTGTGTGGCAGCAAATGCAGTTCCAAGGGACAGTGAAAACCAGGTACAGCATTCCGTGCTGGCAGCTTTTGTGCGGGCGCAATCGCTGGACGTTTCGAACTTGACAGCTGGGCTCTGCAAGAGTGAAATACACAGTGTTGCCCCTTTACGAACCAAAGCTTTTGGGGAAAGCGAATGTCTGTGTGGCAGTGAATGCAGTTCCAAGGGACAGTGAAAACCAGCTACAGCATTCCATGCTGGCAGCTTTCGTGTGGGCGCAATCGCTGGACGTTTCAAATATGGAAGCCGGGCTCTGCGAGAGACACATACACAGTGTTGCCCCTTTACGAACCAAAGCTTTTGGGGAAAGCGAATGTCTGTGTGGCAGCGAATGCAGTTCCAAGGGACAGTGAAAACCAGCTACAGCATTCCGTGCTGGCACCTTTTGTGCGGGCGCAATCGCTGGACGTTTCGAACTTGACAGCTGGGCTCTGCAAGAGTGAGATACACAATGTTGCCCCTTTACGAACCAAAGCTTTTGGGGAAAGCGAATGTCTGTGTGGCAGTGAATGCAGTTCCAAGGGACAGTGAAAACCAGCTACAGCATTCCGTTTTGGCAGCTTTCGTGTGGGCGCAATCGCTGGACGTTTCAAATATGGCAGCCGGGCTCTGCGAGAGACACATACACAGTGTTGCCCCTTTACGAACCAAAGCTTTAGGGGAAAGCGAATGTCTGTGTGGCAGCGAATGCAGTTCCAAGGGACAGTGAAAACCAGCTACAGCATTCCGTGCTGGTAGCTTTTGTGCGGGCGCAATCACTGGACGTTTCAAATATGGCAGCCGGGCTCTGCGAGAGACACATACACAGTGTTGCCCCTTTACGAACCAAAGCTTTTTGGGAAAGCGAATGCCTGTGTGGCAGCGAATGCAGTTCCAAGGGACAGTGAAAACCAGCTACAGCATTCCGTGCTGGTAGCTTTTGTGCGGGCGCAATCACTGGACGTTTCGAATTTGGCAGCCGGGCTCTGCAAGAGACACATACACAGTGTTGCCCCTTTACGAACCAAAGGTTTTTGGGAAAGCGAATGCCTGTGTGGCAGCGAATGCAGTTCCAAGGGACAGTGAAAACCAGATACAGCATTCCGTGCTGGCAGCTTTCGTGTGGGAGAAATGGCTGGACGTTTCGAATTTGGCAGCCGGGCTCTGCGAGAGATACATACACAGTGTTGCCCCATTACCAAGCAAAGCTTTTGGGGAAAGCGAATGTCTGTGTGGCAGCAAATGCAGTTCCAAGGGACAGTGAAAACCAGCTACAGCATTCCGTGCTGGCAGCTTTCGTGTGGGGGAAATCGCTGGACTTTTCGAATTTGGCAGCCGGGTTCTGCGAGAGACACATACACAGTGTTGCCCCTTTATGAACCAAAGCTTTTGGGGAAAGCGAATGTCTGTGTGGCAGCGAATGCAGTTCCAAGGGACACTGAAAAGCAGCTACAGAATTCCGTGCTGGCAGCTTTCGTGTGGGAGAAATCGCTGGATGTTTCAAATTTGGCAGCCGGGCTCTGCGAGAGACACATACACAATGTTGCCCGATTACTAGGTAAGGCTTTTGGGGAAAGCGAATGTCTGTGTGGCAGCGAATGCAGTTCCAAGGGACAGTGAAAACCAGCTACAGCATTCCGTGCTGGCAGCTTTCGTGTCGGCGCAATCGCGTGACGTTTCGAATTTGACAGCCGGGCTCTGCAAGAGTGAGATACACAGTGTTGCCCCTTTACGAACCAAAACTTTTGGGGAAAGCGAATATCTGTGTGGCAGTGAATGCCGTTCCAAGGGACAGTGAAAACCAGCTACAGCATTCCATGCTGGCAGCTTTCGTGAGGGAGAAATCGCTGGATGTTTCGAATTTGGCAGCCGGGCTCTGATAGACAGAGATACACAGTGTTGCCCCATTACCAAGCAAAGCTTTTGGGGAAAGCGAATGTCTGTGTGGCAGCGAATGCAGTTCCAAGGGACAGTGAAAACCAGCTACAGCATTCCGTGCTGGCAGCTTTCGTGTGGGCGCAATCGCGTGACGTTTCGAATTTGGCAGCCGGGCTCTGCAAGAGTGAGATACACAGTGTTGCCCCTTTACGAACCAAAGCTTTTGGGGAAAGCGAATGTCTGTGTGGCAGCGAATGCAGTTCCAAGGGACAGTGAAAACCAGCTACAGCATTCCGTGCTGGCAGCTTTCGTGTGGGCGCAATCGCGTGACGTTTCGAATTTGGCAGCCGGGCTCAGCGAGAGTGAGATAAACAGTGTTGCCCCTTTACGAACCAAAGCTTTTGGGGAAAGCGAATATCTGTGTGGCAGTGAATGCCGTTCCAAGGGAGAGTGAAAACCAGCTACAGCATTCCATGCTGGCAGCTTTTGTGTGGGAGAAATCGCTGGATGTTTCGAATTTGGCAGCCGGGCTCTGCTAGACAGAGATACACAGTGTTGCCCAATTACCAAGCAAAGCTTTTGTGGAAAGCGAATGTCTGTGTGGCAGCGAATGCAGTTTCAAGGGACAGTGAAAACCAGCTACAGCATTCCGTGCTGGTAGCTTTTGTGCGGGCGCAATCGCTGGACGTTTCGAATTTGGCAGCCGGGCTCTGCAAGAGACACATACACAGAGTTGCCCCTTTACGAACCAAAGGTTTTTGGGAAAGCGAATGCCTGTGTGGCAGCGAATGCAGTTCCAAGGGACAGTGAAAACCAGATACAGCATTCCGTGCTGGCAGCTTTCGTGTGGGAGAAATGGCTGGACGTTTCGAATTTGGCAGCCGGGCTCTGCGAGAGATACATACACAGTGTTGCCCCATTACCAAGCAAAGCTTTTGGGGAAAGCGAATGTCTGTGTGGCAGCAAATGCAGTTCCAAGGGACAGTGAAAACCAGGTACAGCATTCCGTGCTGGCAGCTTTTGTGCGGGCGCAATCGCTGGACGTTTCGAACTTGACAGCTGGGCTCTGCAAGAGTGAGATACACAGTGTTGCCCCTTTACGAACCAAAGCTTTTGGGGAAAGCGAATGTCTGTGTGGCAGTGAATGCAGTTCCAAGGGACAGTGAAAACCAGCTACAGCATTCCATGCTTGCAGCTTTCGTGTGGGCGCAATCGCTGGACGTTTCAAATATGGAAGCCGGGCTCTGCGAGAGACACATACACAGTGTTGCCCCTTTACGAACCAAAGCTTTTGGGGAAAGCGAATGTCTGTGTGGCAGCGAATGCAGTTCCAAGGGACAGTGAAAACCAGCTACAGCATTCCGTGCTGGTAGCTTTTGTGCGGGCGCAATCACTGGACGTTTCAAATATGGCATCCGGGCTCTGCGAGAGACACATACACAGTGTTGCCCCTTTACGAACCAAAGCTTTTTGGGAAAGCGAATTCCTGTGTGGCAGCGAATGCAGTTCCAAGGGACAGTGAAAACCAGCCACAGCATTCCGTGCTGGCAGCTTTCGTGTGGGAGAAATGGCTGGACGTTTCGAATTTGGCAGCCGGGCTCTGCGAGAGATACATACACAGTGTTGCCCCATTACCAAGCAAAGCTTTTGGGGAAAGCGAATGTCTGTGTGGCAGCAAATGCAGTTCCAAGGGACAGTGAAAACCAGCTACAGCATTCCGTGCTGGCAGCTTTCGTGTGGGGGAAATCGCTGGACTTTTCGAATTTGGCAGCCGGGTTCTGCGAGAGACACATACACAGTGTTGCCCCTTTACGAAGCAAAGCTTTTGGGGAAAGCGAATGTCTGTGTGGCAGTGAATGCCGTTCCAAGGGACAGTGAAAACCAGCTACAGCATTCCATGCTGGCAGCTTTCGTGAGGGAGAAATCGCTGGATGTTTCGAATTTGGCAGCCGGGCTCTGATAGACAGAGATACACAGTGTTGCCCCATTACCAAGCAAAGCTTTTGGGGAAAGCGAATGTCTGTGTGGCAGCGAATGCAGTTCCAAGGGACAGTGAAAACCAGCTACAGCATTCCGTGCTGGCAGCTTTCGTGTGGGCGCAATCGCGTGACGTTTCGAATTTGGCAGCCGGGCTCAGCGAGAGTGAGATAAACAGTGTTGCCCCTTTACGAACCAAAGCTTTTGGGGAAAGCGAATGTCTGTGTGGCAGTGAATGCCGTTCCAAGGGAGAGTGAAAACCAGCTACAGCATTCCATGCTGGCAGCTTTCGTGTGGGAGAAATCGCTGGATGTTTCGAATTTGGCAGCCGGGCTCTGCTAGACAGAGATACACAGTGTTGCCCAATTACCAAGCAAAGCTTTTGTGGAAAGCGAATGTCTGTGTGGCAGCGAATGCAGTTTCAAGGGACAGTGAAAACCAGCTACAGCATTCCGTGCTGGTAGCTTTTGTGCGGGCGCAATCGCTGGACGTTTCGAATTTGGCAGCCGGGCTCTGCAAGAGACACATACACAGAGTTGCCCCTTTACGAACCAAAGGTTTTTGGGAAAGCGAATGCCTGTGTGGCAGCGAATGCAGTTCCAAGGGACAGTGAAAACCAGATACAGCATTCCGTGCTGGCAGCTTTCGTGTGGGAGAAATGGCTGGACGTTTCGAATTTGGCAGCCGGGCTCTGCGAGAGATACATACACAGTGTTGCCCCATTACCAAGCAAAGCTTTTGGGGAAAGCGAATGTCTGTGTGGCAGCAAATGCAGTTCCAAGGGACAGTGAAAACCAGGTACAGCATTCCGTGCTGGCAGCTTTTGTGCGGGCGCAATCGCTGGACGTTTCGAACTTGACAGCTGGGCTCTGCAAGAGTGAGATACACAGTGTTGCCCCTTTACGAACCAAAGCTTTTGGGGAAAGCGAATGTCTGTGTGGCAGTGAATGCAGTTCCAAGGGACAGTGAAAACCAGCTACAGCATTCCATGCTTGCAGCTTTCGTGTGGGCGCAATCGCTGGACGTTTCAAATATGGAAGCCGGGCTCTGCGAGAGACACATACACAGTGTTGCCCCTTTACGAACCAAAGCTTTTGGGGAAAGCGAATGTCTGTGTGGCATCGAATGCAGTTCCAAGGGACAGTGAAAACCAGCTACAGCATTCCGTGCTGGTAGCTTTTGTGCGGGCGCAATCACTGGACGTTTTAAATATGGCATCCGGGCTCTGCGAGAGACACATACACAGTGTTGCCCCTTTACGAACCAAAGCTTTTTGGGAAAGCGAATGCCTGTGTGGCAGCGAATGCAGTTCCAAGGGACAGTGAAAACCAGCCACAGCATTCCGTGCTGGCAGCTTTCGTGTGGGAGAAATGGCTGGACGTTTCGAATTTGGCAGCCGGGCTCTGCGAGAGATACATACACAGTGTTGCCCCATTACCAAGCAAAGCTTTTGGGGAAAGCGAATGTCTGTGTGGCAGCAAATGCAGTTCCAAGGGACAGTGAAAACCAGCTACAGCATTCCGTGCTGGCAGCTTTCGTGTGGGGGAAATCGCTGGACTTTTCGAATTTGGCAGCCGGGTTCTGCGAGAGACACATACACAGTGTTGCCCCTTTACGAAGCAAAGCTTTTGGGGAAAGCGAATGTCTGTGTGGCAGTGAATGCAGTTCCAAGGGACAGTGCAAAGCAGCTATAGAATTCCGTGCTGGCAGCTTTCGTGTGGGGGAAATCGCTGGACGTTTCGAATTTGGCAGCCGGGTTCTGCGAGAGACACATACACAGTGTTGCCCCTTTACGAAGCAAAGCTTTTGGGGAAAGCGAATGTCTGTGTGGCAGTGAATGCAGTTCCAAGGGACAGTGCAAAGCAGCTATAGAATTCCGTACTGGCAGCTTTCCTGCGGGTGCAATTGCTAGACGTTTCGAATTTGCCAGCCGGGCTCTGCAAGAGTGAGATACACAGTGTTGCCCCTTTACGAACCAAAGCTTTTGGGGAAAGCGAACGTCTGTGTGGCAGTGAATGCAGTTCCAAGGGACAGTGAAAACCAGCTACAGCATTCCGTGCTGGCAGCTTTCCTGTGGGCGCAGTCGCTGGACGTTTCGAATTTGGCAGCCGGGATCTGCGAGAGACACATACACAGTGTTGCCCCTTAATGAACCAAAGCTTTTGGGGAAAGCGAATGTCTGTGTGGCAGCGAATGCAGTTCCAAGGGACAGTGAAAACCAGCTACAGCATTCCGTGCTGGCAGCTTTTGTGCGGGCGCAATCGCTGGACGTTTCGAACTTGACAGCTGGGCTCTGCAAGAGTGAGATACACAGTGTTGCCCCTTTACGAACCAAAGCTTTTGGGGAAAGCGAATGCCTGTGTGGCAGCGAATGCAGTTCCCAGGGACAGTGAAAACCAGCTACAGCATTCCATGCTGGCAGCTTTCGTGTGGGCGCAATCGCTGGACGTTTCAAATATGGCAGCCGGGCTCTGCGAGAGACACATACACAGTGTTGCCCCTTTACGAACCAAAGCTTTTGGGGAAAGCGAATGTCTGTGTGGCAGCGAATGCAGTTCCAAGGGACAGTGAAAACCAGCTACAGCATTCCATGCTGGCAGCTTTCGTGTGGGCGCAATCGGGTAACGTTTCGAATTTGACAGCCGGGCTCTGCAAGAGTGAGATACACAGTGTTGCCCCTTTACGAACCAAAGCTTTCGGGGAAAGCGAATATCTGTGTGGCAGTGAATGCAGTTCCAAGGGACAGTGAAAACCAGCTACAGCATTCCATGCTGGCAGCTTTCGTGAGGGAGAAATGGCTGGATGTTTCGAATTTGGCAGCCGGGCTCTGCTAGAGTGAGATACACAGTGTTGCCCCTTTACTAACCAAAGCTTTTGGGGAAAGCGAATGTCTGTGTGGCAGCGAATGCAGTTCCAAGGGACAGTGAAAACCAGCTACAGCATTCCGTGCTGGCAGCTTTCGTGTTGGCGCAATCGCGTGACTTTTCGAATTTGGCAGCCGGGCTCTGCAAGAGTGAGATACACAGTGTTGCCCCTTTATGAACCAAAGCTTTTGGGGAAAGCGAATGTCTGTGTGGCAGCGAATGCAGTTCCAAGGGACAGTGAAAAGCAGCTACAGCATTCCGTTCTGGCAGCTTTCGTGTGGGCGCAATCGCGTGACGTTTCGAATTTGGCAGCCGGGCTCTGCGAGAGTGAGATACACAGTGTTGCCCCTTTACGAACCAAAGCTTTTGGGGAAAGCGAATATCTGTGTGGCAGTGAATGCCGTTCCAAGGGACAGTGAAAACCAGCTACAGCATTCCATGCTGGCAGCTTTCGTGAGGGAGAAATCGCTGGATGTTTCGAATTTGGCAGCCGGGCTCTGCTAGAGTGAGATACACAGTGTTGCCCCTTTACGAACCAAAGCTTTTGGGGAAAGCGAATGTCTGTGTGGCAGCGAATGCAGTTCCAAGGGACAGTGAAAACCAGCTACAGCATTCCGTGCTGGCAGCTTTCGTGTGGGAGAAATCGCTGGACGTTTCGAATTTGGCAGCCGGGCTCTGCTAGACAGAGATACACAGTGTTGCCCAATTACCAAGCAAAGCTTTTGTGGAAAGCGAATGTCTGTGTGGCAGCGAATGCAGTTCCAAGGGACAGTGAAAACCAGCTACAGCATTCCGTGCTGGTAGCTTTTGTGCGGGCGCAATCACTGGACGTTTCGAATTTCGCAGCCGGGCTCTGCAAGAGACACATACACAGTGTTGCCCCTTTACGAACCAAACGTTTTTGGGAAAGCGAATGCCTGTGTGGCAGCGAAAGCAGTTCCAAGGGACAGTGAAAACCAGATACAGCATTCCGTGCTGGCAGTTTTCGTGTGGGAGAAATGGCTGGACGTTTCGAATTTGGCAGCCGGGCTCTGCAAGAGTGAGATACACAGTGTTGCCCCTTTACGAACCAAAGCTTTTGGGGAAAGCGAATGTCTGTGTGGCAGTGAATGCAGTTCCAAGGGACAGTGAAAACCAGGTACAGCATTCCGTGCTGGCAGCTTTCGTGTGGGCGCTATCGCTGGATGTTTCGAATTTCGCAGCCGGGCTCTGCGAGAGACACATACACAGTGTTGCCCCTTTACAAACCAAAGCTTTCGGGGAAAGCGAATGTCTGTGTGGCAGCGAATGCAGTTCCAAGGGACAGTGAAAACCAGCTACAGCATTCCGTGCTGGCAGCTTTCCTGTGGGCGCAATCGCTGGACGTTTCGAATTTGGCAGCCGGGCTCTGCGAGAGACACATACAAAGTGTTGCCCCTTTACGAACCAAAGCTTTTGGGGAAAGCGAATGCCTGTGTGGCAGCGAATTCAGTTCCAAGGGACAGTGAAAACCAGCTACAGCATTCCATGCTGGCAGCTTTCGTGTGGGCGCAATCGCTGGACGTTTCAAATATGGCAGCCGGGTTCTGCGAGAGACACATACACAGTGTTGCCCCTTTACGAACCAAAGCTTTTGGGGAAAGCGAATGTCTGTGTGGCAGCGAATGCAGTTCCAAGGGACAGTGAAAACCAGCTACAGCATTCCGTGCTGGCAGTTTTCCTGTGGGCGCAATCGCGTGACGTTTCGAATTTGACAGCCGGGCTCTGCAAGAGTGAGATACACAGTGTTGCCCCTTTACGAACCAAAGCTTTTGGGGAAAGCGAATATCTGTGTGGCAGTGAATGCCGTTCCAAGGGACAGTGAAAACCAGCTACAGCATTCCGTGCTGGCAGCTTTCGTGTGGGCGCAATCGCGTGACGTTTCCAATTTGGCAGCCGGGCTCTGCAAGAGTGAGATACACAGTGTTGCCCCTTTACGAACCAAAGCTTTTGGGGAAAGCGAATATCTGTGTGGCAGTGAATGCCGTTCCAAGGGACAGTGAAAACCAGCTACAGCATTCCGTGCTGGCAGCTTTCGTGTGGGAGAAATCGCTGGACGTTTCGAATTTGGCAGCCGGGCTCTGCTAGACAGAGATACAGAGTCTTGCCCAATTACCAAGCAAAGCTTTTGGGGAAAGCGAATGTCTGTGTGGCAGCGAATGCAGTTCCAAGGGACAGTGAAAACCAGCTACAGCATTCCGTGCTGGTAGCTTTTGTGCGGGCGCAATCACTGGACGTTTCGAGTTTGGCAGCCGGGCTTTGCAAGAGACACATACACAGTGTTGCCCCTTTACGAACCAAACGTTTTTGGGAAAGCGAATGCCTGTGTGGCAGCGAATGCAGTTCCAAGGGACAGTGAAAACCAGATACAGCATTCCGTGCTGGCAGCTTTCGTGTGGGAGAAATGGCTGGACGTTTCGAATTTGGCAGCCGGGCTCTGTAGAGTGAGATACACAGTGTTGCCCCTTTACGAACCAAAGCTTTTGGGGAAAGCGAATGTCTGTGTGGCAGTGAATGCAGTTCCAAGGGACAGTGAAAACCAGCTACAGCATTCCGTGCTGGCAGCTTTCGTGTGGGCGCTATCGCTGGATGTTTCGAATTTCGCAGTCGGGCTCTGCGAGAGACACATACACAGTGTTGCCCCTTTACAAACCAAAGCTTTCGGGGAAAGCGAATGTCTGTGTGGCAGCGAATGCCGTTCCAAGGGACAGTGAAAACCAGCTACAGCATTCCATGCTGGCAGCTTTCGTGAGGGAGAAATCGCTGGATGTTTCGAATTTGGCAGCCGGGCTCTGCAAGAGTGAGATACACAGTGTTGCCCAATTACCAAGCAAAGCTTTTGTGGAAATCGAATGTCTGTGTGGCAGCGAATGCAGTTCCAAGGGACAGTGAAAACCAGCTACAGCATTCCGTGCTGGTAGCTTTTGTGCGGGCGCACTCACTGGACGTTTCGAATTTGGAAGCCGGGCTCTGCAAGAGACACATACACAGTGTTGCCCCTTTACGAAGCAAACGTTTTTGGGAAAGCGAATGCCTGTGTGGCAGCGAATGCAGTTCCAAGGGACAGTGAAAACCAGATACAGCATTGCGTGCTGGCAGCTTTCGTGTGGGCGCAATCTCTGGACGTTTCGAATTTGGCAGCCAGGATCTGCGAGAGACACATACACAGTGTTGCCACTTTACAAACCAAAGCTTTCGGGGAAAGCGAATGTCTGTGTGGCAGCGAATGCAGTTCCAAGGGACAGTGAAAACCAGCTACAGCATTCCGTGCTGGCAGCTTTCCTGTGGGCGCTATCGCTGGATGTTTCGAATTTCGCAGCCGGGCTCTGCGAGAGACACATACACAGTGTTGCCACTTTACAAACCAAAGCTTTTGGGGAAAGCGAATGTCTGTGTGGCAGCGAATGCAGTTCCAAGGGACAGTGAAAACCAGCTACAGCATTCCGTGCTGGCAGCTTTCGTGTGGGCGCAGTCGCGTGACCTTTCGAATTTGGCAGCAGGGTCTGCGAGAGTGAGATACACAGTGTTGCCCCTTTACGAACCAAAGCTTTTGGGGAAAGCGAATATCTGTGTGGCAGTGAATGCCGTTCCAAGGGACAGTGAAAACCAGCTACAGCATTCCATGCTGGCAGCTTTCGTGAGGGAGAAATCAATGGATGTTTCGAATTTGGCAGCCGGGCTCTGATAGACAGAGATACACAGTGTTGCCCCTTTACGAACCAAAGCTTTTGGGGAAAGCGAATGTCTGTGTGGCAGCGAATGCAGTTCCAAGGGACAGTGAAAACCAGCTACAGCATTCCGTGCTGGCAGCTTTCGTGTGGGCGCAGTCGCGTGACCTTTCGAATTTGGCAGCCGGGCTCTGCGAGAGTGAGATACACAGTGTTGCCCCTTTACCAACCAAAGCTTTTGGAGAAAGCGAATATCTGTGTGGCAGTGAATGCCGTTCCAAGGGACAGTGAAAACCAGCTACAGCATTCCATGCTGGCAGCTTTCGTGTGGGAGAAATCGCTGGACGTTTCGAATTTGGCAGCCGGGCTCTGCTAGACAGAGATACACAGTGTTGCCCAATTACCAAGCAAAGCTTTTGGGGAAAGCGAATGTCTGTGTGGCAGCGAATGCAGTTCCAAGGGACAGTGAAAACCACCTACAGCATTCCATGCTGGTAGCTTTTGTGCGGGCGCATTCACTGGACGTTTCGAATTTGGCAGCCGGGCTCTGCAATAGACACATACACAGTGTTGCCCCTTTACGAACCAAAGGTTTTTGGGAAAGCGAATGCCTGTGTGGCAGCGAATGCAGTTCCAAGGGACAGTGAAAACCAGCTACAGCATTCCGTGCTGGCAGCTTTCGTGTGGGCGCTATCGCTGGATGTTTCGAATTTGGCAGCCGGGCTCTGCGAGAGACACATACACAGTGTTGCCCCTTTACAAACCAAAGCTTTCGGGGAAAGCGAATGTCTGTGTGGCAGCGAATGCAGTTCCAAGGGACAGTGAAAACCAGCTACAGCATTCCGTGCTGGCAGCTTTCCTGTGGGCGCAATCGCTGGACGTTTCGAATTTGGCAGCCGGGCTCTGCGAGAGACACATACAAAGTGTTGCCCCTTTACGAACCAAAGCTTTTGGGGAAAGCGAATGCCTGTGTGGCAGCGAATGCAGTTCCAAGGGACAGTGAAAACCAGCTACAGCATTCCATGCTGGCAGCTTTCGTGTGGGCGCAATCGCTGGACGTTTCAAATATGGCAGCCGGGTTCTGCGAGAGACACATACACAGTGTTGCCCCTTTACGAACCAAAGCTTTTGGGGAAAGCGAATGTCTGTGTGGCAGCGAATGCAGTTCCAAGGGACAGTGAAAACCAGCTACAGCATTCCGTGCTGGCAGTTTTCCTGTGGGCGCAATCGCGTGACGTTTCGAATTTGACAGCCGGGCTCTGCAAGAGTGAGATACACAGTGTTGCCCCTTTACGAACCAAAGCTTTTGGGGAAAGCGAATATCTGTGTGGCAGTGAATGCCGTTCCAAGGGACAGTGAAAACCAGCTACAGCATTCCGTGCTGGCAGCTTTCGTGTGGGCGCAATCGCGTGACGTTTCGAATTTGGCAGCCGGGCTCTGCAAGAGTGAGATACACAGTGTTGCCCCTTTACGAACCAAAGCTTTTGGGGAAAGCGAATATCTGTGTGGCAGTGAATGCCGTTCCAAGGGACAGTGAAAACCAGCTACAGCATTCCGTGCTGGCAGCTTTCGTGTGGGAGAAATCGCTGGACGTTTCGAATTTGGCAGCCGGGCTCTGCTAGACAGAGATACAGAGTCTTGCCCAATTACCAAGCAAAGCTTTTGGGGAAAGCGAATGTCTGTGTGGCAGCGAATGCAGTTCCAAGGGACAGTGAAAACCAGCTACAGCATTCCGTGCTGGTAGCTTTTGTGCGGGCGCAATCACTGGACGTTTCGAGTTTGGCAGCCGGGCTTTGCAAGAGACACATACACAGTGTTGCCCCTTTACGAACCAAACGTTTTTGGGAAAGCGAATGCCTGTGTGGCAGCGAATGCAGTTCCAAGGGACAGTGAAAACCAGATACAGCATTCCGTGCTGGCAGCTTTCGTGTGGGAGAAATGGCTGGACGTTTCGAATTTGGCAGCCGGGCTCTGTAGAGTGAGATACACAGTGTTGCCCCTTTACGAACCAAAGCTTTTGGGGAAAGCGAATGTCTGTGTGGCAGTGAATGCAGTTCCAAGGGACAGTGAAAACCAGCTACAGCATTCCGTGCTGGCAGCTTTCGTGTGGGCGCTATCGCTGGATGTTTCGAATTTCGCAGTCGGGCTCTGCGAGAGACACATACACAGTGTTGCCCCTTTACAAACCAAAGCTTTCGGGGAAAGCGAATGTCTGTGTGGCAGCGAATGCAGTTCCAAGGGACAGTGAAAACCAGCTACAGCATTCCGTGCTGGCAGCTTTCCTGTGGGCGCAATCGCTGGACGTTTCGAATTTGGCAGCCGGGCTCTGCGAGAGACACATACAAAGTGTTGCCCCTTTACGAACCAAAGCTTTTGGGGAAAGCGAATGCCTGTGTGGCAGCGAATGCAGTTCCAAGGGACAGTGAAAACCAGATACAGCATTCCGTGCTGGCAGCTTTCGTGTGGGAGAAATGGCTGGACGTTTCGAATTTGGCAGCCGGGCTCTGCGAGAGATACATACACAGTGTTGCCCCATTACCAAGCAAAGCTTTTGGGGAAAGCGAATGTCTGTGTGGCAGCAAATGCAGTTCCAAGGGACAGTGAAAACCAGGTACAGCATTCCGTGCTGGCAGCTTTTGTGCGGGCGCAATCGCTGGACGTTTCGAACTTGACAGCTGGGCTCTGCAAGAGTGAGATACACAGTGTTGCCCCTTTACGAACCAAAGCTTTTGGGGAAAGCGAATGTCTGTGTGGCAGTGAATGCAGTTCCAAGGGACAGTGAAAACCAGCTACAGCATTCCATGCTTGCAGCTTTCGTGTGGGCGCAATCGCTGGACGTTTCAAATATGGAAGCCGGGCTCTGCGAGAGACACATACACAGTGTTGCCCCTTTACGAACCAAAGCTTTTGGGGAAAGCGAATGTCTGTGTGGCATCGAATGCAGTTCCAAGGGACAGTGAAAACCAGCTACAGCATTCCGTGCTGGTAGCTTTTGTGCGGGCGCAATCACTGGACGTTTCAAATATGGCATCCGGGCTCTGCGAGAGACACATACACAGTGTTGCCCCTTTACGAACCAAAGCTTTTTGGGAAAGCGAATGCCTGTGTGGCAGCGAATGCAGTTCCAAGGGACAGTGAAAACCAGCCACAGCATTCCCTGCTGGCAGCTTTCGTGTGGGAGAAATGGCTGGACGTTTCGAATTTGGCAGCCGGGCTCTGCGAGAGATACATACACAGTGTTGCCCCATTACCAAGCAAAGCTTTTGGGGAAAGCGAATGTCTGTGTGGCAGCAAATGCAGTTCCAAGGGACAGTGAAAACCAGCTACAGCATTCCGTGCTGGCAGCTTTCGTGTGGGGGAAATCGCTGGACTTTTCGAATTTGGCAGCCGGGTTCTGCGAGAGACACATACACAGTGTTGCCCCTTTACGAAGCAAAGCTTTTGGGGAAAGCGAATGTCTGTGTGGCAGTGAATGCAGTTCCAAGGGACAGTGCAAAGCAGCTACAGAATTCCGTGCTGGCAGCTTTCGTGTGGGAGAAATCGCTGGATGTTTCGAATTTGGCAGCCGGGCTCTGCGAGAGACACATACACAGTGTTGCCCGATTACTAGGTAAAGCTTTTGGGGAAAGCGAATGTCTGTGTGGCAGCGAATGCAGTTCCAAGGGACAGTGAAAACCAGCTACAGCATTCCGTGCTGGCAGCTTTCGTGTGGGCACAATCGCTGGATGTTTCGAATTTGGCAGGCGGGCTCTGCGAGAGACACATACACAGTGTTGCCCCTTTACGAACCAAAGCTTTCGGGGAAAGCGAATGCCTGTGTGGCAGTGAATGCAGTTCCAAGGGACAGTGAAAACCACCTACAGAATTCCGTACTGGCAGCTTTCCTGCGGGTGCAATTGCTAGACGTTTCGAATTTGCCAGCCGGGCTCTGCAAGAGTGAGATACACAGTGTTGCCCCTTTACGAACCAAAGCTTTTGGGGAAAGCGAACGTCTGTGTGGCAGTGAATGCAGTTCCAAGGGACAGTGAAAACCAGCTACAGCATTCCGTGCTGGCAGCTTTCCTGTGGGCGCAGTCGCTGGACGTTTCGAATTTGGCAGCCGGGATCTGCGAGAGACACATACACAGTGTTGCCCCTTAATGAACCAAAGCTTTTGGGGAAAGCGAATGTCTGTGTGGCAGCGAATGCAGTTCCAAGGGACAGTGAAAACCAGCTACAGCATTCCGTGCTGGCAGCTTTTGTGCGGGCGCAATCGCTGGACGTTTCGAACTTGACAGCTGGGCTCTGCAAGAGTGAGATACACAGTGTTGCCCCTTTACGAACCAAAGCTTTTGGGGAAAGCGAATGCCTGTGTGGCAGCGAATGCAGTTCCCAGGGACAGTGAAAACCAGCTACAGCATTCCATGCTGGCAGCTTTCGTGTGGGCGCAATCGCTGGACGTTTCAAATATGGCAGCCGGGCTCTGCGAGAGACACATACACAGTGTTGCCCCTTTACGAACCAAAGCTTTTGGGGAAAGCGAATGTCTGTGTGGCAGCGAATGCAGTTCCAAGGGACAGTGAAAACCAGCTACAGCATTCCATGCTGGCAGCTTTCGTGTGGGCGCAATCGGGTAACGTTTCGAATTTGACAGCCGGGCTCTGCAAGAGTGAGATACACAGTGTTGCCCCTTTACGAACCAAAGCTTTCGGGGAAAGCGAATATCTGTGTGGCAGTGAATGCAGTTCCAAGGGACAGTGAAAACCAGCTACAGCATTCCATGCTGGCAGCTTTCGTGAGGGAGAAATCGCTGGATGTTTCGAATTTGGCAGCCGGGCTCTGCTAGAGTGAGATACACAGTGTTGCCCCTTTACTAACCAAAGCTTTTGGGGAAAGCGAATGTCTGTGTGGCAGCGAATGCAGTTCCAAGGGACAGTGAAAACCAGCTACAGCATTCCGTGCTGGCAGCTTTCGTGTGGGCGCAATCGCGTGACTTTTCGAATTTGGCAGCCGGGCTCTGCAAGAGTGAGATACACAGTGTTGCCCCTTTATGAACCAAAGCTTTTGGGGAAAGCGAATGTCTGTGTGGCAGCGAATGCAGTTCCAAGGGACAGTGAAAAGCAGCTACATCATTCCGTTCTGGCAGCTTTCGTGTGGGCGCAATCGCGTGACGTTTCGAATTTGGCAGCCGGGCTCTGCGAGAGTGAGATACACAGTGTTGCCCCTTTACGAACCAAAGCTTCTGGGGAAAGCGAATATCTGTGTGGCAGTGAATGCCGTTCCAAGGGACAGTGAAAACCAGCTACAGCATTCCATGCTGGCAGCTTTCGTGAGGGAGAAATCGCTGGATGTTTCGAATTTGGCAGCCGGGCTCTGCTAGAGTGAGATACACAGTGTTGCCCCTTTACGAACCAAAGCTTTTGGGGAAAGCGAATGTCTGTGTGGCAGCGAATGCAGTTCCAAGGGACAGTGAAAACCAGCTACAGCATTCCGTGCTGGCAGCTTTCGTGTGGGAGAAATCGCTGGACGTTTCGAATTTGGCAGCCGGGCTCTGCTAGACAGAGATACACAGTGTTGCCCAATTACCAAGCAAAGCTTTTGTGGAAAGCGAATGTCTGTGTGGCAGCGAATGCAGTTCCAAGGGACAGTGAAAACCAGCTACAGCATTCCGTGCTGGTAGCTTTTGTGCGGGCGCAATCACTGGACGTTTCGAATTTCGCAGCCGGGCTCTGCAAGAGACACATACACATTGTTGCCCCTTTACGAACCAAACGTTTTTGGGAAAGCGAATGCCTGTGTGGCAGCGAAAGCAGTTCCAAGGGACAGTGAAAACCAGATACAGCATTCCGTGCTGGCAGTTTTCGTGTGGGAGAAATGGCTGGACGTTTCGAATTTGGCAGCCGGGCTCTGCAAGAGTGAGATACACAGTGTTGCCCCTTTACGAACCAAAGCTTTTGGGGAAAGCGAATGTCTGTGTGGCAGTGAATGCAGTTCCAAGGGACAGTGAAAACCAGGTACAGCATTCCGTGCTGGCAGCTTTCGTGTGGGCGCTATCGCTGGATGTTTCGAATTTCGCAGCCGGGCTCTGCGAGAGACACATACACAGTGTTGCCCCTTTACAAACCAAAGCTTTCGGGGAAAGCGAATGTCTGTGTGGCAGCGAATGCAGTTCCAAGGGACAGTGAAAACCAGCTACAGCATTCCGTGCTGGCAGCTTTCCTGTGGGCGCAATCGCTGGACGTTTCGAATTTGGCAGCCGGGCTCTGCGAGAGACACATACAAAGTGTTGCCCCTTTACGAACCAAAGCTTTTGGGGAAAGCGAATGCCTGTGTGGCAGCGAATTCAGTTCCAAGGGACAGTGAAAACCAGCTACAGCATTCCATGCTGGCAGCTTTCGTGTGGGCGCAATCGCTGGACGTTTCAAATATGGCAGCCGGGTTCTGCGAGAGACACATACACAGTGTTGCCCCTTTACGAACCAAAGCTTTTGGGGAAAGCGAATGTCTGTGTGGCAGCGAATGCAGTTCCAAGGGACAGTGAAAACCAGCTACAGCATTCCGTGCTGGCAGTTTTCCTGTGGGCGCAATCGCGTGACGTTTCGAATTTGACAGCCGGGCTCTGCAAGAGTGAGATACACAGTGTTGCCCCTTTACGAACCAAAGCTTTTGGGGAAAGCGAATATCTGTGTGGCAGTGAATGCCGTTCCAAGGGACAGTGAAAACCAGCTACAGCATTCCGTGCTGGCAGCTTTCGTGTGGGCGCAATCGCGTGACGTTTCCAATTTGGCAGCCGGGCTCTGCAAGAGTGAGATACACAGTGTTGCCCCTTTACGAACCAAAGCTTTTGGGGAAAGCGAATATCTGTGTGGCAGTGAATGCCGTTCCAAGGGACAGTGAAAACCAGCTACAGCATTCCGTGCTGGCAGCTTTCGTGTGGGAGAAATCGCTGGACGTTTCGAATTTGGCAGCCGGGCTCTGCTAGACAGAGATACAGAGTCTTGCCCAATTACCAAGCAAAGCTTTTGGGGAAAGCGAATGTCTGTGTGGCAGCGAATGCAGTTCCAAGGGACAGTGAAAACCAGCTACAGCATTCCGTGCTGGTAGCTTTTGTGCGGGCGCAATCACTGGACGTTTCGAGTTTGGCAGCCGGGCTTTGCAAGAGACACATACACAGTGTTGCCCCTTTACGAACCAAACGTTTTTGGGAAAGCGAATGCCTGTGTGGCAGCGAATGCAGTTCCAAGGGACAGTGAAAACCAGATACAGCATTCCGTGCTGGCAGCTTTCGTGTGGGAGAAATGGCTGGACGTTTCGAATTTGGCAGCCGGGCTCTGTAGAGTGAGATACACAGTGTTGCCCCTTTACGAACCAAAGCTTTTGGGGAAAGCGAATGTCTGTGTGGCAGTGAATGCAGTTCCAAGGGACAGTGAAAACCAGCTACAGCATTCCGTGCTGGCAGCTTTCGTGTGGGCGCTATCGCTGGATGTTTCGAATTTCGCAGTCGGGCTCTGCGAGAGACACATACACAGTGTTGCCCCTTTACAAAACAAAGCTTTCGGGGAAAGCGAATGTCTGTGTGGCAGCGAATGCAGTTCCAAGGGACAGTGAAAACCAGCTACAGCATTCCGTGCTGGCAGCTTTCCTGTGGGCGCAATCGCTGGACGTTTCGAATTTGGCAGCCGGGCTCTGCGAGAGACACATACAAAGTGTTGCCCCTTTACGAACCAAAGCTTTTGGGGAAAGCGAATGTCTGTGTGGCAGCGAATGCCGTTCCAAGGGACAGTGAAAACCAGCTACAGCATTCCATGCTGGCAGCTTTCGTGAGGGAGAAATCGCTGGATGTTTCGAATTTGGCAGCCGGGCTCTGCGAGAGTGAGATACACAGTGTTGCCCCTTTACGAACCAAAGCTTTTGGGGAAAGCGAATGTCTGTGTGGCAGCGAATGCAGTTCCAAGGGACAGTGAAAACCAGCTACAGCATTCCGTGCTGGCAGCTTTCGTGTGGGAGAAATCGCTGGACGTTTCGAATTTGGCAGCCGGGCTCTGCAAGAGTGAGATACACAGTGTTGCCCAATTACCAAGCAAAGCTTTTGTGGAAATCGAATGTCTGTGTGGCAGCGAATGCAGTTCCAAGGGACAGTGAAAACCAGCTACAGCATTCCGTGCTGGTAGCTTTTGTGCGGGCGCACTCACTGGACGTTTCGAATTTGGCAGCCGGGCTCTGCAAGAGACACATACACAGTGTTGCCCCTTTACGAAGCAAACGTTTTTGGGAAAGCGAATGCCTGTGTGGCAGCGAATGCAGTTCCAAGGGACAGTGAAAACCAGATACAGCATTGCGTGCTGGCAGCTTTCGTGTGGGCGCAATCTCTGGACGTTTCGAATTTGGCAGCCAGGATCTGCGAGAGACACATACACAGTGTTGCCACTTTACAAACCAAAGCTTTCGGGGAAAGCGAATGTCTGTGTGGCAGCGAATGCAGTTCCAAGGGACAGTGAAAACCAGCTACAGCATTCCGTGCTGGCAGCTTTCCTGTGGGCGCTATCGCTGGATGTTTCGAATTTCGCAGCCGGGCTCTGCGAGAGACACATACACAGTGTTGCCACTTTACAAACCAAAGCTTTTGGGGAAAGCGAATGTCTGTGTGGCAGCGAATGCAGTTCCAAGGGACAGTGAAAACCAGCTACAGCATTCCGTGCTGGCAGCTTTCGTGTGGGCGCAGTCGCGTGAACTTTCGAATTTGGCAGCAGGGTCTGCGAGAGTGAGATACACAGTGTTGCCCCTTTACGAACCAAAGCTTTTGGGGAAAGCGAATATCTGTGTGGCAGTGAATGCCGTTCCAAGGGACAGTGAAAACCAGCTACAGCATTCCATGCTGGCAGCTTTCGTGAGGGAGAAATCAATGGATGTTTCGAATTTGGCAGCCGGGCTCTGATAGACAGAGATACACAGTGTTGCCCCTTTACGAACCAAAGCTTTTGGGGAAAGCGAATGTCTGTGTGGCAGCGAATGCAGTTCCAAGGGACAGTGAAAACCAGCTACAGCATTCCGTGCTGGCAGCTTTCGTGTGGGCGCAGTCGCGTGACCTTTCGAATTTGGCAGCCGGGCTCTGCGAGAGTGAGATACACAGTGTTGCCCCTTTACGAACCAAAGCTTTTGGAGAAAGCGAATATCTGTGTGGCAGTGAATGCCGTTCCAAGGGACAGTGAAAACCAGCTACAGCATTCCATGCTGGCAGCTTTCGTGTGGGAGAAATCGCTGGACGTTTCGAATTTGGCAGCCGGGCTCTGCTAGACAGAGATACACAGTGTTGCCCAATTACCAAGCAAAGCTTTTGGGGAAAGCGAATGTCTGTGTGGCAGCGAATGCAGTTCCAAGGGACAGTGAAAACCACCTACAGCATTCCATGCTGGTAGCTTTTGTGCGGGCGCATTCACTGGACGTTTCGAATTTGGCAGCCGGGCTCTGCAATAGACACATACACAGTGTTGCCCCTTTACGAACCAAAGGTTTTTGGGAAAGCGAATGCCTGTGTGGCAGCGAATGCAGTTCCAAGGGACAGTGAAAACCAGCTACAGCATTCCGTGCTGGCAGCTTTCGTGTGCGAGAAATCGCTGGATGTTTCGAATTTGGCAGCCGGGCTCTGCGAGAGACACATACACAGTGTTGCCCCTTTACAAACCAAAGCTTTCGGGGAAAGCGAATGTCTGTGTGGCAGCGAATGCAGTTCCAAGGGACAGTGAAAACCAGCTACAGCATTCCGTGCTGGCAGCTTTCCTGTGGGCGCAATCGCTGGACGTTTCGAATTTGGCAGCCGGGCTCTGCGAGAGACACATACAAAGTGTTGCCCCTTTACGAACCAAAGCTTTTGGGGAAAGCGAATGCCTGTGTGGCAGCGAATGCAGTTCCAAGGGACAGTGAAAACCAGCTACAGCATTCCATGCTGGCAGCTTTCGTGTGGGCGCAATCGCTGGACGTTTCAAATATGGCAGCCGGGTTCTGCGAGAGACACATACACAGTGTTGCCCCTTTACGAACCAAAGCTTTTGGGGAAAGCGAATGTCTGTGTGGCAGCGAATGCAGTTCCAAGGGACAGTGAAAACCAGCTACAGCATTCCGTGCTGGCAGTTTTCCTGTGGGCGCAATCGCGTGACGTTTCGAATTTGACAGCCGGGCTCTGCAAGAGTGAGATACACAGTGTTGCCCCTTTACGAACCAAAGCTTTTGGGGAAAGCGAATATCTGTGTGGCAGTGAATGCCGTTCCAAGGGACAGTGAAAACCAGCTACAGCATTCCGTGCTGGCAGCTTTCGTGTGGGCGCAATCGCGTGACGTTTCGAATTTGGCAGCCGGGCTCTGCAAGAGTGAGATACACAGTGTTGCCCCTTTACGAACCAAAGCTTTTGGGGAAAGCGAATATCTGTGTGGCAGTGAATGCCGTTCCAAGGGACAGTGAAAACCAGCTACAGCATTCCGTGCTGGCAGCTTTCGTGTGGGAGAAATCGCTGGACGTTTCGAATTTGGCAGCCGGGCTCTGCTAGACAGAGATACAGAGTCTTGCCCAATTACCAAGCAAAGCTTTTGGGGAAAGCGAATGTCTGTGTGGCAGCGAATGCAGTTCCAAGGGACAGTGAAAACCAGCTACAGCATTCCGTGCTGGTAGCTTTTGTGCGGGCGCAATCACTGGACGTTTCAAGTTTGGCAGCCGGGCTCTGCAAGAGACACATACACAGTGTTGCCCCTTTACGAACCAAACGTTTTTGGGAAAGCGAATGCCTGTGTGGCAGCGAATGCAGTTCCAAGGGACAGTGAAAACCAGATACAGCATTCCGTGCTGGCAGCTTTCGTGTGGGAGAAATGGCTGGACGTTTCGAATTTGGCAGCCGGGCTCTGTAGAGTGAGATACACAGTGTTGCCCCTTTACGAACCAAAGCTTTTGGGGAAAGCGAATGTCTGTGTGGCAGTGAATGCAGTTCCAAGGGACAGTGAAAACCAGCTACAGCATTCCGTGCTGGCAGCTTTCCTGTGGGCGCAATCGCTGGACGTTTCGAATTTCGCAGTCGGGCTCTGCGAGAGACACATACACAGTGTTGCCCCTTTACAAACCAAAGCTTTCGGGGAAAGCGAATGTCTGTGTGGCAGCGAATGCAGTTCCAAGGGACAGTGAAAACCAGCTACAGCATTCCATGCTGGCAGCTTTCGTGTGGGCGCTATCGCTGGATGTTTCGAATTTCGCAGTCGGGCTCTGCGAGAGACACATACACAGTGTTGCCCCTTTACAAACCAAAGCTTTCGGGGAAAGCGAATGTCTGTGTGGCAGCGAATGCAGTTCCAAGGGACAGTGAAAACCAGCTACAGCATTCCGTGCTGGCAGCTTTCCTGTGGGCGCAATCGCTGGACGTTTCGAATTTGGCAGCCGGGCTCTGCGAGAGACACATACAAAGTGTTGCCCCTTTACGAACCAAAGCTTTTGGGGAAAGCGAATGTCTGTGTGGCAGCGAATGCCGTTCCAAGGGACAGTGAAAACCAGCTACAGCATTCCATGCTGGCAGCTTTCGTGAGGGAGAAATCGCTGGATGTTTCGAATTTGGCAGCCGGGCTCTGCGAGAGTGAGATACACAGTGTTGCCCCTTTACGAACCAAAGCTTTTGGGGAAAGCGAATGTCTGTGTGGCAGCGAATGCAGTTCCAAGGGACAGTGAAAACCAGCTACAGCATTCCGTGCTGGCAGCTTTCGTGTGGGAGAAATCGCTGGACGTTTCGAATTTGGCAGCCGGGCTCTGCAAGAGACACATACACAGTGTTGCCCCTTTACGAAGCAAACGTTTTTGGGAAAGCGAATGCCTGTGTGGCAGCGAATGCAGTTCCAAGGGACAGTGAAAACCAGATACAGCATTGCGTGCTGGCAGCTTTCGTGTGGGCGCAATCGCTGGACGTTTCGAATTTGGCAGCCAGGATCTGCGAGAGACACATACACAGTGTTGCCACTTTACAAACCAAAGCTTTCGGGGAAAGCGAATGTCTGTATGGCAGCGAATGCAGTTCCAAGGGACAGTGAAAACCAGCTACAGCATTCCGTGCTGGCAGCTTTCCTGTGGGCGCTATCGCTGGATGTTTCGAATTTCGCAGCCGGGCTCTGCGAGAGACACATACACAGTGTTGCCACTTTACAAACCAAAGCTTTTGGGGAAAGCGAATGCCTGTGTGGCAGCGAATTCAGTTCCAAGGGACAGTGAAAACCATCTACAGCATTCCATGCTGGCAGCTTTCGTGAGGGAGAAATCACTGGATGTTTCGAATTTGGCAGCCGGGCTCTGATAGACAGAGAGACACAGTGTTACCCCATTACCAAGCAAAGCTTTTGGGGAAAGCGAATGTCTGTGTGGCAGCGAATGCAGTTCCAAGGGACAGTGAAAACCAGCTACAGCATTCCGTGCTGGCAGCTTTCGTGTGGGCGCAGTCGCGTGACCTTTCGAATTTGGCAGCCGGGCTCTGCGAGAGTGAGATACACAGTGTTGCCCCTTTACCAACCAAAGCTTTTGGGGAAAGCGAATATCTGTGTGGCAGTGAATGCCGTTCCAAGGGACAGTGAAAACCAGCTACAGCATTCCATGCTGGCAGCTTTCGTGTGGGAGAAATCGCTGGACGTTTCGAATTTGGCAGCCGGGCTCTGCTAGACAGAGATACACAGTGTTGCCCAATTACCAAGCAAAGCTTTTGGGGAAAGCGAATGTCTGTGTGGCAGCGAATGCAGTTCCAAGGGACAGTGAAAACCACCTACAGCATTCCATGCTGGTAGCTTTTGTGCGGGCGCATTCGCTGGACGTTTCGAGTTTGGCAGCTGGGCTCTGCAATAGACACATACACAGTGTTGCCCCTTTACGAACCAAAGGTTTTTGGGAAAGCGAATGCCTGTGTGGCAGCGAATGCAGTTCCAAGGGACAGTGAAAACCAGCTACAGCATTCCGTGCTGGCAGCTTTCGTGTGGGCGCTATCGCTGGATGTTTCGAATTTGGCAGCCGGGCTCTGCGAGAGACACATACACAGTGTTGCCCCTTTACAAACCAAAGCTTTCGGGGAAAGCGAATGTCTGTGTGGCAGCGAATGCAGTTCCAAGGGACAGTGAAAACCAGCTACAGCATTCCGTGCTGGCAGCTTTCGTGTGGGCGCAATCGCGTGACGTTTCGAATTTGGCAGCCGGGCTCTGCAAGAGTGAGATACACAGTGTTGCCCCTTTACGAACCAAAGCTTTTGGGGAAAGCGAATATCTGTGTGGCAGTGAATGCCGTTCCAAGGGACAGTGAAAACCAGCTACAGCATTCCGTGCTGGCAGCTTTCGTGTGGGCGCAATCGCGTGACGTTTCGAATTTGGCAGCCGGGCTCTGCTAGACAGAGATACACAGTGTTGCCCAATTACCAAGCAAAGCTTTTGTGGAAAGCGAATGTCTGTGTGGCAGCGAATGCAGTTCCAAGGGACAGTGAAAACCAGCTGCAGCATTCCGTGCTGGCAGCTTTTGTGTTGGAGAAATCGCTGGATGTTTCGAATTTGGCACCTGGGCTCTGCTAGACAGAGATACACAGTGTTGCCCCATTACCAAGCAAAGCTTTTGGGGAAAGCTAATGTCTGTGTGGCAGCGAATGCAGTTCGAAGGGACAGTGAAAACCAGCTACAGCATTCCGTGCTGGCAGCTTTCGTGTGGGCGCTATCGCTGGATGTTTCGAATTTGGCAGCCAGGATCTGCGAGAGACACATACACAGTGTTGCCCCTTTACGAACCAAAGCTTTTGGGGAAAGCGAATGTCTGTGTGGCAGCGAATGCAGTTCCAAGGGACAGTGAAAACCAGCTACAGCATTCCGTGCTGGCAGCTTTCGTGTGGGCGCAGTCGCGTGACCTTTCGAATTTGGCAGCCGGGCTCTGCGAGAGTGAGATACACAGTGTTGCCCCTTTACCAACCAAAGCTTTTGGGGAAAGCGAATATCTGTGTGGCAGTGAATGCCGTTCCAAGGGACAGTGAAAACCAGCTACAGCATTCCATGCTGGCAGCTTTCGTGTGGGAGAAATCGCTGGACGTTTCGAATTTGGCAGCCGGGCTCTGCTAGACAGAGATACACAGTGTTGCCCAATTACCAAGCAAAGCTTTTGGGGAAAGCGAATGTCTGTGTGGCAGCGAATGCAGTTCCAAGGGACAGTGAAAACCACCTACAGCATTCCATGCTGGTAGCTTTTGTGCGGGCGCATTCACTGGACGTTTCGAATTTGGCAGCCGGGCTCTGCAATAGACACATACACAGTGTTGCCCCTTTACGAACCAAAGGTTTTTGGGAAAGCGAATGCCTGTGTGGCAGCGAATGCAGTTCCAAGGGACAGTGAAAACCAGCTACAGCATTCCGTGCTGGCAGCTTTCGTGTGGGCGCTATCGCTGGATGTTTCGAATTTGGCAGCCAGGCTCTGCGAGAGACACATACACAGTGTTGCCCCTTTACAAACCAAAGCTTTCGGGGAAAGCGAATGTCTGTGTGGCAGCGAATGCAGTTCCAAGGGACAGTGAAAACCAGCTACAGCATTCCGTGCTGGCAGCTTTCGTGTGGGCGCAATCGCGTGACGTTTCGAATTTGGCAGCCGGGCTCTGCAAGAGTGAGATACACAGTGTTGCCCCTTTACGAACCAAAGCTTTTGGGGAAAGCGAATATCTGTGTGGCAGTGAATGCCGTTCCAAGGGACAGTGAAAACCAGCTACAGCATTCCGTGCTGGCAGCTTTCGTGTGGGCGCAATCGCGTGACGTTTCGAATTTGGCAGCCGGGCTCTGCTAGACAGAGATACACAGTGTTGCCCAATTACCAAGCAAAGCTTTTGTGGAAAGCGAATGTCTGTGTGGCAGCGAATGCAGTTCCAAGGGACAGTGAAAACCAGCTGCAGCATTCCGTGCTGGCAGCTTTCGTGTGGGCGCTATCGCTGGATGTTTCGAATTTGGCAGCCAGGATCTGCGAGAGACACATACACAGTGTTGCCCCTTTACGAACCAAAGCTTTTGGGGAAAGCGAATGTCTGTGTGGCAACGAATGCAGTTCCAAGGGACAGTGAAAACCAGCTACGGCGTTCCGTGCTGGCAGCTTTCGTGTGGGCGCAATCGCGTGACGTTTCGAATTCGGCAGCCGGGCTCTGCGAGAGTGAGATACACAGTGTTGCCCCTTTACGAACCAAAGCTTTTGGGGAAAGCGAATATCTGTGTGGCAGTGAATGCCGTTCCAAGGGGCAGTGAAAACCAGCTACAGTATTCCATGCTGGCAGCTTTCGTGAGGGAGAAATCGCTGGATGTTTCGAATTTGGCAGCCGGGCTCTGCGAGAGTGAGATACACAGTGTTGCCCCTTTACGAACCAAAGCTTTTGGGGAAAGCGAATGTCTGTGTGGCAGCGAATGCAGTTCCAAGGGACAGTGAAAACCAGCTACAGCATTCCGTGCTGGCAGCTTTCGTGTGGGAGAAATCGCTGGACGTTTCGAATTTGGCAGCCGGGCTCTGCAAGAGTGAGATACACAGTGTTGCCCCTTTACGAACCAAAGCTTTTGGGGAAAGCGAATATCTGTGTGGCAGTGAATGCCGTTCCAAGGGACAGTGAAAACCAGCTACAGCATTCCGTGCTGGCAGCTTTCGTGTGGGCGCAATCGCGTGACGTTTCGAATTTGGCAGCCGGGCTCTGCTGGACAGAGATACACAGTGTTGCCCAATTACCAAGCAAAGCTTTTGTGGAAAGTGAATGTCTGTGTGGCAGCGAATGCAGTTCCAAGGGACAGTGAAAACCAGCTACAGCATTCCGTGCTGGTAGCTTTTGTGCGGGCGCAATCACTGGACGTTTCGAATTTGGCAGCCGGGCTCTGCAAGAGACACATACACAGTGTTGCCCCTTTACGAACCAAACGTTTTTGGGAAAGCGAATGCCTGTGTGGCAGCGAATGCAGTTCCAAGGGACAGTGAAAACCAGATACAGCATTCCGTGCTGGCAGTTTTCGTGTGGGAGAAATGGCTGGACGTTTCGAATTTGGCAGCCGGGCTCTGCAAGAGTGAGATACACAGTGTTGCCCCTTTACGAACCAAAGCTTTCGGGGAAAGCGAATGTCTGTGTGGCAGCGAATGCAGTTCCAAGGGACAGTGAAAACCAGCTACAGCATTCCGTGCTGGCAGCTTTCCTGTGGGCGCAATCGCTGGACGTTTCGAATTTGGCAGCCGGGCTCTGCGAGAGACACATACAAAGTGTTGCCCCTTTACGAACCAAAGCTTTTGGGGAAAGCGAATGCCTGTGTGGCAGCGAATTCAGTTCCAAGGGACAGTGAAAACCAGCTACAGCATTCCATGCTGGCAGCTTTCGTGTGGGCGCAATTGCTGGACGTTTCAAATATGGCAGCCGGGTTCTGCGAGAGACACATACACAGTGTTGCCCCTTTACGAACCAAAGCTTTTGGGGAAAGCGAATGCCTGTGTGGCAGCGAATGCAGTTCCAAGGGATAGTGAAAACCAGCTACAGCATTCCGTGCTGGCAGTTTTCCTGTGGGCGCAATCGCGTGACGTTTCGAATTTGACAGCCGGGCTCTGCAAGAGTGAGATACACAGTGTTGCCCCTTTACGAACCAAAGCTTTCGGGGAAAGCGAATATCTGTGTGGCAGTGAATGCCGTTCCAAGGGACAGTGAAAACCAGCTACAGCATTCCATGCTGGCAGCTTTCGTGTGGGAGAAATCGCTGGATGTTTCGAATTTGGCAGCCGGGCTCTGCTAGACAGAGATACACAGTGTTGCCCCTTTACGAACCAAAGCTTTTGGGGAAAGCGAATGTCTGTGTGGCAGCGAATGCAGTTCCAAGGGACAGTGAAAACCAGCTGCAGCATTCCGTGCTGGCAGCTTTCGTGTGGGCGCAATCGCGTGACGTTTCGAATTTGGCAGCCGGGCTCTGCGAGAGTGAGATACACAGTGTTGCCCCTTTACGAACCAAAGCTTTTGGGGAAAGCGAATATATGTGTGGCAGTGAATGCCGTTGCAAGGGACAGTGAAAACCAGCTACAGCATTCCATGCTGGCAGCTTTCGTGTGGGAGAAATCGCTGGACGTTTCGAATTTGGCAGCCGGGCTCTGCTAGACAGAGATAAACAGTCTTGCCCAATTACCAAGCAAAGCTTTTGGGGAAAGCGAATGTCTGTGTGGCAGCGAATGCAGTTCCAAGGGACAGTGAAAACCACCTACAGCATTCCATGCTGGTAGCTTTTGTGCGGGCGCATTCACTGGACGTTTCGAATTTGGCAGCCGGGCTCTGCAATAGACACATACACAGTGTTGCCCCTTTACGAACCAAAGGTTTTTGGGAAAGCGAATGCCTGTGTGGCAGCGAATGCAATTCCAAGGGACAGTGAAAACCAGCTACAGCATTCCGTGCTGGAAGCTTTCGTGTGGGAGAAATGGCTGGACGTTTCGAATTTGGCAGCCGGGCTCTGCGAGAGACACATACACAGTGTTGCCCCTTTACAAACCAAAGCTTTCGGGGAAAGCGAATGTCTGTGTGGCAGCGAATGCAGTTCCAAGGGACAGTGAAAACCAGCTACAGCATTCCGTGCTGGCAGCTTTCGTGTGGGCGCAATCGCGTGACGCTTCGAATTTGGCAGCCGGGCTCTGCAAGAGTGAGATACACAGTGTTGCCCCTTTACGAACCAAAGCTTTTGGGGAAAGCGATTATCTGTGTGGCAGTGAATGCCGTTCCAAGGGACAGTGAAAACCAGCTACAGCATTCCGTGCTGGCAGCTTTCGTGTGGGCGCAATCGCGTGACGTTTCGAATTTGGCAGCCGGGCTCTGCTAGACAGAGATACACAGTGTTGCCCCTTTACGAACCAAAGCTTTTGGGGAAAGCGATTATCTGTGTGGCAGTGAATGCCGTTCCAAGGGACAGTGAAAACCAGCTACAGCATTCCGTGCTGGCAGCTTTTGTGTGGGCGCTATCGCTGGATGTTTTGAATTTGGCAGCCGGGCTCTGCTAGACAGAGATACACAGTGTTGCCCAATTACCAAGCAAAGCTTTTGTGGAAAGCGAATGTCTGTGTGGCAGCGAATGCAGTTCCAAGGGACAGTGAAAACCAGCTACAGCATTCCGTGCTGGCAGCTTTCCTGTGGGCGCAATCGCTGGACGTTTCGAATTTGGCAGCTGGGCTCTGCTAGACAGAGATACACACTGTTGCCCCATTACCAAGCAAAGCTTTTGGGGAAAGCGAATGTCTGTGTGGCAGCGAATGCAGTTCCAAGGGACTGTGAAAACCAGCTACAGCATTTCGTGCTGGCAGCTTTCGTGTGGGCGCAATCGCTGGACGTTTCGAATTTGGCAGCCGGGCTCTGCTAGACAGAGATAAACAGTGTTGCCCAATTACCAAGCAAAGCTTTTGTGGAAAGCGAATGTCTGTGTGGCAGCGAATGCAGTTCCAAGGGACAGTGAAAACCAGCTACAGCATTCCATGCTGGTAGCTTTTGTGCGGGCGCAATCGCTGGACGTTTTGAATTTGGCAGCCGGGCTCTGCAATAGACACATACACAGTGTTGCCCCTTTACGAACCAAAGGTTTTTGGGAAAGCGAATGCCTGTGTGGCAGCGAATGCAGTTCCAAGGCACAGTGAAAACCAGCTACAGCATTCCGTGCTGGCAGCTTTCGTGTGGGAGAAATGGCTGGACGTTTCGAATTTGGCAGCCGGGCTCTGCTAGACAGAGATAAACAGTGTTGCCCAATTACCAAGCAAAGCTTTTGTGGAAAGCGAATGTCTGTGTGGCAGCGAATGCAGTTCCAAGGGACAGTGAAAACCAGCTACAGCATTCCGTGCTGGCAGCTTTCGTGCGGGTGCAATTGCTAGACGTTTCGAATTTGGCAGCCGGGCTCTGCAAGAGTGAGATACACAGTGTTGCCCCTTTACGAACCAAAGCTTTTGGGGAAAGCGAATGTCTGTGTGGCAGTGAATGCAGTTCCAAGGGACAGTGAAAACCAGCTACAGCATTCCGTGCTGGCAGCTTTTGTGTGGGCGCTATCGCTGGATGTTTCGAATTTGGCAGCCGGGCTCTGCGAGAGACACATACACAGTGTTGCCCCTTTACAAACCAAAGCTTTCGGGGAAAGCGAATGTCTGTGTGGCAGCGAATGCAGTTCCAAGGGACAGTGAAAACCAGCTACAGCATTCCGTGCTGGCAGCTTTCCTGTGGGCGCAATCGCTGGACGTTTCGAATTTGGCAGCCGGGCTCTGCAAGAGTGAGATACACAGTGTTGCCCCTTTACGAACCAAAGCTTTTGGGGAAAGCGAATATCTGTGTGGCAGTGAATGCCGTTCCAAGGGACAGTGAAAACCAGCTACAGCATTCCGTGCTGGCAGCTTTCGTGTGGGCGCAATCGCGTGACGTTTCGAATTTGGCAGCCGGGCTCTGCTAGACAGAGATACACAGTGTTGCCCAATTACCAAGCAAAGCTTTTGTGGAAAGCGAATGTCTGTGTGGCAGCGAATGCAGTTCCAAGGGACAGTGAAAACCAGCTGCAGCATTCCGTGCTGGCAGCTTTTGTGTTGGAGAAATCGCTGGATGTTTCGAATTTGGCAGCTGGGCTCTGCTAGACAGAGATACAGAGTGTTGCCCCATTACCAAGCAAAGCTTTTGGGGAAAGCGAATGTCTGTGTGGCAGCGAATGCAGTTCCAAGGGACAGTGAAAACCAGCTACAGCATTGCGTGCTGGCAGCTTTCGTGTGGGCGCAATCGCGTGACGTTTCGAATTTGGCAGCCAGGATCTGCGAGAGACACATACACAGTGTTGCCCCTTTACGAACCAAAGCTTTTGGGGAAAGCGAATGTCTGTGTGGCAGCGAATGAAGTTCCAAGGGACAGTGAAAACCAGCTACAGCATTCCGTGCTGGCAACTTTCGTGTGCGAGAAATCGCTGGACGTTTCGAATTTGGCAGCCGGGCTCTGCGAGAGACACATACACAGTGTTGCCCCATTACCAAGCAAAGCTTTTTGGGAAAGCGAATGTCTGTGTGGCAGCGAATGCAGTTCCAAGGGACAGTGAAAACCAGCTACAGCATTCCGTGCTGGCAGCTTTCGTGTGGGCGCAATCGCTGGACCTTTCTAATTTGGCAGCCGGGCTTGCGAGAGACACATACACAGTGTTGCCCCTTTACGAACCAAAGCTTTTGGGGAAAGCGAATGCCTGTGTGGCAGCGAATGCAGTTCCAAAGGACAGTGAAAACCAGCTACAGTATTCCGTGCTGGCAGCTTTCGTGTGGGAGAAATGGCTGGACGTTTCGAATTTGGCAGCCGGGCTCTGCGAGAGACACATACACAGTGTTGCCCCTTTACGAACCAAAGCTTTTGGGGAAAGCGAATGCCTGTGTGGCAGCGAATGCAGTTCCAAGGGACAGTGAAAACCAGCTACAGCATTCCGTGCTGGCAGCTTTCGTGTGCGAGAAATCGCTGGACGTTTCGAATTTGTCAGCGGGGCTCTACGAGAGACACATACACAGTGTTGCCCCATTACCAAGCAAAGCTTTTTGGGAAAGCGAATGTCTGTGTGGCAGCGAATGCAGTTCCAAGGGACAGTGAAAACCAGCTACAGCATTCCGTGCTGGCAGCTTTCGTGTGGGAGAAATGGCTGGACCTTTCTAATTTGGCAGCCGGGCTTGCGAGAGACACATACAGAGTGTTGCCCCTTTACGAATCAAAGCTTTTGGGGAAAGCGAATGTCTGTGTGGCAGTGAATGCAGTTCCAAGGGACAGTGAAAACCAGCTACAGCATTCGGTGCTGGCAGCTTTTTTGTGGTCGCAATCGCTGGACGTTTCGAATTTGGCAGCCGGGCTCTGCGAGAGAGAGATACACAGTGTTGCCCCTTTACGAACCAAAGCTTTTGGGGAAGCGAATGTCTGTGTGGCAGCGAATGCCGTTCCAAGGGGCAGTGAAAACCAGCTACAGCATTCCGTGCTGGCAGCTTTCGTGTGGCGCAATCGCTGGAAGTTTCGAATTTGGCAGCCGGGCTCTGCGAGAGACACATACAGAGTGTTGCCCCATTACCAAGAAAACCTTTGGGGAAAGCGAATGCCTGTGTGGCAGCGAATGCAGTTCCAAGGGACAGTGAAAAGCAGCTACAGCAGTCCGTGCTCGCAGCTTTCGTGTGGGGGAAATCGCTGGACGTTTCGAATTTGGCAGCCGGGCTCTGCGAGAGACATATACACAGTGTTGCCCCTTTACGAACCAAAGGTTTTGGGGAAAGCGAATGTCTGTGTGGCAGCGAATGCAGTTCCAAGGGACAGTGAAAACCAGCTACAGCATT
This sequence comes from Mycteria americana, assembly GCF_035582795.1. Classification (NCBI taxonomy): domain Eukaryota; kingdom Metazoa; phylum Chordata; class Aves; order Ciconiiformes; family Ciconiidae; genus Mycteria; species Mycteria americana. Next base: position 1,364,502 of record NW_027445436.1, on the reverse strand, counting down.
CCGTGCTGGTAGTTTTCGTGTGGGCGCAATCGCTGGACTTTTCTAATTTGGCAGCCGGGCTCTGCGAGAGACACATACACAGTGTTGCCCCATTACCATGAAAAACTTTTGGGGAAAGCGAATGTCTGTGTGGCAGCGAATGCAGTTCCAAGGGACAGTGAAAACCAGCTACAGCATTCCGTGCTGGCAGCTTTCGTGTGGGGGAAATCGCTGGACGTTTCGAATTTGGCAGCCAGGCTCTGCGAGAGACACATACACAGTGTTGCCCCATTACCATGAAAACCTTTTGGGGAAAGCGAATGTCTGTGTGGCAGCGAATGCAGTTCCAAGGGACAGTGAAAACCAGCTACAGCATTCCGTTCTGGCAGCTTTCGTGTGGGCGCAATCACTGGACGTTTCGAATTTGGCAGCCGGGCTCTGCGAGAGAGAGATACACAGTTTTACCCCTTTACGAACCAAAGCTTTCGGGGAAAGCGAATGTCTGTGTGGCAGCGAATGCAGTTCCAAGGGACAGTGAAAACCAGCTACAGCATTCCGTGCTGGCAGCTTTCGTGTGGGCGCAATCGCTGGACGTTTCGAATTTGGCAGCCGGGCTCTGCGAGAGACACATACACAGTGTTGCCCCATTACCATGAAAACATTTTGGGGAAAGCGAATGTCTGTGTGGCAGCGAATGCAGTTCCAAGGGACAGTGAAAACCAGCTACTGCATTCCGTGCTGGCAGTTTTCGTATGGGAGAAATTGCTGTACGTTTCGAATTTGGCAGCCGGGCTCTGCGAGAGACACATACACAGTGTTGCCCCATTACCAAGCAAACCTTTTGGGGAAAGCGAATGTCTGTGTGGCAGCGAATGCAGTTGCAAGGGACAGTGAAAACCAGCTACAGCATTCCGTTCTGGCAGCTTTCGTGTGGGCGCAATCTCTGGACGTTTCGAATTTGGCAGCTGGGCTCTGCGAGAGACACATACACAGTGTTGCCCCATTACCAAGAAAAGCTTTTGGGGAAAGCGAATGTCTGTGTGGCAGCGAATGCAGTTCCAAGGGACAGTGAAAACCAGCTACAGCATTCCGTGCTGGCAGCTTTCGTGTGGGAGAAATCGCTGGACGTTTCGAATTTGGCAGCCGGGCTCTGCAAGAGACACATACACAGTGTTGCCCCATTACCATGAAAACCTTTTGGGGAAAGCGAATGTCTGTGTGGCAGCGAATGCAGTTCCAAGGGACAGTGAAAACCATCTGCAGCATTCCGTGCTGGCAGCTTTCGTGTGGGAGAAATTGCTGGACGTATAGAATTTGGCAGCCAGGCTCTGCGAGAGAGAGATACAGAATATTGCCCCATTACCAAGAAAACCTTTTGGGGAAAGCGAATGTCTGTGTGGCAGCAAATGCAGTTCCAAGGGACAGTGAAAACCTGCTACAGCATTCTGTGCTGGTAGCTTTCGTGTGGGCGCAATGGCTGGACGTTTCGAATTTGGCAACCGGGTTCTGCAAGTGTGAGATACACATTGTTGCCCCTTTACGAACCAAAGCTTTTGGGGAAAGCGAATGTCTGTGTGGCAGCGAATGCAGTTCCAAGGGACAGTGAAAACCAGCTACAGCATTCCGTGCTGGCAGCTTTTGTGTGGGAGAAATCGTTGGACGTTTCGAATTTGGCAGCCGGGCTCTGCGAGAGACACATACACAATTTTGCCCCTTTACGAACCAAAGCTTTTGGGGAAAGCGAATGTCTGTGTGGCAGCGAATGCAGTTCCAAGGGACAGTGAAAACCAGGTACAGCATTCCGTACTGGCAGCTTTCGTGCGGGCGCAATCGCTGGAAGTTTCGAATTTGGCAGCCGGGCTCTGCGAGAGACACATACAAAGTGTTGCCCCATTACCAAAAAAACCTTTGGGGAAAGCGAATGCCTGTGTGGCAGCGAATGCAGTTCCAAGGGACAGTGAAAACCAGGTACAGCATTCCGTACTGGGAGCTTTCATGCGGGCGCAATTGCTAGACGTTTCGAATTTGGCAGCCGGGCTCTGCAAGTGTGAGATACACAGTGTTGCCCCTTTACGAACCAAAGCTTTTGGGGAAAGCGAATGTCTGTGTGGCAGCGAATGCAATTCCAAGGGACAGTGAAAACCAGCTACAGCATTGCGTGCTGGCAGCTTTCGTGTGGGTGCAATCGCTGGACGTTTCGAATTTGGCAGCCGGGCTCTGCGAGAGACACATACACAGTGTTGCCCCATTACCAAGCAAAGCTTTTGGGGAAAGCGAATGTCTGTGTGGCAGCGAATGCAGTTCCAAGGGACAGTGAAAACCAACTAAAGTATTGCGAGCTGGCAGCTTTCGTGTGGGCACAGTCGCTGGACGTTTCGAATTTGGCAGCCGGGCTCTGCTAGACAGAGATACACAGTGTTGCCCCTTTACGAACCAAAGCTTTTGGCGAAAGCGAATGTCTGTGTGGCAGCGAATGCAGTTCCAAGGGACAGTGAAAACCAGCTACAACATTCCGTGCTGGCAGCTTTCGTCTGGGAGAAATCGCTGGACGTTTCGAATTTGACAGCCGGGCTCTGCTAGAGAGAGATACACAGTGTTGCCCGTTTACGAACCAAAGCTTTCGGGGAAAGCGAATGTCTGTGTGGCAGCGAATGCAGTTCCAAGGGACAGTGAAAACCAGCTACAGCATTCCGTGCTGGCAGCTTTCGTGTGGGAGAAATCGCTGGAAATTTCGAATTGGGCAGCCGGGCATGCGAGAGAGAGATACACAATGTTGCCCCATTACCAAGCAAAGCTTTTGGGGAAAGCGAATGTCTGTGTGGCAGCGAATGCACTACCAAGGGACAGTGAAAACCAGCTACAGCATTCCGTGCTGGCAGCTTTCCTGTGGGCGCAGTCGCTGGACGTTTCGAATTTGGCAGCCGGGCTCTGCGAGAGAGAGATACACAGTGTTGCCCCTTTACGAACCAAAGCTTTTGGGGAAGCGAATGTCTGTGTGGCAGCGAATGCATTTCCAAGGGACAGTGAAAACCAGCTACAGCATTCCGTGCTGGCAGCTTTCGTGTGGGAGAAATCGCTGAATGTTTCGAATTTGGCAGCCGGGCTCTGCTAGACAGAGATACACAGTGTTGCCCCATTACCAAGAAAAGCTTTCGGGGAAAGCGAATGTCTGTGTGGCAGCGAATGCAGTTCCAAGGGACAGTGAATACCAGCTACAGCATTCCGTGCTGGTAGCTTTCGTGTGGGCGCAATCGCTCGACTTTTCGAATGTGGCAGCCGGGCTTTGCGAGGGAGAGAGATACAGAGAGTTGCCCGATTACTAGGGAAAGCTTTTGGGGAAAGCGAATGTCTGTGTGGCAGCGAATGCAGTTCCAAGGGACAGTGAAAACCAGCTACAGCATTCTGTGCTGGTAGCTTTCGTGTGGGCGCAGTCGCTAGACGTTTCAAATTTGGCAGCCGGGCTCTGCGAGAGAGAGATACACAGTGTTGCCCCTTTACGAACCAAAGCTTTTGGGGAAAGCGAATGTCTGTGTGGCAGCGAATGCAGTTCCAAGGGACAGTGAAAACCAGCCACAGCACTCCATGCTGGCAGCTTTCGTGTGGGCGCAGTCGCTGGAAGTTTCAAATTTGGCAGCCGGGGTCTGCGAGAGACACATACACAGTGTTGCCCCTTTATGAACCAAAGCTTTTGGGGAAAGCGAATGTCTGTGTGGCAGCGAATGCAGTTCCAAGGGACAGTGAAAACCAGCTACAGCATTCCATGCTGGAAGCTTTCGTGTGGGAGAAATCGCTGGACGTTTCGAATTTGGCAGCCGGGGTCTGCGAGAGAGAGATAAACAGTGTTGCCCCATTACCAAGCAAAGCTTCTGGGGAAAGCGAATGTCTGTGTGGCAGCGAATGCAGTTCCAAGGGACAGTGAAAACCATCTACAGCATTGCGAGCTGGCGGCTTTCGTGTGGGCACAATCGCTGGACGTTTCGAATTTGGCAGCCGGGCTCTGCGAGAGAGAGATACACAGTGTTGCCCGTTTACGAACCAAAGCTTTCGGGGAAAGCGAATGTCTGTGTGGCAGCGAATGCAGTTCCAAGGGACAGTGAAAACCAGCTACAGCATTCCGTGCTGGCAGCTTTCGTGTGGGAGAAATCGCTGGAAATTTCGAATTGGGCAGCCGGGCATGCGAGAGAGAGATACACAATGTTGCCCCATTACCAAGCAAAGCTTTTGGGGAAAGCGAATGTCTGTGTGGCAGCGAATGCACTACCAAGGGACAGTGAAAACCAGCTACAGCATTCCGTGCTGGCAGCTTTCCTGTGGGCGCAGTCGCTGGACGTTTCGAATTTGGCAGCCGGGCTCTGCGAGAGAGAGATACACAGTGTTGCCCCTTTACGAACCAAAGCTTTTGGGGAAGCGAATGTCTGTGTGGCAGCGAATGCATTTCCAAGGGACAGTGAAAACCAGCTACAGCATTCCGTGCTGGCAGCTTTCGTGTGGGAGAAATCGCTGAATGTTTCGAATTTGGCAGCCGGGCTCTGCTAGACAGAGATACACAGTGTTGCCCCATTACCAAGAAAAGCTTTCGGGGAAAGCGAATGTCTGTGTGGCAGCGAATGCAGTTCCAAGGGACAGTGAATACCAGCTACAGCATTCCGTGCTGGTAGCTTTCGTGTGGGCGCAATCGCTCGACTTTTCGAATGTGGCAGCCGGGCTTTGCGAGGGAGAGAGATACAGAGAGTTGCCCGATTACTAGGGAAAGCTTTTGGGGAAAGCGAATGTCTGTGTGGCAGCGAATGCAGTTCCAAGGGACAGTGAAAACCAGCTACAGCATTCTGTGCTGGTAGCTTTCGTGTGGGCGCAGTCGCTAGACGTTTCAAATTTGGCAGCCGGGCTCTGCGAGAGAGAGATACACAGTGTTGCCCCTTTACGAACCAAAGCTTTTGGGGAAAGCGAATGTCTGTGTGGCAGCGAATGCAGTTCCAAGGGACAGTGAAAACCAGCCACAGCACTCCATGCTGGCAGCTTTCGTGTGGGCGCAGTCGCTGGAAGTTTCAAATTTGGCAGCCGGGGTCTGCGAGAGACACATACACAGTGTTGCCCCTTTATGAACCAAAGCTTTTGGGGAAAGCGAATGTCTGTGTGGCAGCGAATGCAGTTCCAAGGGACAGTGAAAACCAGCTACAGCATTCCATGCTGGAAGCTTTCGTGTGGGAGAAATCGCTGGACGTTTCGAATTTGGCAGCCGGGGTCTGCGAGAGAGAGATAAACAGTGTTGCCCCATTACCAAGCAAAGCTTCTGGGGAAAGCGAATGTCTGTGTGGCAGCGAATGCAGTTCCAAGGGACAGTGAAAACCATCTACAGCATTGCGAGCTGGCGGCTTTCGTGTGGGCACAATCGCTGGACGTTTCGAATTTGGCAGCCGGGCTCTGCGAGAGAGAGATACACAGTGTTGCCCCATTACCAAGCAAAGCTTTTGGGGAAAGCGAATGCCTGTGTGGCAGCGAATGCAGTTCCAAGGGACAGTGAAAACCAGCTACAGCATTCCGTGGTGGCAGCTTTCGTGTGGGCGCAATTGCTGGACGTTTCCAATTTGGCAGCCGGGCTCTGCGAGAGACACATACACAGTGTTGCCCCATTACCAAGCAAAGCTTTTGTGGAAAGCGAATGCCTGTGTGGCAGCGAATGCAGTTCCAAGGGACAGTGAAAACCAGCCACAGCATTCCGTGCTGGCAGCTTTCGTGTGGGCGCAGCCGCTGGAAGTTTCGAATTTGGCAGCTGGGCTCTGCGAGAGACACATACACAGTGTTGCCCCTTTACGAACCAAAGCTTTTGGGGAAAGCGAATGTCTGTGTGGCAGCGAATGCAGTTCCAAGGGACAGTGAAAACCAGCTACAGCATTCCATGCTGGCAGCTTTCGTGTGGGCGCAATCGCTGTACGTTTCAAATTTGGCAGCCGGGCTCTGCGAGAGAGAGATACACAGTGTTGCCCCTTTACGAACTAAAGCTTTTGGGGAAAGCGAATGTCTGTATGGCAGCGAATGCAGTTCCAAGGGACAGTGAAAAGCAGCTACAGCATTCCGTGCTGGCAGCTTTCTTATGGGAGAAATTGCTGGACGTTTCGAATTTGGCAGCCGGGCTCTGCGAGAGACAAATACACAGTGTTGCCCCATTACCAAGAAAACCTTTTGGGGAAAGTGACAGTCTGTGTGGCAGCGAATGCAGTTCCAGGGACAGTGAAAACCAGCTACAGCATTCCGTGCTGGCAGCTTTCGTATGGGCGCAATCGCTGGACGTTTCGAATTTGGCAGCCGGGCTCTGCGAGAGAGAGATACACATTGTTGCCCCTTTACGAACCAAAGCTTTTGTGTAAAGCGAATGTCTGTGTGGCAGCGAATGCAGTTCCAAGGGACAGTGAAAACCAGCCACAGCATTCCGTGCTGGCTGCTTTCGTGTGGGCGCAGCCGCTGGAAGTTTCGAATTTGGCAGCTGCGCTCTGCGAGAGACACATACACAGTGTTGCCCCTTTACGAACCAAAGCTTTTGGGGAAAGCAAATGCCTGTGTGGCAGCGAATGCAGTTCCAAGGGACAGTGAAAACCAGCTACAACATTCCGTGCTGGCAGCTTTCGTGTGGGCGCAATCGCTGGACGTTTCGAATTTGGCAGCCGGGCTCTGCTAGACGGAGATACATATTGTTGCCAAATTACCAAGAAAAGCTTTTGGGGAAAGCGAATGTCTGTGTGGCAGCGAATGCAGTTCCAAGGGACAGTGAAAACCAGCTACAGCATTCCGTGCTGGCAGCTTTCGTGCGGGGGAAATCGCTGGACGTTTCGAATTTGGCAGCCGAGCTCTGCTAGACAGAGATACACATTGTTGCCCCTTTACGAACCAAAGCTTTTGGGGAAAGCGAATGTCTGTGTAGCAGCAAATGCAGTTCCAAGGGACAGTGAAAACCAGCTACAACATTCCGTGCTGGCAGCTTTCGTGTGGGAGAAATCGCGGGACGTTTCGAATTTGGCAGCCGGGCTCTGCGAGAGATACATACACAGTGTTGCCCCATTACCAAGCAAAGCTTTTGGGGAAAGCGAATGTCTGTGTGGAAGTGAATGCAGTTCCAAGGGACAGTGAAAACCAGCTACCGCATTCCATGCTGGCAACTTTCGTGTGGCCGCAATCGCTGGACGTTTCGAATTTGGCAGCCGGGCTCTGCGAGAGAGATATACACATTGTTGCCCCTTTACGAACCAAAGCTTTTGGGGAAAGCGAATGTCTGTGTGGCAGCGAATGCAGTTCCAAGGGACAGTGAAAACCAACTACAGCATTGCGAGCTGGCAGCATTCGTGTGCGCACAGTCGCTGGACGTTTCGAATTTGGCATCCGGGCTCTCCTAGACAGAGATACACAGTGTTGCCCCTTTACGAACCAAAGCTTTTGGCGAAAGCGAATGTCTGTGTGGCAGCGAATGCAGTTCCAAGGGACAGTGAAAACCAACTACAGCATTGCGAGCTGGCAGCTTTCCTGTGGGCACAGTTGCTGGACGTTTCAAATTTGGCAGCCGGGCTCTGCTAGACAGAGATACACAGTGTTGCCCCTTTACGAACCAAAGCTTTTGGGGAAAGCGAATGTCTGTATGGCAGAGAATGCAGTTCCAAGGGACAGTGAAAACCAACTACAGCATTGCGAGCTGGCAGCTTTCCTGTGGGCACAGTCGCTGGACGTTTTGAATTTGGCAGCCAGGCTCTGCTAGACAGAGATACACAATGTTGCCCCATTACCAAGAAAAGCTTTTGGGGAAAGCGAATGTCTCTGTGGCAGCGAATGCAGTTCCAAGGGACAGTGAAAACCAGCTACAGCATTCCGTGCTGGCAGCTTTCGTGCGGGCGCAATCGCTGGACGTTTCGAATTTGGCAGCCGGGCTCTGCGAGAGACAAATACACAGTGTTGCCCCTTTATAAATCAAAGCTTTTGGGGAAAGCGAATGCCTGTGTGGCAGCGAATGCAGTTCCAAGGGACAGTGAAAACCAGCTACAGCATTCCGTACTGGCAGCTTTCGTGTGGGCGCAATCGCTGGACGTTTCGAATTTGGCAATCGGGCTCCGCGAGAGAGAGATACACAGTGTTGCCCCTTTACGAACCAAAGCTTTTGGGGAAAGCAAATGCCTGTGTGGCAGCGAATGCAGTTCCAAGGGACAGTGAAAACCAGCTACAACATTCCGTGCTGGCAGCTTTCGTGTGGGCGCAATCGCTGGACGTTTCGAATTTGGCAGCCGGGCTCTGCTAGACGGAGATACATATTGTTGCCAAATTACCAAGAAAAGCTTTTGGGGAAAGCGAATGTCTGTGTGGCAGCGAATGCAGTTCCAAGGGACAGTGAAAACCAGCTACAGCATTCCGTGCTGGCAGCTTTCGTGCGGGGGAAATCGCTGGACGTTTCGAATTTGGCAGCCGAGCTCTGCTAGACAGAGATACACATTGTTGCCCCTTTACGAACCAAAGCTTTTGGGGAAAGCGAATGTCTGTGTAGCAGCAAATGCAGTTCCAAGGGACAGTGAAAACCAGCTACAACATTCCGTGCTGGCAGCTTTCGTGTGGGAGAAATCGCGGGACGTTTCGAATTTGGCAGCCGGGCTCTGCGAGAGATACATACACAGTGTTGCCCCATTACCAAGCAAAGCTTTTGGGGAAAGCGAATGTCTGTGTGGAAGTGAATGCAGTTCCAAGGGACAGTGAAAACCAGCTACCGCATTCCATGCTGGCAACTTTCGTGTGGCCGCAATCGCTGGACGTTTCGAATTTGGCAGCCGGGCTCTGCGAGAGAGATATACACATTGTTGCCCCTTTACGAACCAAAGCTTTTGGGGAAAGCGAATGTCTGTGTGGCAGCGAATGCAGTTCCAAGGGACAGTGAAAACCAACTACAGCATTGCGAGCTGGCAGCATTCGTGTGCGCACAGTCGCTGGACGTTTCGAATTTGGCATCCGGGCTCTCCTAGACAGAGATACACAGTGTTGCCCCTTTACGAACCAAAGCTTTTGGCGAAAGCGAATGTCTGTGTGGCAGCGAATGCAGTTCCAAGGGACAGTGAAAACCAACTACAGCATTGCGAGCTGGCAGCTTTCCTGTGGGCACAGTTGCTGGACGTTTCAAATTTGGCAGCCGGGCTCTGCTAGACAGAGATACACAGTGTTGCCCCTTTACGAACCAAAGCTTTTGGGGAAAGCGAATGTCTGTATGGCAGAGAATGCAGTTCCAAGGGACAGTGAAAACCAACTACAGCATTGCGAGCTGGCAGCTTTCCTGTGGGCACAGTCGCTGGACGTTTTGAATTTGGCAGCCAGGCTCTGCTAGACAGAGATACACAATGTTGCCCCATTACCAAGAAAAGCTTTTGGGGAAAGCGAATGTCTCTGTGGCAGCGAATGCAGTTCCAAGGGACAGTGAAAACCAGCTACAGCATTCCGTGCTGGCAGCTTTCGTGCGGGCGCAATCGCTGGACGTTTCGAATTTGGCAGCCGGGCTCTGCGAGAGACAAATACACAGTGTTGCCCCTTTATAAATCAAAGCTTTTGGGGAAAGCGAATGCCTGTGTGGCAGCGAATGCAGTTCCAAGGGACAGTGAAAACCAGCTACAGCATTCCGTACTGGCAGCTTTCGTGTGGGCGCAATCGCTGGACGTTTCGAATTTGGCAATCGGGCTCCGCGAGAGAGAGATACACAGTGTTGCCCCTTTACGAAGCAAAGCTTTTGGGGAAAGCGAATGTCTGTGTGGCAGCGAATGCAGTTCCAAGGGACAGTGAAAACCAGCTACAGCATTCCGTGCTGGCAGCTTTCATGTGGGAGAAATCGCTGAATGTTTCGAATTTGGCAGCCGGGCTCTGCTAGACAGAGATACACAGTGTTGCCCCATTACCAAGAAAAGCTTTTGGGGAAAGCGAATGTCTGTGTGGCAGCGAATGCAGTTCCAAGGGACAGTGAAAACCAGCTACAACATTCCGTGCTGGCAGCTTTCGTCTGGGAGAAATCGCTGGACGTTTCGAATTTGACAGCCGGGCTCTGCTAGAGAGAGATACACAGTGTTGCCCCTTTACGAAGCAAAGCTTTTGGGGAAAGCGAATGTCTGTGTGGCAGCGAATGCACTACCAAGGGACAGTGAAAACCAGCTACAGCATTCCGTGCTGGCAGCTTTCGTGTGGGAGAAATCGCTGAATGTTTCGAATTTGGCAGCCGGGCTCTGCTAGACAGAGATACACAGTGTTGCCCCATTACTAGGGAAAGCTTTTGGGGAAAGCGAATGTCTGTGTGGCAGCGAATGCAGTTCCAAGGGACAGTGAAAACCAGCTACAGCATTCCGTGCTGGCAGCTTTCGTGTGGGCGCAATCACTGGACGTTTCGAATTTGGCAGTCGGGCTCTGCGAGAGACACATAAACAGTGTTGCCCCATTACCATGAAAAACTTTTGGGGAAAGCGAATGCCTGTGTGGCAGCGAATGCAGTTCCAAGGGACAGTGAAAACCAGCTACAGCATTCTGTGCTGGCAGCTTTCGTCTGGGAGAAATCGCTGAATGTTTCGAATTTGGCAGCCGGGCTCTGCTAGACAGAGATACACAGTGTTGCCCCTTTACGAACCAAAGCTTTTGGGGAAAGCGAATGTCTGTGTGGCAGCGAATGCAGTTCCAAGGGACAGTGAAAAGCAGTTACAGCATTAGGTGCTGGCAGCTTTCATGTGGGCGCAATCGTTGGACGTTTCGAATTTGGCAGCCGGGCTCTGCTAGACAGAGATACACAGTGTTGCCCCATTACCAAGAAAAGCTTTCGGGGAAAGCGAATGTCTGTGTGGCAGCGAATGCAGTTCCAAGGGACAGTGAAAACCAGCTACAGCATTCCGTGCTGGCAGCTTTCGTGTGGGCGCAATCGCTGGACGTTTCGAATTTGGCAGCCGGGCTCTGCAAGAGTGAGATACACAGTGTTGCCCCTTTACGAACCAAAGCTTTTGGGGAAAGCGAATGTCTGTGTGGCAGCGAATGCAGTTCCAAGGGGCAGTGAATACCAGCTACAGCATTCCGTGCTGGTAGCTTTCGTGTGGGCGCAATCGCTCGACTTTTCGAATTTGGCAGCCGGGCTTTGCGAGGGAGAGAGATACAGAGAGTTGCCCGATTACTAGGGAAAGCTTTTGGGGAAAGCGAATGTCTGTGTGGCAGCGAATGCAGTTCCAAGGGACAGTGAAAACCAGCTACAGCATTCTGTGCTGGTAGCTTTCGTGTGGGCGCAGTCGCTGGACGTTTCGAATTTGGCAGCCGGGCTCTGCAAGAGTGAGATACACAGTGTTGCCCCTTTACGAACCAAAGCTTTTGGGGAAAGCGAATGCCTGTGTGGCAGCGAATGCAGTTCCCAGGGACAGTGAAAACCAGCTACAGCATTCCGTGGTGGTAGCTTTCGTATGGGAGAAATTGCTGGATGTTTCGAATTTGGCTGCCGGGCTCTGCAAGAGACACATACACAGTTTTGCCCCATTACCAAGAAAAGCATTTGGGGCAAGCGAATGCCTGTGTGGCAGGGAATGCAGTTCCAAGGGACAGTGAAAACCAGCTACAGCATTCCGTGCTGGCAGCTTTCGTGTGGGAGAAATCGCTGGACGTTTCGAATTTGGCAGCCGGGCTCTGCGAGAGAGAGATACACAGTGTTGCCCCTTTAGGAACCAAAGCTTTTGGGGAAAGCGAAAGCCTCTGTGGCAGCGAATGCAGTTCCAAGGGACAGTGAAAACCAGCTACAGCATTCCGTGCTGGCAGCTTTTGTGTGGGCGCAATCGCTGGACGTTTCAAATTTGGCAGTCGGGTTCTGCGAGAGAGAGATACACAGTGTTGCCCCTTTACAAACCAAAGCTTTTGGGGAAAGCGAATGTCTGTGTGGCAGTGAATGCAGTTCCAAGGGACAGTGAAAACCAGCTACAGCATTCCGTGGTGGTAGCTTTTTGTGGGAGAAATTGCTGGACGTTTCGAATTTGGCAGCCAGGCTCTGCGCGAGAGAGATACAGAGTCTTGCCCTTTTACGAACCAAAGCTTTTGGGGAAAGCGAATGTCTGTGTGGCAGCGAATGCAGTTCCAAGGGACAGTGAAAACCAGCTACAGCATTCCGTGGTGGCAGCTTTCGTGTGGGCGCAATTGCTGGACGTTTCCAATTTGGCAGCCGGGCTCTGCGAGAGACACATACACAGTGTTGCCCCATTACCAAGCAAAGCTTTTGTGGAAAGCGAATGCCTGTGTGGCAGCGAATGCAGTTCCAAGGGACAGTGAAAACCAGCCACAGCATTCCGTGCTGGCAGCTTTCGTGTGGGCGCAGCCGCTGGAAGTTTCGAATTTGGCAGCTGGGCTCTGCGAGAGACACATACACAGTGTTGCCCCTTTACGAACCAAAGCTTTTGGGGAAAGCGAATGTCTGTGTGGCAGCGAATGCAGTTCCAAGGGACAGTGAAAACCAGCTACAGCATTCCATGCTGGCAGCTTTCGTGTGGGCGCAATCGCTGTACGTTTCAAATTTGGCAGCCGGGCTCTGCGAGAGAGAGATACACAGTGTTGCCCCTTTACGAACTAAAGCTTTTGGGGAAAGCGAATGTCTGTATGGCAGCGAATGCAGTTCCAAGGGACAGTGAAAAGCAGCTACAGCATTCCGTGCTGGCAGCTTTCTTATGGGAGAAATTGCTGGACGTTTCGAATTTGGCAGCCGGGCTCTGCGAGAGACACATAGACAGTGTTGCCCCATTACCAAGAAAACCTTTTGGGGAAAGTGACAGTCTGTGTGGCAGCGAATGCAGTTCCAGGGACAGTGAAAACCAGCTACAGCATTCCGTGCTGGCAGCTTTCGTATGGGCGCAATCGCTGGACGTTTCGAATTTGGCAGCCGGGCTCTGCGAGAGAGAGATACACATTGTTGCCCCTTTACGAACCAAAGCTTTTGTGTAAAGCGAATGTCTGTGTGGCAGCGAATGCAGTTCCAAGGGACAGTGAAAACCAGCCACAGCATTCCGTGCTGGCTGCTTTCGTGTGGGCGCAGCCGCTGGAAGTTTCGAATTTGGCAGCTGCGCTCTGCGAGAGACACATACACAGTGTTGCCCCTTTACGAACCAAAGCTTTTGGGGAAAGCAAATGCCTGTGTGGCAGCGAATGCAGTTCCAAGGGACAGTGAAAACCAGCTACAACATTCCGTGCTGGCAGCTTTCGTGTGGGCGCAATCGCTGGACGTTTCGAATTTGGCAGCCGGGCTCTGCTAGACGGAGATACATATTGTTGCCAAATTACCAAGAAAAGCTTTTGGGGAAAGCGAATGTCTGTGTGGCAGCGAATGCAGTTCCAAGGGACAGTGAAAACCAGCTACAGCATTCCGTGCTGGCAGCTTTCGTGCGGGGGAAATCGCTGGACGTTTCGAATTTGGCAGCCGAGCTCTGCTAGACAGAGATACACATTGTTGCCCCTTTACGAACCAAAGCTTTTGGGGAAAGCGAATGTCTGTGTAGCAGCAAATGCAGTTCCAAGGGACAGTGAAAACCAGCTACAACATTCCGTGCTGGCAGCTTTCGTGTGGGAGAAATCGCGGGACGTTTCGAATTTGGCAGCCGGGCTCTGCGAGAGATACATACACAGTGTTGCCCCATTACCAAGCAAAGCTTTTGGGGAAAGCGAATGTCTGTGTGGAAGTGAATGCAGTTCCAAGGGACAGTGAAAACCAGCTACCGCATTCCATGCTGGCAACTTTCGTGTGGCCGCAATCGCTGGACGTTTCGAATTTGGCAGCCGGGCTCTGCGAGAGAGATATACACATTGTTGCCCCTTTACGAACCAAAGCTTTTGGGGAAAGCGAATGTCTGTGTGGCAGCGAATGCAGTTCCAAGGGACAGTGAAAACCAACTACAGCATTGCGAGCTGGCAGCATTCGTGTGCGCACAGTCGCTGGACGTTTCGAATTTGGCATCCGGGCTCTCCTAGACAGAGATACACAGTGTTGCCCCTTTACGAACCAAAGCTTTTGGCGAAAGCGAATGTCTGTGTGGCAGCGAATGCAGTTCCAAGGGACAGTGAAAACCAACTACAGCATTGCGAGCTGGCAGCTTTCCTGTGGGCACAGTTGCTGGACGTTTCAAATTTGGCAGCCGGGCTCTGCTAGACAGAGATACACAGTGTTGCCCCTTTACGAACCAAAGCTTTTGGGGAAAGCGAATGTCTGTATGGCAGAGAATGCAGTTCCAAGGGACAGTGAAAACCAACTACAGCATTGCGAGCTGGCAGCTTTCCTGTGGGCACAGTCGCTGGACGTTTTGAATTTGGCAGCCAGGCTCTGCTAGACAGAGATACACAATGTTGCCCCATTACCAAGAAAAGCTTTTGGGGAAAGCGAATGTCTCTGTGGCAGCGAATGCAGTTCCAAGGGACAGTGAAAACCAGCTACAGCATTCCGTGCTGGCAGCTTTCGTGCGGGCGCAATCGCTGGACGTTTCGAATTTGGCAGCCGGGCTCTGCGAGAGACAAATACACAGTGTTGCCCCTTTATAAATCAAAGCTTTTGGGGAAAGCGAATGCCTGTGTGGCAGCGAATGCAGTTCCAAGGGACAGTGAAAACCAGCTACAGCATTCCGTACTGGCAGCTTTCGTGTGGGCGCAATCGCTGGACGTTTCGAATTTGGCAATCGGGCTCCGCGAGAGAGAGATACACAGTGTTGCCCCTTTACGAACCAAAGCTTTTGGGGAAAGCAAATGCCTGTGTGGCAGCGAATGCAGTTCCAAGGGACAGTGAAAACCAGCTACAACATTCCGTGCTGGCAGCTTTCGTGTGGGCGCAATCGCTGGACGTTTCGAATTTGGCAGCCGGGCTCTGCTAGACGGAGATACATATTGTTGCCAAATTACCAAGAAAATCTTTTGGGGAAAGCGAATGTCTGTGTGGCAGCGAATGCAGTTCCAAGGGACAGTGAAAACCAGCTACAGCATTCCGTGCTGGCAGCTTTCGTGCGGGGGAAATCGCTGGACGTTTCGAATTTGGCAGCCGAGCTCTGCTAGACAGAGATACACATTGTTGCCCCTTTACGAACCAAAGCTTTTGGGGAAAGCGAATGTCTGTGTAGCAGCAAATGCAGTTCCAAGGGACAGTGAAAACCAGCTACAACATTCCGTGCTGGCAGCTTTCGTGTGGGAGAAATCGCGGGACGTTTCGAATTTGGCAGCCGGGCTCTGCGAGAGATACATACACAGTGTTGCCCCATTACCAAGCAAAGCTTTTGGGGAAAGCGAATGTCTGTGTGGAAGTGAATGCAGTTCCAAGGGACAGTGAAAACCAGCTACCGCATTCCATGCTGGCAACTTTCGTGTGGCCGCAATCGCTGGACGTTTCGAATTTGGCAGCCGGGCTCTGCGAGAGAGATATACACATTGTTGCCCCTTTACGAACCAAAGCTTTTGGGGAAAGCGAATGTCTGTGTGGCAGCGAATGCAGTTCCAAGGGACAGTGAAAACCAACTACAGCATTGCGAGCTGGCAGCATTCGTGTGCGCACAGTCGCTGGACGTTTCGAATTTGGCATCCGGGCTCTCCTAGACAGAGATACACAGTGTTGCCCCTTTACGAACCAAAGCTTTTGGCGAAAGCGAATGTCTGTGTGGCAGCGAATGCAGTTCCAAGGGACAGTGAAAACCAACTACAGCATTGCGAGCTGGCAGCTTTCCTGTGGGCACAGTTGCTGGACGTTTCAAATTTGGCAGCCGGGCTCTGCTAGACAGAGATACACAGTGTTGCCCCTTTACGAACCAAAGCTTTTGGGGAAAGCGAATGTCTGTATGGCAGAGAATGCAGTTCCAAGGGACAGTGAAAACCAACTACAGCATTGCGAGCTGGCAGCTTTCCTGTGGGCACAGTCGCTGGACGTTTTGAATTTGGCAGCCAGGCTCTGCTAGACAGAGATACACAATGTTGCCCCATTACCAAGAAAAGCTTTTGGGGAAAGCGAATGTCTCTGTGGCAGCGAATGCAGTTCCAAGGGACAGTGAAAACCAGCTACAGCATTCCGTGCTGGCAGCTTTCGTGCGGGCGCAATCGCTGGACGTTTCGAATTTGGCAGCCGGGCTCTGCGAGAGACAAATACACAGTGTTGCCCCTTTATAAATCAAAGCTTTTGGGGAAAGCGAATGCCTGTGTGGCAGCGAATGCAGTTCCAAGGGACAGTGAAAACCAGCTACAGCATTCCGTACTGGCAGCTTTCGTGTGGGCGCAATCGCTGGACGTTTCGAATTTGGCAATCGGGCTCCGCGAGAGAGAGATACACAGTGTTGCCCCTTTACGAAGCAAAGCTTTTGGGGAAAGCGAATGTCTGTGTGGCAGCGAATGCAGTTCCAAGGGACAGTGAAAACCAGCTACAGCATTCCGTGCTGGCAGCTTTCGTGTGGGAGAAATCGCTGAATGTTTCGAATTTGGCAGCCGGGCTCTGCTAGACAGAGATACACAGTGTTGTCCCATTACCAAGAAAAGCTTTTGGGGAAAGCGAATGTCTGTGTGGCAGCGAATGCAGTTCCAAGGGACAGTGAAAACCAGCTACAACATTCCGTGCTGGCAGCTTTCGTCTGGGAGAAATCGCTGGACGTTTCGAATTTGACAGCCGGGCTCTGCTAGAGAGAGATACACAGTGTTGCCCCTTTACGAACCAAAGCTTTCGGGGAAAGCGAATGTCTGTGTGGCAGCGAATGCAGTTCCAAGGGACAGTGAAAACCAGCTACAGCATTCCGTGCTGGCAGCTTTCGTGTGGGAGAAATCGCTGGAAATTTCGAATTGGGCAGCCGGGCATGCGAGAGAGAGATACACAATGTTGCCCCTTTACGAAGCAAAGCTTTTGGGGAAAGCGAATGTCTGTGTGGCAGCGAATGCACTACCAAGGGACAGTGAAAACCAGCTACAGCATTCCGTGCTGGCAGCTTTCGTGTGGGAGAAATCGCTGAATGTTTCGAATTTGGCAGCCGGGCTCTGCTAGACAGAGATACACAGTGTTGCCCCATTACTAGGGAAAGCTTTTGGGGAAAGCGAATGTCTGTGTGGCAGCGAATGCAGTTCCAAGGGACAGTGAAAACCAGCTACAGCATTCCGTGCTGGCAGCTTTCGTGTGGGCGCAATCACTGGACGTTTCGAATTTGGCAGTCGGGCTCTGCGAGAGACACATAAACAGTGTTGCCCCATTACCATGAAAAACTTTTGGGGAAAGCGAATGTCTGTGTGGCAGCGAATGCAGTTCCAAGGGACAGTGAAAAGCAGTTACAGCATTAGGTGCTGGCAGCTTTCATGTGGGCGCAATCGTTGGACGTTTCGAATTTGGCAGCCGGGCTCTGCTAGACAGAGATACACAGTGTTGCCCCATTACCAAGAAAAGCTTTCGGGGAAAGCGAATGTCTGTGTGGCAGCGAATGCAGTTCCAAGGGACAGTGAAAACCAGCTACAGCATTCCGTGCTGGCAGCTTTCGTGTGGGCGCAATCGCTGGACGTTTCGAATTTGGCAGCCGGGCTCTGCAAGAGTGAGATACACAGTGTTGCCCCTTTACGAACCAAAGCTTTTGGGGAAAGCGAATGTCTGTGTGGCAGCGAATGCAGTTCCAAGGGGCAGTGAATACCAGCTACAGCATTCCGTGCTGGTAGCTTTCGTGTGGGCGCAATCGCTCGACTTTTCGAATTTGGCAGCCGGGCTTTGCGAGGGAGAGAGATACAGAGAGTTGCCCGATTACTAGGGAAAGCTTTTGGGGAAAGCGAATGTCTGTGTGGCAGCGAATGCAGTTCCAAGGGACAGTGAAAACCAGCTACAGCATTCTGTGCTGGTAGCTTTCGTGTGGGCGCAGTCGCTAGACGTTTCAAATTTGGCAGCCGGGCTCTGCGAGAGAGAGATACACAGTGTTGCCCCTTTACGAAACAAAGCTTTTGGGGAAAGCGAATGTCTGTGTGGCAGAGAATGCAGTTCCAAGGGACAGTGAAAACCAGCCACAGCATTCCATGCTGGCAGCTTTCGTGTGGGCGCAGTCGCTGGACGTTTCGAATTTGGCAGCCGGGCTCTGCAAGAGTGAGATACACAGTGTTGCCCCTTTACGAACCAAAGCTTTTGGGGAAAGCGAATGCCTGTGTGGCAGCGAATGCAGTTCCCAGGGACAGTGAAAACCAGCTACAGCATTCCGTGGTGGTAGCTTTCGTATGGGAGAAATTGCTGGATGTTTCGAATTTGGCTGCCGGGCTCTGCAAGAGACACATACACAGTTTTGCCCCATTACCAAGAAAAGCATTTGGGGCAAGCGAATGCCTGTGTGGCAGGGAATGCAGTTCCAAGGGACAGTGAAAACCAGCTACAGCATTCCGTGCTGGCAGCTTTTGTGTGGGCGCAATCGCTGGACGTTTCGAATTTGGCAGTCGGGTTCTGCGAGAGAGAGATACACAGTGTTGCCCCTTTACAAACCAAAGCTTTTGGGGAAAGCGAATGTCTGTGTGGCAGTGAATGCAGTTCCAAGGGACAGTGAAAACCAGCTACAGCATTCCGTGGTGGTAGCTTTTTGTGGGAGAAATTGCTGGACGTTTCGAATTTGGCAGCCAGGCTCTGCGCGAGAGAGATACAGAGTCTTGCCCTTTTACGAACCAAAGCTTTTGGGGAAAGCGAATGTCTGTGTGGCAGCGAATGCAGTTCCAAGGGACAGTGAAAACCAGCTAGAGCATTCCGTGCTGGCAGCTTTCGTGTGGGAGAAATCGCTGGACGTTTCGAATTTGGCAGCCGGGCTCTGCGAGAGACACATACACAGTGTTGCCCCATTACCAAGAAAACCTTTGGGGAAAGGGAATGTCTGTGTGGCAGCGAATGCAGTTCCAAGGGACAGTGAAAACCAGCTACAGCATTCCGTGCTGGCAGCTTTCGTGTGGGAGAAATCGCTGGACGTTTCGAATTTGGCAGCCGGGCTCTGCGAGAGAGAGATACACAGTGTTGCCCGATTACTAGGGAAAGGTTTTGGGGAAAGCGAATGTCTGTGTGGCAGCGAATGCAGTTCCAAGGGACAGTGAAAACCAGCTACAGAATTGCGTGCTGACAGCTTTCGTGTGGGCGCAATCGCTGGACGTTTCGAATTTGGCAACCGGGCTCTGCGAGAGACACATACATAGTGTTACCCCTTTACGAACCAAAGCTTTTGGGGAAAGCGAATGTCTGTGTGGCAGCGAATGCAGTTCCAAGGGACAGTGAAAACCAGCTACAGCATTCCGTGCTGGCAGCTTTTGTGTGGCGCAATGGCTGGACGTTTAGAAGTTGGCAGCCGGGCTGTGCGAGAGACACATACACAGTGTTGCCCCTTTACGAACCAAAGCTTTTGGGGAAAGCGAATGTCTGTGTGGCAGCGAATGCAGTTCCAAGGGACAGTGAAAACCAGCTACAGCATTCCGTGCTGGCAGCTTTCGTGTGGGAGAAATCGCTGGACGTTTCGAATTTGGCAGCCGGGCTCTGCGAGAGATACATACACAGTTTTGCTCCATTACCAAGCAAAGCTTTTGGGGAAAGCGAATGCCTGTGTGGCAGCGAATGCAGTTCCAAGGGACAGTGAAAACCAGCTACAGCATTGCATGCTGGCAGCTTTCGTGTGGGCGCAATCGCTGGATGTTTCGAATTTGGCAGCCGGGCTCTGCGAGAGAGAGATACACAGTGTTGCCCCTTTACGAACCAAAGCTTTTGGGGAAAGCGAATGTCTGTGTGGCAGTGAATGCAGTTCCAAGGGACAGTGAAAACCAGCTACAGCATTCTGTACTGGCAGCTTTCGTGTGGGCGCAATCGCTGGACGTTTCGAATTTGGCAGTCGGGTTCTGCGAGAGAGAGATACACAGTGTTGGGCCTTTACGAACCAAAGATTTTGGGGAAAGGGAATGTCTGTGTGGCAGTGAATGCAGTTCCAAGGGACAGTGAAAACCAGCTACAACATTGCGTTCTGTCAGCTTTCATGTGGGAGAAATGCTGGACGTTTCGAATTGGGCAGCCGGGCTCTGCGAGAGACACATACACAGTTTTGCCCCTTTACGAACCAAAGCTTTCGGGGAAAGCGAATGCCTGTGTGGCAGCGAATGCAGTTCCAAGGGACAGTGAAAACCAGCTTCAGCATTCCGTGCTGGCAGCTTTCGTGTGGGCGCAAACGCTGGACCTTTCGAATTTGGCAGCCGGGCTCTGCGCGAGAGAGATACATATTGTTGCCCCTTAACGAACCAAAGCTTTTGGGGAAATCGAAAGCCTCTGTGGCAGCGAATGCAGTTCCAAGGGACAGTGAAAACCAGCTACAGCATTCCGTGCTGGCAGCTTTTGTGTGGGCGCAATCGCTGGACGTTTCGAATTTGGCAGTCGGGTTCTGCGAGAGAGAGATACACAGTGTTGCCCGATTACTAGGGAAAGCTTTTGGGGAAAGCGAATGTCTGTGTGCCAGCGAATGCAGTTCCAAGGGACAGTGAAAACCAGCTACAGCATTCCGTGCTGGCAGCTTTCGTGTGAGAGAAATCGCTGGACGTTTCGAATTTGGCAGCCGGGCTCTGCGAGAGACACATACACAGTGTTGCCCCATTACCAAGCAAAGCTTTTGGGGAAAGCGAATGCCTGTGTGGCAGCGAATGCAGTTCCAAGAGACAGTGAAAACCAGCTACAGCATTCCGTGCTGGCAGCTTTCGTGTGGGAAAAATCGCTGGACGTTTCAAATTTGGCAGCCGGGCTCTGCGAGAGACACATACACAGTGTTGCCCCATTACCAAGAAAACCTTTGGGGAAAGAGAATGTTTGTGTGGCAGCGAATGCAGTTCCAAGGGACAGTGAAAACCAGCTACAGCATTCTTCCTCGCAGCTTTTGTGTGGGAGAAATCGCTGGACGTTTCGAATTTGGCAGCCGGGCTCTGCGAGAGAGAGATACACAGTGTTGCCCCATTACCAAGAAAAGCTTTTGGGGAAAGCGAATGTCTGTGTGGCAGCGAATGCACTTCCAAGGGGCAGTGAAACCAGCTAGAGCTTTCCGTGCTGGCAGCATTCGTGTGGGCGCAATCGGTGGACGTTTGGAATTTGGCAGCAGGGCTCTGCGAGAGAGAGATACAGATAGTTGCCCCATGACCAAGCAAAGGTTTTGCAGAGAGCAAAAATATGACTGGCAGCGAATGAAGTTCCAAGGGACAGTGAAAACCAGCTACAGCTTTCCGTGCTGGTATCTTTTGTGTGGCAGAAATCGCTGGACGTTTCGAATTTGGCAGCCGGGCTCTGTGAGAGAGAGATACAGAGTTTTGCCCCATTACCAAGCAAAGGTTTTCCGGAGAGCGAAACACTGAGTGGCAGCGAATGCAGTTCCAAGGGACAGTGAAAACCAGCTACAGCATTTCGTGCTGGCAACTTTCGAGTGGGCGCAATCGCTGGACGTTTCGAATTGGGCAGCCGGGCTCTGCGAGAGAGAGATACATAGTGTTGCCCCTTTACGAACCAAAGCTTTTGGGGAAAGCGAATGTCTGTGTGGCAGCCAATGCAGTTCCAAGGGACAGTGAAAACCAAATACAGCATTGCGAGCTGGCAGCTTTCGTGTGGGCGCACTCGCTGGACGTTTGGAATTTGGCAGCCGGGCTCTATGAGAGAGAGAGATACAGAGTGTTGCCCCATTACGAACCAAAGCTTTTGGGGAAAGCGAATGTCTGTGTGGCAGCGAATGCAGTTCCAAGGGACAGTGAAAACCAGATACAGCATTCCGTGGTGGTAGCTTTCGTGTGGGAGAAATCGCTGGACGTTTCGAATTTGGCAGCCGGGCTCTGCGAGAGACACATACACAGTGTTGCCCCTTACCAAGAAAAGCTTTTGGGGAAAGCGAATGTCTGTGTGGCAGCGAATGCAGTTCCAAGGGACAGTGAAAACCAGCTACAGCATTCCGTGCTGGCATCTTTCGTGTGGGAGAAATCGCTGGACGTTTCGAATTTCGCAGCCGGGCTCTGCAACAGTGAGATATACAGTGTTGCGCCTTTACGAAACAAAGCTTTTGGGGAAAGCGAATGTCTGTGTGGCAGCGAATGCAGTTCCAAGGGACAGTGAAAACCAGCTACAGCATTCCGTGGTGGTAGCTTTCGTGTGGGAGAAATCGCTGGACGTTTCGAATTTGGCAGCGGGGCTCTGCGAGACACACATACACAGTGTTGCCCCATTACCAAGAAAACCTTTGGGGAAAGCGAATGTCTCTGTGGCAGCGAATGCAGTTCCAAGGGACAGTGAAAACCAGCTACAGCATTCCGTGCTGGCAGCTTTCGTGTGGGAGAAATCGCTGGACGTTTCGAATTTGACAGCCGGGCTCTGCGAGAGAGAGATACACAGTGTTGCCCCTTTACGAACCAAAGCTTTCGCAGAAAGCGAATATCTGTGTGGCAGCGAATGCAGTTCCAAGGGACAGTGAAAACCAGGTACAGCATTCCGTGCTGGCAGCTTTCGTGTGGGCGCAATCGCTGGACGTTTCGAATTTGGCAGCCGGGCTCTGCGACAGACACATACACAGTGTTGCCACTTACCAAGAAAAGCTTTTGGGGAAAGCGAATGTCTGTGTGGCAGCGAATGCAGTTCCAAGGGACAGTGAAAACCAGCTACAGCATTCCGTGCTGGCAGCTTTCTTGAGGGAGAAATCGCTGGACGTTTCGAATTTGGCAGCCGGGCTCTGCTAGACAGAGATACACAGTGTTGCCCCTTTACGAACCAAAGCTTTTGCAGAAAGCGAATGCCTGTGTGGCAGGGAATGCAGTTCCAAGGGACAGTGAAAACCAGCTACAGCATTCCGTGCTGGCAGCTTTCGTGTGGGAGAAATCGCTGGACGTTACGAATTTGGCAACCGGGCTCTACGACAGACACATACACAGTATTGCCACTTTACGAACCAAAGCTTTCGGGGAAAGCGAATGTCTGTGTGGCAGCGAATGCAGTTCCAAGGGACAGTGAAAACCAGCTACAGCATTCCGTGCTGGCAGCTTTCGTGTGGGAGAAATCGCTGGACGTGTCGAATTTGCAGCCGGGCTCTGCTAGACAGAGATACACAGATTTGCCCCTTTACGAACCAAAGCTTTTGCAGAAAGCGAATGTCTGTGTGGCAGCGAATGCAGTTCCAAGGGACAGTGAAAACCAGCTACAGCATTCCGTGCTGGAAGCTTTCGTGTGGGAGAAAGCGCTGGACGTTTCGAATTTGGCAGCCGGGCTCTGCGAGAGAGAGATACACATTATTGCCACTTACCAAGAAAAGCTTTTGGGGAAAGCGAATGTCTGTGTGGCAGTGAATGCAGTTCCAAGGGACAGCGAAAACCAGCTACAGCATTCCGTGCTGGCATCTTTCGTGTGGGAGAAATCGCTGGACGTTTCGAATTTCACAGCCGGGCTCTGCTAGACAGAGATACACAGTGTTGCCCCTGTACGAACCAAAGCTTTTGGGGAAAGCGAATGTCTGTGTGGCAGTGAATGCAGTTCCAAGGGACAGTGAAAACCAGCTACAGCATTCCGTGCTGGTAGCTTTCGTGTGGGCGCAATCGCTGGACGTTTCAAATTTGGCAGCCGGGCTCTGCGAGAGACACATACACAGTGTTGCCCCTTTACGAACTAAAGCTTTCGGGGAAAGCGAATGTCTGTGTGTCAGCGAATGCAGTTCCAAGGGACAGTGAAAACCAGCTACAGCATTCCGTGCTGGCAGCTTTCGTGTGGCGCAATCGCTAGACGTTTAGAAATTGGCAGCCGGGCTCTGCGAGAGACACATACACAGTGTTGCCCCTTTACGAACCAAAGCTTTTGGGGCAAGCGAATGTCTGTGTGGCAGCGAATGCAGTTCCAAGGGACAGTGAAAAGCAGCTACAGCATTCCGTGCTGGCAGCTTTCGTGTGGGAGAAATTGCTGGACGTTTCGAATTTGGCAGCCGGGCTCTGCGAGAGACACATACACAGTGTTGCCCCATTACCAAGAAAACCTTTGGGGAAAGCGAATGTCTGTGTGGCAGCGAATGGAGTTCCAAGGGACAGTGAAAACCAACTACAGCATTCCGTGCTGGCAGCTTTCGTGTGGGAGAAATCGCTGGACGTTTCGAATTTGGCAGCCGGGCTCTGCTAGACAGAGATACACAGTGTTGCCCCTTTACGAAGCAAAGCTTTTGCAGAAAGCGAATGTCTGTGTGGCAGCGAATGCAGTTCCAAGGGACAGTGAAAACCAGGTACAGCATTCCATGCTGGCAGCTTTCGTGTGGGAGAAATCGCTGGACGTTTCGAATTTGGCAGCGGGGCTCTGTGACAGACACATACACAGTATTGCCACTTACCAAGAAAAGCTTTTGGGGAAAGCGAATGTCTGTGTGGCAGCGAATGCAGTTCCAAGGGACAGTGAAAACCAGCTACAGCATTCCGTGCTGGCAGCTTTCGTGTGGGAGAAATCGCTGGACGTTTCGAATTTGGCAGCTGGTCTCTGCGAGAGACGCATACACATTGTTGCCCCTTTACGAACCAAAGCTTTCGGGGAAAGCGAATGCCTGTGTGGCAGCGAATGCAGTTCCAAGGGACAGTGAAAACCAGGTAGAGCATTCCGTGCTGGCAGCTTTCGTGTGGGAGAAATCGCTGGACGTTTCGAATTTGGCAGCCGGGCTCTGCGACAGACACATACACAGTGTTGCCACTTACCAAGAAAAGCTTTTGGGGAAAGCGAATGTCTGTGTGGCAGCGAATGCAGTTCCAAGGGACAGTGAAAACCAGCTACAGCATTCCGTGCTGGCAGCTTTCTTGTGGGAGAAATCGCTGGACGTTTCGAATTTGCAGCCGGGCTCTGCTAGACAGAGATACACAGTATTGCCACTTACCAAGAAAAGCTTTTGGGGAAAGCGAATGCCTGTGTGGCAGCGAATGCAGTTCCAAGGGACAGTGAAAACCAGCTACAGCATTCCGTGCTGGCAGCTTTCGTGTGGGAGAAATCGCTGGACGTTTCGAATTTGGCAGCCGGGCTCTGCGACAGACACATACACAGTGTTGCCACTTACCAAGAAAAGCTTTTGGGGAAAGCGAATGTCTGTGTGGCAGTGAATGCAGTTCCAAGGGACAGTGAAAACCAGCTACAGCATTCCGTGCTGGCAGCTTTCGTGTGGGAGAAATCGCTGGACGTTTCGAATTTGGCAGCCGGGCTCTGCAAGAGACACATACACAGTGTTGCCCCTTTACGAACCAAAGCTTTTGGGGAAAGCGAATGCCTGTGTGGCAGCGAATGCAGTTCCAAGGGACAGTGAAAACCAGCTACAGCATTCTGTGCTGGTAGCTTTCTTGTGTGCGCAATCGCTGGACGTTTCAAATTTGGCAGCCGGGCTCTGCGAGAGACACATACACAGTGTTGCCCCTTTACGAACCAAAGCTTTCGGGGAAAGCGAATGCCTGTGTGGCAGCGAATGCAGTTCCAAGGGACAGTGAAAACCAGCTAGAGCATTCCGTGCTGGCAGCTTTCGTGTGGGAGAAATCGCTGGACGTTTCGAATTTGGCAGCGGGGCTCTGCGACAGACACATACACAGTATTGCTACTTACCAAGAAAAGCTTTTGGGGAAAGCGAATGTCCGTGTGGCAGTGAATGCAGTTCCAAGGGACAGTGAAAACCAGCTACAGCATTCCGTGCTGGTAGCTTTCGTGTGGGCGCAATCGCTGGACGTTTCAAATTTGGCAGCCGGGCTCTGCGAGAGACACATACACAGTGTTGCCCCTTTACGAACCAAAGCTTTTGGGGAAAGCGAATGTCTGTGTGGCAGCGAATGCAGTTCCAAGGGACAGTGAAAACCAGCTACAGCATTCCGTGCTGGCAGCTTTCGTGTGGCGCAATCGCTAGACGTTGAGAAATTGGCAGCCGGGCTCTGCGAGAGACACATACACAGTGTTGCCCCTTTACGAACCAAAGCTTTTGGGGCAAGCGAATGTCTGTGTGGCAGCGAATGCAGTTCCAAGGGACAGTGAAAAGCAGCTACAGCATTCCGTGCTGGCAGCTTTCGTGTGGGAGATATTGCTGGACGTTTCGAATTTGGCAGCCGGGCTCTGCGAGAGACACATACACAGTGTTGCGCCATTACCAAGAAAACCTTTGGGGAAAGCGAATGTCTGTGCGGCAGCGAATGCAGTTCCAAGGGACAGTGAAAACCAGCTACAGCATTCCGTGCTGGCAGCTTTCTTGTGGGAGAAATCGCTGGACCTTTCGAATTTGGCAGCCGGGCTCTGCAAGAGACACATACACAGTGTTGCCCCTTTACGAACCAAAGCTTTTGCAGAAAGCGAATGTCTGTGTGGCAGCGAATGCAGTTCCAAGGGACAGTGAAAACCAGCTACAGCATTCCGTGCTGGCAGCTTTCGTGTGGGAGAAATCGCTGGACGTTTCGAATTTGGCAGCCGGGCTCTGCGAGAGACACATACACAGTGTTGCCCCATTACCATGAAAACCTTTTGGGGAAAGCGAATGTCTGTGTGGCAGCGAATGCAGTTCCAAGGGACAGTGAAAACCAGCTACAGCATTCCGTGCTGGCAGCTTTTTTGTGGTCGCAATCGCTGGACGTTTCGAATTTGGCAACCGGGCTCTGCGAGAGAGAGATACACAGTGTTGCCCCTTTACGAACCAAAGCTTTTGGGGAAAGCGTATGTCTGTGTGGCAGCGAATGCAGTTCCAAGGGACAGTGAAAACCAGCTACAGCATTCCGTGCTGGCAGCTTTCGTGTGGGAGAAATCGCTGGACGTTTCAAATTTGGCAGCCGGGCTCTGCGAGAGACACATAAAAAGTGTTGCCCCATTACCATGAAAACCTTTTGGGGAAAGCGTATGTCTGTGTGGCAGCGAATGCAGTTCCAAGGGACAGTGAAAACCAGGTATAGCATTCCGTGCTGGCAGCTTTCGTGTGGGGGAAATCGCTGGACGTTTCGAATTTGGCAGCCGGGCTCTGCGAGAGACACATACACAGTGATGCCCCATTACTATGAAAAGCTTTTGGGGAAAGCGAATGTGTATATGGCAGCGAATGCAGTTCCAAGGGACAGTGAAAACCAGCTACAGCATTGCATGCTGGCAGCTTTCGTGTGGGCGCAATCGCTGGATGTTTCGAATTTGGCAGCCGGGCTCTGCGAGAGAGAGATACAGAGTGTTGCCCCTTTACGAACCAAAGCTTTTGGGGAAAGCGAATGTCTGTGTGGCAGTGAATGCAGTTCCAAGGGACAGTGAAAACCAGCTACAGCATTCTGTACTGGCAGCTTTCGTGTGGGCGCAATCGCTGGACGTTTCGAATTTGTCAGTCGGGTTCTGCGAGAGAGAGATACACAGTGTTGCGCCTTTACGAACCAAAGCTTTTGGGGAAAGCGAATGTCTGTGTGGCAGTGAATGCAGTTCCAAGAGACAGTGAAAACCAGCTACAGCATTCCGTGCTGGCAGCTTTCGTGTGGGAGAAATCGCTGGACGTTTCGAATTGGGCAGCCGGGCTCTGCGAGAGACACATACACAGTGTTGCCCCTTTACGAACCAAAGCTTTTCGGGAAAGCGAATGCCTGTGTGGCAGCGAATGCAGTTCCAAGGGACAGTGAAAACCAGCTACAGCATTCCGTGCTGGCACCTTTCGTGTGGGCGCAAGCGCTGGACGTTTCGAATTTGGCAGCCGGGCTCTGCGAGAGAGAGATACACAGTGTTGCCCCTTTAGGAACCAAAGCTTTTGGGGAAAGCGAAAGCCTCTGTGGTAGCGAATGCAGTTCCAAGGGACAGTGAAAACCAGCTACAGCATTCCGTGCTGGCAGCTTTTGTGTGGGCGCAATCGCTGGACGTTTCGAATTTGGCAGTCGGGTTCTGCGAGAGAGAGATACACAGTGTTGCCCCTTTACGAACCAAAGCTTTTGGGGAAAGCGAATGTCTGTGTGCCAGCGAATGCAGTTCCAAGGGACAGTGAAAACCAGCTACAGCATTCCGTGCTGGCAGCTTTCATGTGGGAGAAATCGCTGGATGTTTCGAATTTGGCAGCCGGGCTCTGCTAGACAGAGATACACAGTTTTGCCCCATTACCAAGAAAACCTCTGGGGAAAGCGAATGTCTGTGTGGCAGCGAATGCAGTTCCAAGGGACAGTGAAAACCAGCTACAGCATTCCGTGCTGGCAGCTTTCGTGTGGGCGCAATCGCTGGACGTTTCGAATTTGGCAGCCGGGCTCTGCGAGAGAGAGATACACAGTGTTGCCCCTTTAGGAACCAAAGCTTTTGGGGAAAGCGAAAGCCTCTGTGGCAGCGAATGCAGTTCCAAGGGACAGTGAAAACCAGCTACAGCATTCCGTGCTGGCAGCTTTTGTGTGGGTGTAATCGCTGGACGTTTCGAATTTGGCAGTCGGGTTCTGCGAGAGAGAAATACACAGTGTTGCCCCTTTACGAACCAAAGCTTTTGGGGAAAGCGAATGTCTGTGTGGCAGTGAATGCAGTTCCAAGGAACAGTGAAAACCAGCTACAGCTTTCCGTGCTGGCAGCTTTCGTGTGGGAGAAATCGCTGGCTGTTTCGAATTTGGCAGCCGGGCTCTGCTATACAGAGATACACAGTTTTGCCCCATTACCAAGAAAAGCTTTTGGGGAAAGCGAATGTCTGTGTGGCAGCGAATGCAGTCCCAAGGGACAGTGAAAACCAGCTACAGCATTCCATGCTGGCAGCTTTCGTGTGGGCGCAATCGCTGCATGTTTCGAATTTGGCAGCCGGGCCCTGCGACAGAGAGATACACAGTGTTGCCCCTTTACGAACCAAAGCTTTTGGGGAAAGCAAATGTCTGTGTGGCAGTGAATGCAGTTCCAAGGGACAGTGAAAACCAGCTACAGCATTCCGTGCTGGCAGCTTTCTTGTGGGCGCAATCGCTGGACGTTTCGAATTTGGCAGCCGGGCTCTGCGAGAGACACATACACAGTGTTGCCCCTTTACGAACCAAAGCTTTTGGGGAAAGCGAATGCTTGTGTGGCAGTGAATGCAGTTCCAAGGGACAGTGAAAACCAGCTACAGCATTCCGTGCTGGCAGCTTTCTTGTGGGCGCAATCGCTGGACGTTTCGAAATTGGCAGGCGGGCTCTGCAAGAGACACATACGCACTGTTGCCCCTTTACGAACCAAAGCTTTTGGGGAAAGCGAATGCCTGTGTGGCAGCGAATGCAGTTCCCAGGGACAGTGAAAACCAGCTACAGCATTCCGTGGTGGTAGCTTTCGTATGGGAGAAATTGCTGGATGTTTCGAATTTGGCTGCCGGGCTCTGCAAGAGACACATACACAGTTTTGCCCCATTACCAAGAAAAGCATTTGGGGCAAGCGAATGCCTGTGTGGCAGGGAATGCAGTTCCAAGGGACAGTGAAAACCAGCTACAGCATTCCGTGCTGGCAGCTTTCGTGTGGGAGAAATCGCTGGACGTTTCGAATTTGGCAGCCGGGCTCTGCGAGAGAGAGATACACAGTGTTGCCCCTTTAGGAACCAAAGCTTTTGGGGAAAGCGAAAGCCTCTGTGGCAGCGAATGCAGTTCCAAGGGACAGTGAAAACCAGCTACAGCATTCCGTGCTGGCAGCTTTTGTGTGGGCGCAATCGCTGGACGTTTCAAATTTGGCAGTCGGGTTCTGCGAGAGAGAGATACACAGTGTTGCCCCTTTACAAACCAAAGCTTTTGGGGAAAGCGAATGTCTGTGTGGCAGTGAATGCAGTTCCAAGGGACAGTGAAAACCAGCTACAGCTTTCCGTGCTGGCAGCTTTCTTGTGGGCGCAATCGCTGGATGTTTCGAATTTGGCAGCCGGGCTCTGCTAGACAGAGATACAGAGTTTTGCCCCATTACCAAGAAAAGCTTTTGGGGAAGGCGAATGTCTGTGTGGCAGCGAATGCAGTTCCAAGGGACAGTGAAAACCAGCTACAGCATTCCGTGGTGGCAGCTTTCATGTGGGAGAAATCGCTGGACGTTTCGAATTTGGCAGCCGGGCTCTGCGAGAGACACATACACAGTGTTGCCCCATTACCAAGAAAACCTTTGGGGAAAGGGAATTTCTGTGTGGCAGCGAATGCAGTTCCAAGGGACAGTGAAAACCAGCTACAGCATTCCGTGCTGGCAGCTTTCGTGTGGGAGAAATCGCTGGACGTTTCGAATTTGGCAGCCGGGCTCTGCGAGAGAGAGATACACAGTGTTGCCCGATTACTAGGGAAAGGTTTTGGGGAAAGCGAATGTCTGTGTGGCAGCGAATGCAGTTCCAAGGGACAGTGAAAACCAGCTACAGAATTGCGTGCTGACAGCTTTCGTGTGGGCGCAATCGCTGGACGTTTCGAATTTGGCAACCGGGCTCTGCGAGAGACACATATATAGTGTTACCCCTTTACGAACCAAAGCTTTTGGGGAAAGCGAATGTCTGTGTGGCAGCGAATGCAGTTCCAAGGGACAGTGAAAACCAGCTACAGCATTCCGTGCTGGCAGCTTTTGTGTGGCGCAATGGCTGGACGTTTAGAAGTTGGCAGCCGGGCTGTGCGAGAGACACATACACAGTGTTGCCCCTTTACGAACCAAAGCTTTTGGGGAAAGCGAATGTCTGTGTGGCAGCGAATGCAGTTCCAAGGGACAGTGAAAACCAGCTACAGCATTCCGTGCTGGCAGCTTTCGTGTGGGAGAAATCGCTGGACGTTTCGAATTTGGCAGCCGGGCTCTGCGAGAGATACATACACAGTTTTGCTCCATTACCAAGCAAAGCTTTTGGGGAAAGCGAATGCCTGTGTGGCAGCGAATGCAGTTCCAAGGGACAGTGAAAACCAGCTACAGCATTGCATGCTGGCAGCTTTCGTGTGGGCGCAATCGCTGGATGTTTCGAATTTGGCAGCCGGGCTCTGCGAGAGAGAGATACAAAGTGTTGCCCCTTTACGAACCAAAGCTTTTGGGGAAAGCGAATGTCTGTGTGGCAGTGAATGCAGTTCCAAGGGACAGTGAAAACCAGCTACAGCATTCTGTACTGGCAGCTTTCGTGTGGTCGCAATCGCTGGACGTTTCGAATTTGGCAGTCGGGTTCTGCGAGAGAGAGATACACAGTGTTGGGCCTTTACGAACCAAAGATTTTGGGGAAAGGGAATGTCTGTGTGGCAGTGAATGCAGTTCCAAGGGACAGTGAAAACCAGCTACAACATTGCGTTCTGTCAGCTTTCATGTGGGAGAAATGCTGGACGTTTCGAATTGGGCAGCCGGGCTCTGCGAGAGACACATACACAGTTTTGCCCCTTTACGAACCAAAGCTTTTGGGGAAAGCGAATGCCTGTGTGGCAGCGAATGCAGTTCCAAGGGACAGTGAAAACCAGCTTCAGCATTCCGTGCTGGCAGCTTTCGTGTGGGCGCAAACGCTGGACCTTTCGAATTTGGCAGCCGGGCTCTGCGCGAGTGAGATACATATTGTTGCCCCTTTACGAACCAAAGCTTTTGGGGAAATCGAAAGCCTCTGTGGCAGCGAATGCAGTTCCAAGGGACAGTGAAAACCAGCTACAGCATTCCGTGCTGGCAGCTTTTGTGTGGGCGCAATCGCTGGACGTTTCGAATTTGGCAGTCGGGTTCTGCGAGAGAGAGATACACAGTGTTGCCCGATTACTAGGGAAAGCTTTTGGGGAAAGCGAATGTCTGTGTGCCAGCGAATGCAGTTCCAAGGGACAGTGAAAACCAGCTACAGCATTCCGTGCTGGCAGCTTTCGTGTGAGAGAAATCGCTGGACGTTTCGAATTTGGCAGCCGGGCTCTGCGAGAGACACATACACAGTGTTGCCCCTTTACGAACCAAAGCTTTTGCGGAAAGCGAATGCCTGTGTGGCAGCGAATGCAGTTCCAAGAGACAGTGAAAACCAGCCACAGCATTCCGTGCTGGCAGCTTTCGTGTGGGAAAAATCGCTGGACGTTTCAAATTTGGCAGCCGGGCTCTGCGAGAGACACATACACAGTGTTGCCCCATTACCAAGAAAACCTTTGGGGAAAGAGAATGTTTGTGTGGCAGCGAATGCAGTTCCAAGGGACAGTGAAAACCAGCTACAGCATTCTTCCTCGCAGCTTTTGTGTGGGAGAAATCGCTGGACGTTTCGAATTTGGCAGCCGGGCTCTGCGAGAGAGAGATACACAGTGTTGCCCCATTACCAAGAAAAGCTTTTGGGGAAAGCGAATGTCTGTGTGGCAGCGAATGCACTTCCAAGGGGCAGTGAAACCAGCTAGAGCTTTCCGTGCTGGCAGCTTTCGTGTGGGCGCAATCGGTGGACGTTTGGAATTTGGCAGCAGGGCTCTGCGAGAGAGAGATACAGATAGTTGCCCCATGACCAAGCAAAGGTTTTGCAGAGAGCAAAAATATGACTGGCAGCGAATGAAGTTCCAAGGGACAGTGAAAACCAGCTACAGCATTCCGTGCTGGTATCTTTTGTGTTGCAGAAATCGCTGGACGTTTCGAATTTGGCAGCCGGGCTCTGTGAGAGAGAGATACAGAGTTTTGCCCCATTACCAAGCAAAGGTTTTCCGGAGAGCGAAACACTGTGTGGCAGCGAATGCAGTTCCAAGGGACAGTGAAAACCAGCTACAGCATTTCGTGCTGGCAACTTTCGAGTGGGCGCAATCGCTGGACGTTTCGAATTGGGCAGCCGGGCTCTGCGAGAGAGAGATACATAGTGTTGCCCCTTTACGAACCAAAGCTTTTGGGGAAAGCGAATGTCTGTGTGGCAGCCAATGCAGTTCCAAGGGACAGTGAAAACCAAATACAGCATTGCGAGCTGGCAGCTTTCGTGTGGGCGCACTCGCTGGACGTTTGGAATTTGGCAGCCGGGCTCTATGTGAGAGAGAGATACAGAGTGTTGCCCCATTACGAACCAAAGCTTTTGGGGAAAGCGAATGTCTGTGTGGCAGCGAATGCAGTTCCAAGGGACAGTGAAAACAAGCTACAGCATTCCGTGGTGGTAGCTTTCGTGTGGGAGAAATCGCTGGACGTTTCGAATTTGGCAGCCGGGCTCTGCGAGAGACACATACACAGTGTTGCCCCTTACCAAGAAAAGCTTTTGGGGAAAGCGAATGTCTGTGTGGCAGCGAATGCAGTTCCAAGGGACAGTGAAAACCAGCTACAGCATTCCGTGCTGGCATCTTTCGTGTGGGAGAAATCGCTGGACGTTTCGAATTTCACAGCCGGGCTCTGCAACAGTGAGATATACAGTGTTGCGCCTTTACGAACCAAAGCTTTTGGGGAAAGCGAATGTCTGTGTGGCAGCGAATGCAGTTCCAAGGGACAGTGAAAACCAGCTACAGCATTCCGTGGTGGTAGCTTTCGTGTGGGAGAAATCGCTGGACGTTTCGAATTTGGCAGCGGGGCTCTGCGAGAGACACATACACAGTGTTGCCCCATTACCAAGAAAACCTTTGGGGAAAGCGAATGTCTCTGTGGCAGCGAATGCAGTTCCAAGGGACAGTGAAAACCAGCTACAGCATTCCGTGCTGGCAGCTTTCGTGTGGGAGAAATCGCTGGACGTTTCGAATTTGACAGCCGGGCTCTGCTAGACAGAGATACACAGTGTTGCCCCTTTACGAACCAAAGCTTGCGCAGAAAGCGAATATCTGTGTGGCAGCGAATGCAGTTCCAAGGGACAGTGAAAACCAGGTACAGCATTCCGTGCTGGCAGCTTTCGTGTGGGCGCAATCGCTGGACGTTTCGAATTTGGCAGCGGGGCTCTGCGACAGACACATACACAGTGTTGCCACTTACCAAGAAAAGCTTTTGGGGAAAGCGAATGTCTGTGTGGCAGCGAATGCAGTTCCAAGGGACAGTGAAAACCAGCTACAGCATTCCGTGCTGGCAGCTTTCTTGAGGGAGAAATCGCTG
Organism: Mycteria americana; assembly: GCF_035582795.1. Classification (NCBI taxonomy): domain Eukaryota; kingdom Metazoa; phylum Chordata; class Aves; order Ciconiiformes; family Ciconiidae; genus Mycteria; species Mycteria americana. The sequence continues at coordinate 1,330,676 of NW_027445436.1, read as the reverse complement.
GACGTTTCGAATTTGGCAACCGGGCTCTGCTAGACAGAGATACACAGTGTTGCCCCTTTACGAACCAAAGCTTTTGCAGAAAGCGAATGCCTGTGTGGCAGGGAATGCAGTTCCAAGGGACAGTGAAAACCAGCTACAGCATTCCGTGCTGGCAGCTTTCGTGTGGGAGAAATCGCTGGACTTTTCTAATTTGGCAACCGGGCTCTACGACAGACACATACACAGTATTGCCACTTTACGAACCAAAGCTTTCGGGGAAAGCGAATGTCTGTGTGGCAGCGAATGCAGTTCCAAGGGACAGTGAAAACCAGCTACAGCATTCCGTGCTGGCAGCTTTCGTGTGGCGCAATCGCTAGACGTTGAGAAATTGGCAGCCGGGCTCTGCGAGAGACACATACACAGTGTTGCCCCTTTACGAACCAAAGCTTTTGGGGCAAGCGAATGTCTGTGTGGCAGCGAATGCAGTTCCAAGGGACAGTGAAAAGCAGCTACAGCATTCCGTGCTGGCAGCTTTCGTGTGGGAGAAATTGCTGGACGTTTCGAATTTGGCAGCCGGGCTCTGCGAGAGACACATACACAGTGTTGCCCCATTACCAAGAAAACCTTTGGGGAAAGCGAATGTCTGTGTGGCAGCGAATGGAGTTCCAAGGGACAGTGAAAACCAACTACAGCATTCCGTGCTGGCAGCTTTCGTGTGGGAGAAATCGCTGGACGTTTCGAATTTGGCAGCCGGGCTCTGCTAGACAGAGATACACAGTGTTGCCCCTTTACGAAGCAAAGCTTTTGCAGAAAGCGAATGTCTGTGTGGCAGCGAATGCAGTTCCAAGGGACAGTGAAAACCAGGTACAGCATTCCATGCTGGCAGCTTTCGTGTGGGAGAAATCGCTGGACGTTTCGAATTTGGCAGCGGGGCTCTGCGACAGACACATACACAGTATTGCCACTTACCAAGAAAAGCTTTTGGGGAAAGCGAATGTCTGTGTGGCAGCGAATGCAGTTCCAAGGGACAGTGAAAACCAGCTACAGCATTCCGTGCTGGCAGCTTTCGTGTGGGAGAAATCGCTGGACGTTTCGAATTTGGCAGCTGGTCTCTGCGAGAGACGCATACACATTGTTGCCCCTTTACGAACCAAAGCTTTCGGGGAAAGCGAATGCCTGTGTGGCAGCGAATGCAGTTCCAAGGGACAGTGAAAACCAGGTAGAGCATTCCGTGCTGGCAGCTTTCGTGTGGGAGAAATCGCTGGACGTTTCGAATTTGGCAGCGGGGCTCTGCGACAGACACATACACAGTGTTGCCACTTACCAAGAAAAACTTTTGGGGAAAGCGAATGTCTGTGTGGCAGCGAATGCAGTTCCAAGGGACAGTGAAAACCAGCTACAGCATTCCGTGCTGGCAGCTTTCTTGTGGGAGAAATCGCTGGACGTTTCGAATTTGCAGCCGGGCTCTGCTAGACAGAGATACACAGTATTGCCACTTACCAAGAAAAGCTTTTGGGGAAAGCGAATGTCTGTGTGGCAGCGAATGCAGTTCCAAGGGACAGTGAAAACCAGCTACAGCATTCCGTGCTGGCAGCTTTCGTGTGGGAGAAATCGCTGGACGTTTCGAATTTGGCAGCCGGGCTCTGCGACAGACACATACACAGTGTTGCCACTTACCAAGAAAAGCTTTTGGGGAAAGCGAATGTCTGTGTGGCAGTGAATGCAGTTCCAAGGGACAGTGAAAACCAGCTACAGCATTCCGTGCTGGCAGCTTTCGTGTGGGAGAAATCGCTGGACGTTTCGAATTTGGCAGCCGGGCTCTGCAAGAGACACATACACAGTGTTGCCCCTTTACGAACCAAAGCTTTTGGGGAAAGCGAATGCCTGTGTGGCAGCGAATGCAGTTCCAAGGGACAGTGAAAACCAGCTACAGCATTCTGTGCTGGTAGCTTTCTTGTGTGCGCAATCGCTGGACGTTTCAAATTTGGCAGCCGGGCTCTGCGAGAGACACATACACAGTGTTGCCCCTTTACGAACCAAAGCTTTCGGGGAAAGCGAATGCCTGTGTGGCAGCGAATGCAGTTCCAAGGGACAGTGAAAACCAGCTAGAGCATTCCGTGCTGGCAGCTTTCGTGTGGGAGAAATCGCTCGACGTTTCGAATTTGGCAGCGGGGCTCTGCGACAGACACATACACAGTATTGCTACTTACCAAGAAAAGCTTTTGGGGAAAGCGAATGTCTGTGTGGCAGTGAATGCAGTTCCAAGGGACAGTGAAAACCAGCTACAGCATTCCGTGCTGGCAGCTTTCGTGTGGGCGCAATCGCTGGACGTTTCAAATTTGGCAGCCGGGCTCTGCGAGAGACACATACACAGTGTTGCCCCTTTACGAACCAAAGCTTTTGGGGAAAGCGAATGTCTGTGTGGCAGCGAATGCAGTTCCAAGGGACAGTGAAAACCAGCTACAGCATTCCGTGCTGGCAGCTTTCGTGTGGCGCAATCGCTAGACGTTGAGAAATTGGCAGCCGGGCTCTGCGAGAGACACATACACAGTGTTGCCCCTTTACGAACCAAAGCTTTTGGGGCAAGCGAATGTCTGTGTGGCAGCGAATGCAGTTCCAAGGGACAGTGAAAAGCAGCTACAGCATTCCGTGCTGGCAGCTCTCGTGTGGGAGATATTGCTGGACGTTTCGAATTTGGCAGCCGGGCTCTGCGAGAGACACATACACAGTGTTGCCCCATTACCAAGAAAACCTTTGGGGAAAGCGAATGTCTGTGCGGCAGCGAATGCAGTTCCAAGGGACAGTGAAAACCAGCTACAGCATTCCGTGCTGGCAGCTTTCTTGTGGGAGAAATCGCTGGACCTTTCGAATTTGGCAGCCGGGCTCTGCAAGAGACACATACACAGTGTTGCCCCTTTACGAACCAAAGCTTTTGCAGAAAGCGAATGTCTGTGTGGCAGCGAATGCAGTTCCAAGGGACAGTGAAAACCAGCTACAGCATTCCGTGCTGGCAGCTTTCGTGTGGGAGAAATCGCTGGACGTTTCGAATTTGGCAGCCGGGCTCTGCGAGAGACACATACACAGTGTTGCCCCATTACCATGAAAACCTTTTGGGGAAAGCGAATGTCTGTGTGGCAGCGAATGCAGTTCCAAGGGACAGTGAAAACCAGCTACAGCATTCCGTGCTGGCAGCTTTCGTATGGGAGAAATTGCTGGACGTTTCGAATTTGGCAGCCGGGCTCTGCGAGAGAGAGATACACAGTGTTGCCCCTTTACCAACCAAAGCTTTTGGGGAAAGCGTATGTCTGTGTGGCAGCGAATGCAGTTCCAAGGGACAGTGAAAACCAGCTACAGCATTCCGTGCTGGCAGCTTTCGTGTGGGAGAAATCGCTGGACGTTTCAAATTTGGCAGCCGGGCTCTGCGAGAGACACATAAAAAGTGTTGCCCCATTACCATGAAAACCTTTTGGGGAAAGCGTATGTCTGTGTGGCAGCGAATGCAGTTCCAAGGGACAGTGAAAACCAGGTATAGCATTCCGTGCTGGCAGCTTTCCTGTGGGGGAAATCGCTGGACGTTTCGAATTTGGCAGCCGGGCTCTGCGAGAGACACATACACAGTGATGCCCCATTACCATGAAAAGCTTTTGGGGAAAGCGAATGTGTATATGGCAGCGAATGCAGTTCCAAGGGACAGTGAAAACCAGTCACAGCATTCCGTGCTGGCAGCTTTCGTGTGGGCGCAATCGCTGGACGTTTCGAATTTGGCAGCCGGGCTCTGCGAGAGAGAGATACACAGTGTTGCCCCTTTACGAACCAAAGCTTTTGGGGAAAGCGAATGTCTGTGTGGCAGCGAATGCAGTTCCAAGGGACAGTGAATACCAGCTACAGCATTCCGTGCTGGCAACTTTCGTGTGGGCGCAATCGCTGGACGTTTCGAATTTGGCAGCCGGGCTCTGCGAGAGACGCATACACTGTATTGCCCCATTACGAAGAAAAGCTTTTGGGGAAAGCGAATGTCTGTGTGGCAGCGAATGCAGTTCCAAGGGACAGTGAAAACCAGGTACAGCATTCCGTACTGGCAGCTTTCGTGCGGGCGCAATCGCTGGAAGTTTCGAATTTGGCAACCGGGCTCTGCGAGAGACACATATAAAGTGTTGCCCCATTACCAAAAAAACCTTTGGGGAAAGCGAATGCCTGTGTGGCAGCGAATGCAGTTCCAAGGGACAGTGAAAACCAGCTACAACAGTCCGTGCTGGCAGCTTTCGTGTGGGGGAAATCGCTGGACGTTTCGAATTTGGCAGCCGGGCTCTGCGAGAGACACATACACAGTGTTGCCCCATTACCATGAAAACCTTTTGGGGAAAGCGTATGTCTGTGTGGCAGCGAATGCAGTGCCAAGGGACAGTGAAAACCAGCTACAGCATTCCGTGCTGGTAGCTTTCGTGTGGGCGCAATCGCTGGACGTTTCGAAAATGGCAGCCAGGCTCTGCGAGGGAGAGATACACAGTGTTGCCCCATTACGAAGAAAAGCTTTTGGGGAAAGCGAATGTCTGTGTGGCAGCGAATGCAGTTCCAAGGGACAGTGAAAACCAGCTAGAGCATTCCGTGTTGGCAACTTTCGTGTGGGAGAAATCGCTGGACGTTTCGAATTTGGCAGCCGGGCTCTGCGAGAGACACATACACAGTGTTGCCCCATTACCATGAAAACCTTTTGGGGAAAGCGAATGTCTGTGTGGCAGCGAATGCAGTTCCAAGGGACAGTGAAAACCAGCTACAGCATTCCGTGCTGGCAGCTTTCGTATGGGAGAAATTGCTGGACGTTTCGAATTTGGCAGCCGGGCTCTGCGAGAGAGAGATACACAGTGTTGCCCCTTTACCAACCAAAGCTTTTGGGGAAAGCGAATGTCTGTGTGGCAGCGAATGCAGTTCCAAGGGACAGTGAAAACCAGCTACAGCATTCCGTGCTGGCAGCTTTTTTGTGGTCGCAGTCGCTGGACGTTTCAAATTTGGCAACCGGGCTCTGCGAGAGAGAGATACACAGTGTTGCCCCTTTACGAACCAAAGCTTTTGGGGAAAGCGTATGTCTGTGTGGCAGCGAATGCAGTTCCAAGGGACAGTGAAAACCAGCTACAGCATTCCGTGCTGGCAGCTTTCGTGTGGGAGAAATCGCTGGACGTTTCAAATTTGGCAGCCGGGCTCTGCGAGAGACACATAAAAAGTGTTGCCCCATTACCATGAAAACCTTTTGGGGAAAGCGTATGTCTGTGTGGCAGCGAATGCAGTTCCAAGGGACAGTGAAAACCAGGTATAGCATTCCGTGCTGGCAGCTTTCCTGTGGGGGAAATCGCTGGACGTTTCGAATTTGGCAGCCGGGCTCTGCGAGAGACACATACACAGTGATGCCCCATTACCAAGAAAAGCTTTTGGGGAAAGCGAATGTGTATATGGCAGCGAATGCAGTTCCAAGGGACAGTGAAAACCAGTCACAGCATTCCGTGCTGGCAGCTTTCGTGTGGGCGCAATCGCTGGACGTTTCGAATTTGGCAGCCGGGCTCTGCGAGAGAGAGATACACAGTGTTGCCCCTTTACGAACCAAAGCTTTTGGGGAAAGCGAATGTCTGTGTGGCAGCGAATGCAGTTCCAAGGGACAGTGAAAACCAGCTACAGCATTCCGTGCTGGCAACTTTCGTGTGGGCGCAATCGCTGGACGTTTCGAATTTGGCAGCCGGGCTCTGCGAGAGACGCATACACTGTGTTGCCCATTACGAAGAAAAGCTTTTGGGGAAAGCGAATGTCTGTGTGGCAGTGAATGCAGTTCCAAGGGACAGTGAAAACCAGGTACAGCATTCCGTACTGGCAGCTTTCGTGCGGGCGCAATCGCTGGAAGTTTCGAATTTGGCAACCGGGCTCTGCGAGAGACACATACAAAGTGTTGCCCCATTACCAAAAAAACCTTTGGGGAAAGCGAATGCCTGTGTGGCAGCGAATGCAGTTCCAAGGGACAGTGAAAACCAGCTAGAACAGTCCGTGCTGGCAGCTTTCGTGTGGGGGAAATCGCTGGACGTTTCGAATTTGGCAGCCGGGCTCTGCGAGAGACACATACACAGTGTTGCCCCATTACCATGAAAACCTTTTGGGGAAAGCGTATGTCTGTGTGGCAGCGAATGCAGTGCCAAGGGACAGTGAAAACCAGCTACAGCATTCCGTGCTGGTAGCTTTCGTGTGGGCGCAATCGCTGGACGTTTCGAAAATGGAAGCCAGGCTCTGCGAGGGAGAGATACACAGTGTTGCCCCATTACGAAGAAAAGCTTTTGGGGAAAGCGAATGTCTGTGTGGCAGCGAATGCAGTTCCAAGGGACAGTGAAAACCAGCCACAGCATTCCGTGCTGGCAACTTTCGTGTGGGAGAAATCGCTGGACGTTTCGAATTTGGCAGCCGGGCTCTGCGAGAGACACATACACAGTGTTGCCCCATTACCATGAAAACCTTTTGGGGAAAGCGAATGTCTGTGTGGCAGCGAATGCAGTTCCAAGGGACAGTTAAAACCAGCTACAGCATTCCGTGCTGGCAGCTTTCGTGTGGGAGAAATTGCTGGACGTATAGAATTTGGCAGCCAGGCTCTGCGAGAGAGAGATACAGAATATTGCCCCATTACCAAGAAAACCTTTTGGGGAAAGCGAATGTCTGTGTGGCAGCGAATGCAGTTCCAAGGGACAGTGTAAACCAGCTACAGCATTCTGTGCTGGTAGCTTTCGTGTGGGCGCAATGGCTGGACGTTTCGAATTTGGCAACAGGGTTCTGCAAGTGTGAGATACACATTGTTGCCCCTTTACGAACCAAAGCTTTTGGGGAAAGCGAATGTCTGTGTGGCAGCGAATGCAGTTCCAAGGGACAGTGAAAACCAGCTATAGCATTCCGTGCTGGCAGCTTTCGTGTGGGCGCAATCGCTGGACGTTTCGAATTTGGCAGCCGGGCTCTGCGAGAGACACATACACAGTGTTGCCCCTTTACGAACCAAATCTTTTGGGGAAAGCGTATGTCTGTGTGGCAGCGAATGCAGTTCCAAGGGACAGTGAAAACCAGCTACAGCTTTGCGATCTGGCAGCTTTGTTGTGGGCGCAATCGCTGGACGTTTCGAATTTGGCAGCCGGGCTCTGCGAGAGAGAGATACACAGTGTTGCCCCTTTACGAACCAAAGCTTTTGGGGAAAGCGAATGTCTGTGTGGCAGCGAATGCAGTTCCAAGGGACAGTGAAAACCAGCCACAGCATTCCGTGCTGGCAACTTTCGTGTGGGGGAAATCGCTGGACGTTTCGAATTTGGCAGCCGGGCTCTGCGAGAGACACATACACAATGTTGCCCCATTACCAAGCAAAGCTTTGGGGGAAAGCGAATGTCTGTGTGGCAGCGAATGCAGTTCCAAGGGGCAGTGAAAACCAGCTACAGCATTCGGTGCTGGCAGCTTTTTTGTGGGAGCAATCGCTGGACGTTTCGAATTTGGCAGCCGGGCTCTGCGAGAGAGAGATACAGAGTGTTGCCCCTTTACGAACCAAAGCTTTTGGGGAAAGCGAATGTCTGTGTGGCAGCGAATGCAGTTCCAAGGGACAGTGAAAACCAGCTACAGCATTCCGTGCTGGCAGCTTTCGTGTGGGAGAAATCGCTGGACGTTTCGAATTTGGCAGCCGGGCTCTGCGAGAGACACATACACAGTGTTGCCCCATTTCCATGAAAACCTTTTGGGGAAAGCGAATGTCTGTGTGGCAGCGAATGCAGTTCCAAGGGACAGTGAAAACCATCTACAGCATTCCGTGCTGGCAGCTTTCGTGTGGGAGAAATTGCTGGACGTATAGAATTTGGCAGCTGGGCTCTGCGAGAGAGAGATACAGAATATTGCCCCATTACCAAGAAAACCTTTTGGGGAAAGCGAATGTCTGTGTGGCAGCGAATGCAGTTCCAAGGGACAGTGTAAACCAGCTACAGCATTCTGTGCTGGTAGCTTTCGTGTGGGCGCAATGGCTGGACGTTTCGAATTTGGCAACCGGGTTCTGCAAGTGTGAGATACACATTGTTGCCCCTTTACGAACCAAAGCTTTTGGGGAAAGCGAATGTCTGTGTGGCAGCGAATGCAGTTCCAAGGGACAGTGAAAATCAGCGACAGCATTCCGTGCTGGCAGCTTTTGTGTGGGAGAAATCGTTGGACGTTTCGAATTTGGCAGCCGGGCTCTGCGAGAGACACATACACAGTTTTGCCCCTTTACGAACCAAAGCTTTTGGGGAAAGCGAATGTCTGTGTGGCAGCGAATGCAGTTCCAAGGGACAGTGAAAACCAGCTACAGCATTCTGTGCTGGCAGCTTTCGTGTGGGCGCTATCGCTGGATGTTTCGAATTTGGCAGCCGGGCTCTGCGAGAGACACATACACAGTGTTGCCCCTTTACGAACCAAAGCTTTTGTGGAAACCGAATGTCTGTGTGGCAGCGAATGCAGTTCCAAGGGACAGTGAAAACTAGCTGCAGCATTCCGTGCCTGCAGCTTCCGTGTGGGCGCAATCGCTGGACGTTTCGAATTTGGCAGTCGGGCTCTGCGAGAGAGAGATACACAGTGTTGCCCCATTACCAAGCAAAGCTTTTGGGGCAAGCGAATGTCTGTGTGGCAGCGAATGCAGTTCCAAGGGACAGTGAAAACCACCTACAGCATTCCGTGCTGGCAGCTTTCGTGTGGGCGCAATCGCTGGACGTTTCGAATTTGGCAGCCGGGCTCTGCGAGAGACATATACACAGTGTTGCCCCATTACCATGAAAACATTTTGGGGAAAGCGAATGTCTGTGTGGCAGCGAATGCAGTTCCAAGGGACAGTGAAAACCAGCTACAGCATTCCGTGCTGGCAGCTTTCGTATGGGAGAAATTGCTGGACGTTTCGAATTTGGAAGCTGGGCTCTGCGAGAGAGAGATACACAGTGTTGCCCCTTTACCAACCAAAGCTTTTGGGGAAAGCGAATGTCTGTGTGGCAGCGAATGCAGTTCCAAGGGACAGTGAAAACCAGCTACAGCATTCCGTGCTGGCAGCTTTCGTGTGGGCGCAATCGCTGGACGTTTCGAATTTAGCAGCCGGGCTCTGCGAGAGATACATACACAGTGTTGCCCCTTTACGAACCAAAGCTTGTGGGGAAAGCGAATGTCTGTGTGCCAGCGAATGCAGTTCCAAGGGACAGTGAAAACCAGCTACAGCATTCCGTGCTGGCAGCTTTCGTGTGGGAGAAATTGCTGGACGTTTCGAATTTGGCAGCCGGGCTCTGCAAGAGATACATACACAGTGTTGCCCCTTTACGAACCAAGGCTTGTGGGGAAAGCGAATGTCTGTGTGGCAGCGAATGCAGTTCCAAGGGACAGTGAAAACCAGCTACTGCATTCGGTGCTGGCAGCTTTTTTGTGGTCGCAATCGCTGGACGTTTCGAATTTGGCAGCCGGGCTCTGCGAGAGAGAGATACACAGTGTTGCCCCTTTACGAACCAAAGCTTTTCGGGAAAGCAAATGAGTGTGTGGCAGCGAATGCAGTTCCAAGGGACAGTGAAAACCAGCTACAGCATTCGGTGCTGGCAGCTTTCGTGTGGGAGAAATCGCTGGACGTTTCAAATTTGGCAGCCGGGCTCTGCGAGAGAGAGATACAAAGTGTTGCCGCTTTGCGAACTAAAGCTTTTGGGCAAAGCGTATGTCTGTGTGGCAGCGAATGCAGTTCCAAGGGACAGTGAAAACCAGCTACAGCATTCCGTGCTGGCAGCTTTCGTGTGGGGGAAATTGCTGGACGTTTCGAATTTGGCAGCCGGGCTCTGCGAGAGACACGTACACAGTGTTGCCCCATTACCATGAAAACCTTTTGGGGAAAGCGAATGTCTGTGTGGCAGCGAATGCAGTTCCAAGGGACAGTGAAAACCAGCTACAGCATTCCGTGCTGGCAGCTTTCGTGTGGGCGCAATCGCTGGACGTTTCGAATTTGGCAGCCGGGCTCTGCGAGAGATACATACACAGTGTTGCCCCTTAACGAACCAAAGCTTGTGGGGAAAGCGAATGTCTGTGTGGCAGCGAATGCAGTTCCAAGGGACAGTGATAACCAGCCACAGCATTCCGTGCTGGCAGCTTTCGTGTGGGAGAAATCGCTGGACGTTTCGAATTTGGCAGCCGGGCTCTGCGAGAGACACATACACAGTGTTGCCCCATTACCATGAAAACCTTTTGGGGAAAGCGAATGTCTGTGTGGCAGCGAATGCAGTTCCAAGGGACAGTGAAAACCAGCTACAGCATTCCGTGCTGGCAGCTTTCGTGTGGGCGCAATCGCTGGACGTTTCTAATTTGGCAGCCGGGCTCTGCGAGAGACACATACACAGTGTTCCCCATTACCATGAAAAACTTTTGGGGAAAGCGAATGTCTGTGTGGCAGCGAATGCAGTTCCAAGGGACAGTGAAAAGCAGCTACAGCATTCCGTGCTGGAAGCTTTCGTGTGGGCGCAATTGCTGGACGTTTCGAATTTGGCAGCCGGGGTCTGCGAGAGAGAGATACACATTATTGCCACTTAACGAACCAAAGCTTGTGGGGAAAGCGAATGTCTGTGTGGCAGCGAATGCAGTTCCAAGGGACAGTGAAAACCAGCTACAGCATTCCGTGCTGGCAGCTTTCGTGTGGGAGAAATTGCTGGACGTTTCGAATTTGGCAGCCGGGCTCTGCGAGAGACACATACACAGTGTTGCCCCATTGCCATGAAAAGCTTTTGGGGAAAGCGAATGTCTGTATGGCAGCGAATGCAGTTCCAAGGGACAGTGAAAACCAGCTACAGCATTCCGTGCTGGCAGCTTTCGTATGGGAGAAATTGCTGGACGTTTCGAATTTGGCAGCCGGGCTCTGCGAGAGACACATACACAGTGTTGCCCCATTGCCATGAAAACATTTTGGGGAAAGCGAATGTCTGTGTGGCAGCGAATGCAGTTCCAAGGGACAGTGAAAACCAGCTACAGCATTCCGTGCTGGCAGCTTTCGTATGGGAGAAATTGCTGGACGTTTCGAATTTGGCAGCCGGGCTCTGCGAGAGACACATACACAGTGTTGCCCCATTGCCATGAAAAGCTTTTGGGGAAAGCGAATGTCTGTATGGCAGCGAATGCAGTTCCAAGGGACAGTGAAAACCAGCTACAGCATTCCGTGCTGGCAGCTTTCGTGTGGGCGCAATCGCTGGACGTTTCAAATTTGGCAGCCGGGCTCTGCAAGAGAGAGATAACCAGTGTTGCGCCTTTACGAACCAAAGCTTTTGGGGAAAGCGAATGTCTGTGTGGCAGCGAATGCAGTTCCAAGGGACAGTGAAAACCAGCTACAGCATTCGGTGCTGGCAGCTTTTTTGTGGTCGCAATCGCTGGACGTTTCGAATTTGGTAGCCGGGCTCTGCGAGAGACACATACACAGTGTTGCCCTATTACCAAGCAAAGCTTTTGGGGAAAGCGAATGTCTGTGTGGCAGCGAATGCAGTTCCAAGGGACAGTGAAAACCAGCTACAGCATTCCGTTCTCTCAGCTTTCGTGTGGGCGCAATCGCTGGACGTTTCGAATTTGGCAGCCGGGCTCTGCGAGAGATACATACACAGTGTTGCCCCTTTACGAACCAAAGCTTTTGGGGAAAGCGAATGTCTGTGTGGCAGCGAATGCAGTTCCAAGGGACCGTGAAAACCAGCTACAGCATTCTGTGCTGGCAGCTTTCGTGTGGGAGAAATCGCTGGATGTTTCGAATTTGGCAGCCGGGCTTGCGAGACAGAGATACACAGTGTTGCCCCATTACCAAGAAAAGCTTTTGGGGAAACCGAATGTCTGTGTGGCAGCGAATGCAGTTCCAAGGGACAGTGAAAACCAGCTAGAGTATTCCGTGCTGGCAGCTTTCGTGTGGGCGCAATCGCTGGACGTTTCGAATTTGGCAGCCGGGCTCTGCGAGAGAGAGATACCCAGTGTTGCCCCTTTACGAACCAAAGCTTTTGTGGAAAGCGAATGTCTGTGTGGCAGCGAATGCAGTTCCAAGGGACAGTGAAAACCAGCTACAGCATTCCGTACCTGCAGCTTTCGTGTGGGCGCAATCGCTGGACGTTTCGAATTTGGCAGTCGGGCTCTGCGAGAGAGAGATACACAGTGTTGCCCCTTTACGAACCAAAGCTTTTGGGGAAAGCAAATGTCTGTGTGGCAGCGAATGGAGTTCCAAGGGACAGTGAAAACCAGCTACAGCATTGCGTGCTGGCAGCTTTCGTGTGGGCGCAATCGCTGGACGTTTCGAATTTGGCAGCCGGGCTCTGCGAGAGACACATACACAGTGTTGCCCCATTACCAAGCAAAGCTTTTGGGGAAAGCAAATGCCTGTGTGGCAGCGAATGCAGTTCCAAGGGACAGTGAAAACCAGCTACAGCATTCCGTGCTGGCAGCTTTCCTGTGGGGGAAATCGCTGGATGTTTTCAATTTGGCAGCCGGGCTCTGTGAGAGACACATACACAGTGTTGCACCATTACCATGAAAAACTTTTGGGGAAAGCGAATGTCTGTGTGGCAGCGAATGCAGTTCCAAGGGACAGTGAAAACCAACTACAGCATTCCGTGCTGGCAGCTTTCGTGTGGGCGCAATCGCTGGACGTTTCGAATTTGGCAGCCGGGCTCTGCGAGAGACACATACACAGTATTGCCCCATTACCATGAAAACCTTTTGGGGAAAGCGAATGTTTGTGTGGCAGCGAATGCAGTTCCAAGGGACAGTGAAAACCAGCTACAGCATTCCGTGCTGGCAGCTTTCGTGTGGGCGCAATCGCTGGACGTTTCGTATTTGGCAGCCGGGCTCTGCGAGAGACACATACACAGTGTTGCCCCTTTACGAACCAAAGCTTTTGGGGAAAGCGTATGTCTGTGTGGCAGCGAATGCAGTTCCAAGGGACAGTGAAAACCAGCTACAGCATTGCGAGGTGGCAGCTTTCGTTTTCGGTGGCAGCTTTCGTGTTTCGGTGGCAGCTTTCGGTGTTCCCCAGGGCTCGGTGTTGGGGCCAGTTCTGTTTAACATCTTTATCAATGATCTGGACGAAGGGATCGAGTGCACTCTCAGTAAGTTTGCAGACGACACCAAGTTGTGTGGGAGTGTTGATCTGCTGGAGGGTAGGCAGGCTCTGCAGAGGGACCTGGACAGGCTGGATCGATGGGCTGGGGTGAATTGTATGAGGTTTAACAAGGCCAAGTGCAAGGTCCTGCACTTGGGCCACAGCAACCCCATGCAACGCTACAGGCTTGGGGAAGAGTGGCTGGAAAGCTGCCTGGCAGAGAAGGACCTAGGGGTGTTGGTTGACAGCCGCCTGAATATGAGCCAGCAGTGTGCCCAGGCGGCCAAGAAGGCCAATGGCATCCTGGCCTGTATCAAAAATAGCGTGGCCAGCAGGACTAGGGAAGTGATTGTGCCCCTGTACTCGGCACTGGTGAGGCCGCACCTCGAATACTGTGTTCAGTTTTGGGCCCCCCACTACAAGAGGGATATTGAGGTACTGGAGCGCGTACAGAGAAGGGCAATGAAGCTGGTGAAGGGTCTGGAGCAGAAGTCTTATGAGGAGCGGCTGAGGGAGCTGGGACTGTTTAGCCTGGAGAAAAGGAGGCTGAGGGGAGACCTCATAGCTCTCTACAACTACCTGAAAGGAGGTTGTAGAGAGGTGGGGGTCGGTCTCTTCTCCCAGGTAACAAGTGATAGGACAAGAGGAAATGGCCTCAAGTTGCGCCAGGGGAGGTTTAGACTGGATATTAGGAAATTTTTCTTCACCGAGAGGGTTATCAAGCATTGGAACAGACTGCCCAGGGAAGTGGTCGAGTCGCCATCCCTGGAGGTATTTAAAGGACGTTTGGATGAGGTACTTAGAGACATGGTGTAGTGATGGTTTTTGGCAGTGTTAGGTTTATGGTTGGACTCGATGATCTTAAAGGTCTTTTCCAACCTATATGATTCTGTGATTCTGTGATTCTGTGTGGGCGCAATCGCTGGACGTTTCGAATTTGGCAGCCGGGCTCTGCGAGAGAGAGATACACAGTGATGCCCCTTTACGAACCAAAGCTTTTGTGGAAAGCGAATGTCTGTGTGGCAGCGAATGCAGTTCCAAGGGACAGTGAAAACCAGCTACAGCATTCCGTGCCTGCAGCTTTCGTGTGGGCGCAATCGCTGGACGTTTCGAATTTGGCAGCCGGGCTCTGCGAGAGACACATACACAGTATTGCCCCATTACCATGAAAACCTTTTGGGGAAAGCGAATGTTTGTGTGGCAGCGAATGCAGTTCCAAGGGACAGTGAAAACCAGCTACAGCATTCCGTGCTGGCAGCTTTCGTGTGGGCGCAATCGCTGGACGTTTCGAATTTGGCAGCCGGGCTCTGCGAGAGACACATACACAGTGTTGCCCCTTTACGAACCAAAGCTTTTGGGGAAAGCGTATGTCTGTGTGGCAGCGAATGCAGTTCCAAGGGACAGTGAAAACCAGCTACAGCATTGCGAGGTGGCAGCTTTCGTTTTCGGTGGCAGCTTTCGTGTTTCGGTGGCAGCTTTCGGTGTTCCCCAGGGCTCGGTGTTGGGGCCAGTTCTGTTTAACATCTTTATCAATGATCTGGACGAAGGGATCGAGTGCACTCTCAGTAAGTTTGCAGACGACACCAAGTTGTGTGGGAGTGTTGATCTGCTGGAGGGTAGGCAGGCTCTGCAGAGGGACCTGGACAGGCTGGATCGATGGGCTGGGGTGAATTGTATGAGGTTTAACAAGGCCAAGTGCAAGGTCCTGCACTTGGGCCACAGCAACCCCATGCAACGCTACAGGCTTGGGGAAGAGTGGCTGGAAAGCTGCCTGGCAGAGAAGGACCTAGGGGTGTTGGTTGACAGCCGCCTGAATATGAGCCAGCAGTGTGCCCAGGCGGCCAAGAAGGCCAATGGCATCCTGGCCTGTATCAAAAATAGCGTGGCCAGCAGGACTAGGGAAGTGATTGTGCCCCTGTACTCGGCACTGGTGAGGCCGCACCTCGAATACTGTGTTCAGTTTTGGGCCCCCCACTACAAGAGGGATATTGAGGTACTGGAGCGCGTACAGAGAAGGGCAATGAAGCTGGTGAAGGGTCTGGAGCAGAAGTCTTATGAGGAGCGGCTGAGGGAGCTGGGACTGTTTAGCCTGGAGAAAAGGAGGCTGAGGGGAGACCTCATAGCTCTCTACAACTACCTGAAAGGAGGTTGTAGAGAGGTGGGGGTCGGTCTCTTCTCCCAGGTAACAAGTGATAGGACAAGAGGAAATGGCCTCAAGTTGCGCCAGGGGAGGTTTAGACTGGATATTAGGAAATTTTTCTTCACCGAGAGGGTTATCAAGCATTGGAACAGACTGCCCAGGGAAGTGGTCGAGTCGCCATCCCTGGAGGTATTTAAAGGACGTTTGGATGAGGTACTTAGAGACATGGTGTAGTGATGGTTTTTGGCAGTGTTAGGTTTATGGTTGGACTCGATGATCTTAAAGGTCTTTTCCAACCTATATGATTCTGTGATTCTGTGATTCTGTGTGGGCGCAATCGCTGGACGTTTCGAATTTGGCAGCCGGGCTCTGCGAGAGAGAGATACACAGTGATGCCCCTTTACGAACCAAAGCTTTTGTGGAAAGCGAATGTCTGTGTGGCAGCGAATGCAGTTCCAAGGGACAGTGAAAACCAGCTACAGCATTCCGTGCCTGCAGCTTTCGTGTGGGCGCAATCGCTGGACGTTTCGAATTTGGCAGCCGGGCTCTGCGAGAGAGAGATACACAGTGTTGCCCCTTTACGAACCAAAGCTTTTGGGGAAAGCAAATGAGTGTGTGGCAGCGAATGCAGTTCC